>NC_060267.1:51931683-52283949 GCF_021613505.1 Equus quagga
AGGCAGCTGTGTGCAGAGCATGCTGGGAGTGAGCAGCACCAGGCAGCTGTGTGCAGAGCATGCTGGGAGTGAGCCATGAGCCTCCACCTCCCATACCCAGTCTGGCCCCAGAGAGGTGGGCAGCGTGTTGAGGGGTCGGGGTGTGCATACCATGGAAATGGTTTCATCAACACCTATTAACCTGGTGCAGTATGTCGCTCTCTAGACCTTTCCCACAGATCATACATGGAAGCCTGTCTTTTGGTGATCTGTGTCCCAACCTTGGTAGCAAAGGATGGGTGGTACTGGCTCTGGGGCTCAACTACCTGGCCAGTTTCAGATTGGAGCAGCCAGCAAACAAACCTAACTCAGTGCGACGAGAAGCAGCTGGTCAGATGGACCGCCCCAGCTCTTCCCCTGCCCAAGCAAAGCTTTCCTGGGCGGGCCCAGTTTCAGAGTCCCCTTCCAAACGGTGCCCCTCTGGGGGTTGCTTGTTTCCCTTCCCCACAGCTGGGGCTGTTGTCCCTTCTGAGACTTTGCCATGGGTCCTCCTCCCCTCTCTCCCTTCCTCCTTTAGAAGGTATTATCAAGACTCACCTCTTTCAATTTCGGAAAAATCTCAGCTGGAGACAAGAACTTGCACCTCTGTCTCATCTTTTAACCTTCGCAATCCCATTAACCCAACACCAACCCGTTTACCCTAACAATCTCGTTAAGTCGGCTGATCGCATCTTTAGAGCCACAGATTGTGTGTTGTATGTGTGAGTGTGTGTGAGTGGAAGGGGTGGAGAGGTAAGTGACTTACTCAGTGTTACTCCATAGTGGCAGAACCAAGGCTCACACCTAGTTTTTCTAAGTTGAGTGTTTTTTCCCCCTCATCACACCACAGTGATAGCCGTCACGAGGAGGTATTTATCAGAAACGTGTCCCCTTTTGCTTAATTTTCTATGCAATTGACCATCAAGGACCAGCGTTCCCTCATCTCTATTCCCAACTAGAGATGGTGGCTCAGGACCTGTGTTACTGTTTCAAAGGACCTTGGGTTACATTTCTGGGCCCACAGTCCAGCAGCCTGGACATCCAACCAGAATTTAGAGCCGCAAAGTGCCGTGTTGACCACTGCCTTAGTTACCTGGGTGAGACTGAGAAGTAACGGGCTCTAGGTGGGGGCCGTTAGGCTGATGTCTCCAGCAAAGCACGCCGCATGCCACCTTCCCGGTCCCTCTCTCCTGCCCTCTCTACCTGTGTGCAGCACCGCCCCTGCCTACTGACTGCAGACACCTGGATCAGACGGAATGGCTGAGGAGGACACACCTGAGGGAGTTCACCTGGGAGTGTCCCTCCCTCCACTCTCTCTGTCTCTCTCTTACACACAGGCACACACATACACACTTGCACGGACATGGTAACATCCTATAACACATATTCTTCAAAAGCCTGCATGCTGAGATGCCAATCTTCTGATCTAGGCAGAGGTAGCATGGATAATGCTTCTCTCCTGGCACCCCTTTTCTCCAGGATTACTGTGGCAGTAACTCTGGAACCTTCCGGATCCTGGTAGCGAATGAGGGGTGCGTCTACCCTTCAGTGAAATGCAAGAAGCGGGTCACCATCCTGGTGGAAGAAGGAGAGATTGAACTGTTTAACGGGGAGGTGAGTGCCAGCCTCATCCCCTCCCGCCTCTCGTCCCCTTGTTCCTCTGTCACCTGATTACGAGTATGTGTCGAGCGTTCATTTAAAACTTGTGTGGATGGAATTGGTTGAGCCATTAAAGAGCGTGAGGCAGAGCTGTGTCGTCTGCCCTTGACGACGTCTGTAGGAGAACAAGCTGCAGATGGATATGGCACGATCCCATTTTAGTAAAACAAAGTTCAGAGATGTGTGCGGGGAAGATGTGTGTCTGTCTGCACAAGCTTAGGCAGAATCAGCGCTCACCTCTGGCGGGCGGAGTGCAGGCCGCAGGCAGGCGGACCTTCCCTTTACATGCGTGTGTGTGTACCATCCGTATATGTAAAATACATACTGTATACATATAAATGCACACACACAAATATATATATATATATAGGGAAGTGATGGTGTTTGGGGGATTTTTACTTTCTTGCATGTTTTTCAGTTCTTTTCAGATTAATCTTTTTAAAAGAGCTCAGAAGAGAAGTAACCTGATTCAGTCCCTGTGTAGCAAGAGCTTGGGGAGTGGTTCTCAGAAGGGGGTACAGAACCACCTGGGAGCTGTGGGTTAAGGTGTTGCTATTGGGCTCCCCCCGAGAGCCTGACTCAGTAGGTTTAGGTGGGGCCAGAGATCTGCACTTAAAGTGGCAGGTAGTCTGTAGACCGTAGTTTTGGTTCCATTGGTCTGACTACATCTACTGCCAGAGAGACCCAGGGTTTGGGTTCAAACCTGTCCTGGTGTCTTCATCTCGTTCTATGGCCTCAGCCTGCATCCCTGCCTTCTTGCAAATACCTACCACTGACATCAGGGGACAGGAGTGCGTTCCCCTCCATTATGGAAGAAAACTGTTCGGCAAGTGTGACTATGGGCTGTGGGGCAGCAGTGTCATCTCCACTTCAAAGGACAGCTCTACTTAGGGCAGATGACAGTGGTGATGTTGAGTAGGAGGTGTACACATATGATTAGCTCTACATGCTGTATGTCACCAAGGAGAGGACCTTTGCAAAGTGGTGACAGGTTCTCAACATCAGCCTCAATTTTACAATTGTGATAGTCAGCTGAGCGTGCTGAAATGGGCTCTGAGTAGCTGAAGAGAGCCCCTCAGCCTCTCTGTCCTCTGTCACCTCTGATCCTGATGGCAGCGACTCTGGGGAGCGGAGGTGGGGGACAGAGAGGGGAGAGTCTCCTGCTCGTGTTCATAAAGGCATGGATTTTTAAATCAATTGTCTAGAGGTGCTTAAAATCATTGCCACATTAAAAACCTATTTAGGGAACCACATGTATTTAATGACCAAGTGTCAAAAAAATTCTTTTTGTGAAGCGATGGATGGCCTTCTGCTAGTTGGTTCCATTGTAATTTTAATCTCATAATTATGGTTTTGCTGCCAGTTCGATTATTGTTCCTTAGTCATAGGATTCTTGAAGAGTGATAGGTGAGATGGATACAAAAACATCCAGGCAGGTTGCTGGCCCTGAAGGGGTGAGCTCTGACCAGCTGGGGCAAACGACTTGTGGTTCTGGAGGGCTGTGGAGACAGGCGTGGGTGTGGGGCAGAGGGAAGAGCTGGACCCTCAGGCCTGTCCTTCACCTCCGTGTTCTCACGCTTTATCCTCATCCAGGTGAACGTGAAGAGGCCCATGAAGGATGACAGTCACTTTGAGGTGGTGGAGTCAGGCCGGTACATCATTCTGCTGGTCAACAAAGCACTCTCTGTGGTCTGGGACCACCACCTGGGCATCTCTGTGGTCCTGAAGCAGACGTACCAGGTCAGTGGCGTTTCTGCACTTCTTCTTCGTCTTGTCTGTGACTTGTTGTTTGGACGTTCTTCAGCTTCCCAAGCAGGAGCCTGCTGCCTCTGCCCAATGTCTTGGGGAAGGTGGGCCATCATGTCGTCCAGCCTCCTCCCCACGCAGATAAGACCATGGACTGAAGGTTAGAGTTAGCCTTGGCCATTTCACCTTCCTCACTCTGAGTCCCCCTGTGCCCCTTATAAGACCACATGATTACACTGGGCCCACCTAAATAAGCCAGGACAGACTCCTTATAATGAGATCCTAATCCAGTCACATCTGCAAAGTTCCTTTTGCCATGTACGGTAATATATTCCCGGTCTTGGGGATTAGGATGTGGACATCTTTGGGGGGGCCAAGTTTTGCCTACCACAATGCTGGTGGAGATCATATCCTGTGGGGAGATTGCTTTAGGTAGGTTGGTCTGAAGAGACTTGTCTCAAGAGGTGACATATGAACAGAGTCTTCAGGGAAGGGAGGGAGGGAGCCATGTGAATATCTGGACGAGAGAATTTAGGCAGATGGAATAGCACGTGCAAGGGCCCTAAGGTGGACAGTGTTTGAGCAAGGAGGCCAGTGTGGCTGGACAGGAGGGACTTGGGGTGAATGGTAGTTAACAAGGGCGGGGAGTGGGCAGGGGCCATCCCATGGGGGATGTTAAGCCACATAGAGATCTTTGGCCTTTTGTCCAACTGTGGGAACATTCTTCTTTGTTTCCCGGTAACTTAGATCCATTGTACCAAACCAGATTCTCCTTATTGAAGCAAAATAGAAGAAATCACATCTCTTTGTCCCAGGACAGGGCTCCAAATATGCTGTAAGAGCATAGAACCTTTTCTTTTCCAGGCCAGATGTTTCCAGTTCTTCCCATAGCTTCTATATAGTGGTTTCCATTCATTCAGTAATTACTTGTTCAGGACTTGTTGTGTGCTGCACACCGTGGGAGGTGAACACGGAGGTGGATAAGACATTATGCCAGCCCTGATGGCATGTGGTATAAGCAGAATCCCGCCAGCCTGCTGTGAGCAGGCTGCCGTTCTGTTCCACAGTGAAGTAGTACTATAAGGGTCCCTCCTTGGGCCTCTACACTCAACGCTGACGTAGTGTTGAACCAGCTCCTCTCTCTGCTCAGACCCTTAGTGAGGAGGTGATGGTTTATATTGGAGATTCCAGGGCCAAGGCTGCATAATTCCCACCTCTGCCCTCGGCCGACTGTGTGACATGGGCAGGTTCCCGCTCTTTGTGAATGACCTTTGTGTCCTTAGCTTTAAAATGGAAAATGGTCAGTGAGGAAGCCTGGGAAAAGGCCTTGGAAGGGCAGAGATTTGCTGATCACCCTGTTTCCTTCTGGGTCTCTAGCCCTCTTCCCAAACCGTCCTCCTCTTCTTTAGATGAGCCAAGCCTCCTTTGCTCCTGGAACCCTCCTTTCCCTGAGTCAGAGAGTTTGCCCTGAGATTGGCCATGCTCATGCTCTCAACTTGTCCATCAGGAGCAGGTGTGTGGCCTCTGTGGGAATTTCGATGGTATCCAGAACAATGACTTCACCAGCAGCAGGCTCCAAGTGGAGGAGAACCCTGTAGACTTTGGGAATTCCTGGAAAGTGAGCCCGCAGTGTGCTGACACCAGGAAAGTACGTCTGGCATCTCTGTGTGGACTGAGCCTGAGGGACCTGCTTCCTGGAATGTCATTCCATCTCCTGGGGGTGGAGGGTGGGTGGTGGGTGGCGTGAACTGCAGTGGGCAGGGCTTGGGAAGGAGGTCTCTTGGGTCCTTGTGGTTGACTGTCTTTTGGTTCATCTGTGCACTTTTGTCCTGCTCCCCAGGTGCCACTGGACTCGTCCCCTGCCTCCTGCCACAACAACATCATGAAGCAGACAATAGTGGATTCCTCCTGTAGGATCCTCACCAGTGACCTCTTCCGGGACTGCAACAAGCTGGTGAGGGCTGCCAGGGTAACTGAGACAGAGGAGGCTAACTGAGGCTGAGGGTTGGCCCAGGGCCTTGGGCGCTCCGAGCGTGAGCCTCTGCTTGTGGACGCTGTCTTCAAAATGATCTGCATCTAGTCACCTCTTTACTCCCTTTCTTGGCTTCAGGCTTGGAAACAAAAAGGATAATCACAGTTTATGAGGCGAGCGATGCCTGGCAAATCATTTTTCTTCTGTGCAAGGCATAGCTTTTCTGGGCATCTGCTGATGCTGCTCTTCTGGCCTCAGTCTTAGGGTTTGTTCCCCCCCAGATTATCTTCTCTCCAACACTCGAGCCAAGGATGTCATTTTCCTGTGACTCACTATGTGTCCAGACCTGAGCACCCCCACCCCCTTTTCACAGAACTCTTTAGCTCCCACTTCTCGTCTCATAGAAACTCTTTTCTGGCCTTAGCTCCACTGATTCTGAGCTCTCGTATTATGACTTCTTTTTGTGTCTTTATCTCAAATGGTGATAAGCAATTCTCCAAAGTTAAATGCAGTCTTCTCTCTGTCTCTATGTGAATGTACACACACACTTGTATTTGGGCGTATGTGTGGGTATGCGTATGTGTCTATGTCCACACACACACACAGAGCCACGTACGAAGGCATGTGGCACCACCTCTGTGGGAGTGCCTGGTTGAATACGTATCTCAGCTTCTTTCTATCCATCTAGTGATGTGTGGTCCCTGAGGACTCCAAAGGGTACCTAGGATTCCCGGGTTTGGTGGAAACCCTGGGCGTCTGAGTTGGAATGGTGAAGAAAGTGAGAGGAGTCAGGGGAATCTGGATCATTGGAGTGTCTTGGAAACAATGACCCACTTAATATCTGAATTCATTCTATCACGACTACTCTGAAAAAGGCCGGAGTGTGCAGTGGCATGTTTGGGGGCAAAAGAAGGTGGGAAGTGGTTACTGTGATTGAAGATGGATGGGAGGGGGTGACAGCACCATGTAGATTTGGATCAGAGTCCAGGACTACCCAGGCTGATCCTGCAACCAGCGTACTGGTCTCACAGCACCTCAGGGAGGCGACCAGAGTGGGTCCTGATGTATTTCCTCTTTCTCTTTGCTGAATTGAGGCAAAGAAAGAAAGTGACCAGCGTGTGTGTATTTATGTAAAAATGCCAAACACCAATGAGGTTGGGAGTGGATTATGGGGATGGATAGATGCCTGAGCAGATGGACAGAAGGGAATGTTCTTTGGGAAAGTTCTTTGGAAAATTTCTTGGGCATATCTGTTCTGTGAAAAGCTGGCAAAACTCCTTTATTCAACTTTTCTTTGCTGGAATCCAGATTAGAACCTGGGAATTCTGCCTTTTTACCCTTCCCTCTTTGGGAGCATTGGCCTACATTTCTCCTTCTGCCCTGGAGCTCCCATTTCCCTCCTCTGACCACCAAAACATCCTCACCCAGACCCAGAGCCAGGGTTCCTGAGTCCCAGTCGCAGGCCTAGGCCACCCTGAGGCTCCCTTGCAGGTGGACCCCGAGCCGTTCCTGGATGTTTGCATCTACGACACCTGCTCCTGTGAGTCCATTGGGGACTGCGCCTGCTTCTGCGACACCATTGCTGCCTACGCCCACGTGTGTGCCCAGCACGGCAAGGTGGTGACCTGGAGGACAGCCACACTGTGCCGTGAGTGCTGATAGCCCTCAGGATCCCAGGCCTGCTCCCCTCACCCCTCACATGTCTAGACATTAAGACCCTAAGGTGGGGTGCAGGAGGGCACCTTCGAGGGAGAGAAGGTAGAGCTCTAATATGGGGATGGATGGCTGAGGGCTGACGGGAGTTAAGACACTGATGTGAGTGAGGAGGGAAGGGACAGGGATTCAAGACATTGACATGTGGAGATTTTTCATCTGGAGAAGTTCTGGAAGAGGGAGAAGAAGGAACAATGATGAAGAAGAGAAGGAGGCCAATAGATGTCTTTAATTAGACACTGTCATATCTGCCTGTGTGAGTGATCAACTCGCACATTTACGTAACGTCTTCTTTCTTTGCATGTATGCAGCTGATTGTTTTTATATGGAAAACTGATTCAGAACCCCTAGGTTCCTGGTTTAGGTGCTTTAATAACCCAGAAGTCTCTAATATTGGTGACTTCTGTAGTTTCTTAGTTCCCCAATACAGTCATTGCCTCCCCTAGAGCCATCACCACCGATGGTCTCACCACCATCTGTTTGGGGCCTTCGGTGCAGTCCTGGCTTCTCAGGTTGCACAGGGCTGCCTGGTGCCTTCATGGTCATGCCTGTTTCTTTGTCCCCACAGCCCAGAACTGCGAGGAGAGGAATCTCCGTGAGAATGGCTATGAGTGTGAATGGCGCTATAATAGCTGTGCTCCTGCCTGTCCCATCACGTGCCAGCACCCCGAGCCCCTGGAGTGCCCTGTGCAGTGTGTGGATGGCTGCCACGCGCACTGCCCTCCAGGTGAGGCACCTCCCTTGGGTGGGGACAGGCTGGAGAGATGGGAGAGCTTGTTCGGAGAGGTGATTCCCTGTTCTCTGCATTCTCAGCCTCACTCGGGGGCGCCCTTTCCCCAACCCTCCAACTCGAGGTTCTGTTTCCATGAGTCCTTCCATCAAAGCCAGGCCAGCTGTGATTTTTGTCAAGTGGAGCTCATATACCGGTGCTTCCATTTGCCTGTTTACGGGTTAATCATCTAGCACAACACTTTCCGATAGAACTTTCTGCAATGATAAGAAAGTTCTATTGGGATGTGACTTGTGTGTCCTGGGAATCGAATTTTCAATTTTATTCAATGTCATTTAATTTCAATTTCAATTTAACTAGCCACATGTGGTTCCTGGCTACTGTATGGAACAGCACAGATCTAGAGTTATCAAATATGTTCTTTGGTGGAGCAAAAAGGCCCTTGGAGATAAGATTTCAATTACCCTGAGGTTTGGGGGAGGTTAGGTAGCGTGAAGCAATCCCCCTCCCAATTTTGCAGGGGGATAAATCGAAGCCCCAGGAAGGAGGTTGCTCCCTAGGTGGCCGGGTGGCCCTTGGGTGAGGTAGGCAGAGCTGGCTCCTGGGCAGGCCCCTGGCCTGAAAGGTGAGTCTTCTCGTGGGGAGGTGAATCTGGGCTCCTCATGAGAGGTCTGTCATGCAGGGAAGATTCTGGATGAGCTCTTGCAGTCCTGCGTGGACCCGGAAGACTGCCCCGCGTGTGAGGTGGCCGGCCAGCGCTTAGCCCCCGGAAGGAAAGTCACCTTGAACCCCAGTGACCCTCAGCACTGCCAGATTTGGTAAAATAGCCACTGTGGTTTTTTGAAGGGATGGGTCTGACTGTCTTCTCTGAGGGCCCGCTCAGAGGTGTAGGTTTTGGGAGAAACTTCCTTGCTATGTGAGTTGACATAAAGTATTTTTGTTCAGCTTGTTTCTCTTCCTTTGAGGGCAGACGAGATTGCTTCCCCAGGAAATCTCTCTTAAGAGGTTTAGGTTTTTGACCTCTTCTCACTGGAGGAAGGGTATGGTCTCCTGTTGTCCCTGGAGGTCACGTCTAGCCTGGGTGCAGGCATCTGTGAAAGTCAGAGTTCTTTTTACTGGAGGTGGGGATGCAGCGGAGGAAAGTGAGGTGACTCCCTGACCCCTCAGTGCAACAGAGACACCACGGGGCCACAGCCACTGCCCCAGAATGGGCCTTTTGTAATTGGGAGGGAGACACCCATTGCTGCACCCCCGGCTCTCACCTGGTTTGCCTCTGGGAACTGGCCTTTGAGGAGGTGAGAAGGAGTCCTCAGAGTGAGCTCTAAGCCCTCTGAAGTCCTGCTCCTAAGTAGGGAGCATGTATTCAGATCTGATATATGGGAACTTGAACTTGAGAACTTACATTGCTGGGGAAGGGCTGTGGCCGCGGCTGCCAGAGTCAGAGCCTGCCGCCGCCATCTGTACAAACAAGAGTGAACACTGCCTGGGGTGGATTTTCTAGCAAACACAGGAAACTAGAAAGTGTCACTCACACACTGTTAACCAAGGATTGAAGCAATAAATCATGTGGACCACAAAGAAGTAGGAATTAACTTCCCAGTTAGACCCTGCCTGTCCACTCTTCCTATGAAATGGAGACTGTAAGGAATAAAGAAAGGGGTGAGCCCAACGCAGGCTTGGGGTTCTGAGCCACAAGGCAAGGGAGGTTAGAGCTCTCTCCCCGCCTTCCTCCGTTGGCTTGTGGGGGGAAAACTAGCAGGCACATACTGCATCTGCAAACAGGGGTGGACGTAATTCCAAGGCAGGCTAGAGACATCACTTGGGAGGCAAGCCACAGGGGACATTTCCCAGGGTTCAACGTGCTGCTACCCTATTTTCCTTACTGGGGTGCTGAAGGCACGTTGCCTCAAAGGCCGAGGGTACAGAGAGGAGAAGGTTCTAGCCTGTGTGGGTCTTGATGGGCGACTTGATTCACCTGGTGGTGTAGGAGTTTGTGTGGGGGCACTGCTCTGCTACAGCCTGGTGAGATGTGCTTGGGGCTGGGCGGAGGGTTAGATAGCCCCTGGCACGTGATAGACTTACTGAAAGTCTGCTGGAGGAACAAACAAATGAGCCACTGTCTTTTCCCCCAACATTTCATAGACCCCCCTATTCTACTCCCCAGTACTTTGTTCTGCTAGATAAAGATGGGGTTTGGAATAGTCATCTTTCCAAAATGTTTTTGCTCCAGTTTTTCTTCTATTCCTTGAGGCCCAATGTATTAAATAAGGTACATAATTCATACAGCTTCAATTCTGTTATAATAAATACTGTAAAGCACTTATCTTCAATAGGACATTTACAAGTCCTGATCAGTGTCAACATTTTAGGGCAGTATTTGTCTTTGGAGATACTTGGAAGAAGGTTTGAATTATAATTAAACGTTTATATTGCTAGAGATGTACGCTGAGGAGACATCAACGTTGAATGGCTGTGTGGATGGCCTAGGAGCCAGAAAGATGCTTTTTCAGGTCCTAGGATGGATTAAAGCTTTGGCTTCTAGAATCAAGCGGAGGCTTTGTTGTAACTGTGTGTGTGTGTCCAGGAGTGCTACTGGGGACATATGTTAAAAAATGGTGTCTCATTTGGGTGGCGAGTGATGGTGGGAGCTCAGGTTCGGGTGGGCAGGCAGTTCCATGGGAGTATGTGCAGTGGTTCCGAATAGGACTAAGAAGTGCCCAGAGGTCCCTCTTGAGCCATTTCCATTTCTCCCTGTCTGCTGCAGTCACTGCGATGGTGTCAGCCTCATGTGTGAAGCCTGCAGGAAAGCTGGCGTCCTAGAGGTGCCTCCTACGGAAGGCCCGGTCGGCCCCACCACCGCCTATGTGGAGGACACCCCGGAGCCACCCCTGCACGACTTCTACTGCAGCAAGCTTCTGGACCTGGTCTTCCTGCTAGATGGCTCCTCCAAGCTGTCTGAGGCTGAGTTCGAAGTGCTGAAGGCCTTTGTAGTGGGGATGATGGAGCGTTTGCACATCTCCCAGAAGCGGATCCGCGTGGCTGTGGTTGAGTACCATGATGGCTCCCACGCCTACATCGAGCTCAGGGACCGGAAGCGGCCCTCGGAGCTGCGGCGCATTGCCAGCCAGGTGAAGTACGCGGGCAGCGAAGTGGCCTCCACCACTGAGGTCTTAAAGTACACGCTGTACCAAATCTTTGGCAAGATTGACCGCCCAGAAGCCTCTCGCATCGCCTTGCTCCTGATGGCCAGTCAGGAGCCCCCGAGGTTGGCCCGGAACTTGGTCAACTACGTCCGGAACCTGAAGAAGAAGAAGCAGGTGATTGTGATCCCAGTGGGCATTGGGCCCCATGCCAATGTCAAACAGATCCGCCTCATCGAGAAGCAGGCCCCAGAGAACAAGGCCTTTGTGCTCAGTGGTGTGGACGAGCTGGAGCAGCGAAGGGACGACATTATCAGTTACCTCTGTGACCTTGCCCCCGAACCACCTGCCCCTACTCAGCGCCCCCGTATGCCACAAGTCACCATGAGTCCAGAGCACTCAGTAACCTCGTCACTGGCACCCAAGAGGAACTCCATGGTTCTGGATGTGGTGTTTGTCCTGGAAGGGTCGGACAAAATTGGTGAGGCCAACTTCAACAGGAGCAGGGAATTCATGGAGGAGGTGATTCAGCGGATGGATGTGGGCCAGGACACCATCCACATCACAGTGCTGCAGTACTCGTACAGGGTGACCATGGAGTACACTTTCCTTGAGACACAGTCCAAGAGGGACGTCCTGCAGCGTGTGCGTGAGATCCGCTACCAGGGCGGCAACAGGACCAACACCGGACTGGCCCTACAGTACCTGTCTGAGCACAGCTTCTTGGCCAGCCAGGGGGACCGGGAGCAGGCACCTAACCTGGTCTACATGGTCACAGGAAACCCTGCCTCTGATGTGATCAAGCGGATGCCTGGAGATATCCACGTGGTGCCCATAGGAGTGGGTCCTCATGCGGATGTGCAGGAACTGGAGAGAATCGGCTGGCCCAATGCCCCCATCCTCATCCAGGACTTTGAGACGCTTCCCCGAGAGGCTCCGGATCTGGTGCTGCAGAGGTGCTGTTCTGGAGAGGGGCTGCAGATCCCCACCCTCCCCCCTGCCCCAGGTATGCGGGCGCCTTGTGAAGATGCAAGGACTGAGGGAGGGGAGGTGACCTTGGCGGGGCCGCGATTCTTGGGTTCTAATCCTGGCTTCCCCACTCTGTGCCTTCCGTCAAACCACTGCCTTCAGAGTGCCTGTGTTTCCTCGCCTCCCAGGCAGGCGGTGCATCTGTCATCCTTTTTTGGGGGACGACCTTTTCTTAGGTGTGTGCTTGTAAATTCAAAAGTAATGCAAATCTATTGTTAAAATTTAAACAACACCAAGGATATGGAGTAAAAAATACGAGTCTTAATTTATCACACAGCCTTATCCCCACCCAGTCTCACTCCCTGCCAAGAAGGTAGCCTGTTAAATTTGGTGACTGTCAGCTTTTTGACCACACTAGGTGGATACAGTTATTCTCAGTAGCTAACATATTTTTGGGCAAGGCCAGGAAGTCAGGTGACAGCAGGTTTAGCCCTTAGATTCTGGAGCCAGACTGCCGTAGTGTGAATCTCATCTCTGCCACCTACTAGCTGGGTAATTTTGGGCAAGTACCTCTGTGTATATCAGTTCCCTCCTCTGTAAAATGAGGATAATAATGGGACCTACTTGTAAAATGCTCAGAATAGTTCCCAGCACAGATCAAGAGCTCAGCAAACACTCGTCACCGCTACTACTGTTATTGCCCTCTTAACTGATACTAATGTCTAATCGATTCCTAGTTCTTGAATATCTTTAGTTGGTGTGTTTGGGACCATCCCAGAATAACTAGCCTTCTTTTAATGTCTCTTGATCCTCGCACTTGTCATCTTCGTTTTTGTTTTGATCACAGGTTTATTTAAATTCTTGTGATATTTCTGTGGAGAACAGTAATAGCATCATCTTCTAAGATCTCAGAATGGCGTTCAGGCCAGCGTTGCTTCCTCTCTGTGATTGTGACTCTGTGCCTGAGGGAGCGATACCGCTTGCTTTCCTCTGCACACATTTAAACAGCCTTTGGGTGGAGCTGAAGTCTTCCCAATGCCTCTACATCTGGGTGCTCACGGGTCCCCTTCCCTCATCCCTGGCCCGTGTTGCCACCATGCAGAAGCAGAGCAGACACCTCCCTCTGCAGTGCTGTGTAGTCGGTGGCGCCCCGTGGAGCCCAGTGAATGCAGGTGTCTGCTGCAGGGGGCCTGGTGGCCAGTCCCTCTGCTGGCGCTTGTGTGCTCACCATCCTGGTCTCTTTGCAGATTGCAGCCAGCCCCTGGATGTGGTCCTCCTCTTGGATGGCTCCTCCAGCTTTCCAGCTTCTGACTTTGACAAAATGAAGAGTTTCGCCAAGGCTTTCATTTCAAAAGCCAATATAGGTGAGTGATGCTCTGGAAGTAGGTTTACGAAGAGGCTGTCTTGGGGCTCCACCTGATCCTGAGCATGATTCCCATATTCTTTTTCCTGTTAGGTCCTCAGCTCACTCGGGTGTCAGTGCTCCAGTACGGAAGCATCACCACCATTGACGTGCCGTGGAACGTGCCCCAGGAGAAAGCCAGTTTACTGAGCCTCGTGGAGCCCATGCAGCGGGAGGGAGGCCCCAGCCAAGTTGGTAACGTGGTGCCTCGGGGTGGGATGCAGGAGCTTCATCTGGTCCTAATTCTTGGCATAAGGGTCTGGGTGACCTCAGCCAGTCACTTTGCTCCTTGGTCTCAGTTTCCTTTTCTGTAAAGTGAGGGCCTAGGGGTTCTTGCCCTTCCACATCTCACTCACATGTTTCTCTGAGTCTCTGAACCATTCAGTTTCAATGACCTAAGGACCCATGGTGAGGGGGGCTGCGCAGTGGCTTCAGAAACACCATGTCCTGCAGTCAGGACTGACATGGTGTGGTCTACTCTTCATTCTCAGGGGATGCTTTGGCCTTTGCTGTGCGATATGTCACTTCAGAAATCCATGGTGCCAGGCCTGGAGCCTCTAAGGTGGTGGTCATCCTAGTCATGGATGTCTCCACGGACTTGGTGGATGCAGCAGCCGACGCGGCCAGAGCCAACCGTAAGTGTCCAGCGTACAATCCCGAGGCCTCCTAAACTACCAGGGGATTGAAAGTGGGCGGGGGTTACTTTTGGATGTTCTGGCTGAGTTTAAATGCTTAACGCCCACATGTGGGCTGGTTTCAAGCAGCAGGAAATTGTCCAATACCTGTGTTATTTGGAAACCAAAGAGTAATAAATGTGTGTTTATCCTTCATTTGTCTGCATGCTTTAGATAGATTGTAACCTTTAATTTCTCCATATTTTCCCTCTGTGTCCAGGGGTGGGTCACACCTCTGCACCTTGCGTTTTTAAAGCGGTATTCTTGAATAAATGTGACATATTTATGAAATCGATTATTTTAGGGAAAAGGATCCTAAAAGGGAAAGGATATATATTTGGATGATGCACCCAGCTTACAGGAGCTGAAAAGTTGCTAGCAGAAAATCAGCTGTAACCTTAAGAAAACTGCAAATACCTGGAACTTTCTGGAGAACTAATTGGGGGAATTTCAGGATGGAGATGTTTTTCCTTTAGTATCGAGGATCCAAAGAAAGGCTTTCATCAAGAAAGGGAGCAATTGTGGTCTGGAGGAAACAGACATGATCTAGGGCGAGTCACTGAACCATTCAGAGCCCCAGTTTCTCATCTGTAAGTGGGCGCACACGTGCTCCAGGCTCAGCCCTGTGACATTTTCTCTTCTCTTACACTCACCCCCTGGGTGGTCTCATTCAGTATCGTGGTTCTAAACACATTTATATACCACTGACTTCGAAATTCTTATCTCCAGCCTGGGTCTCTCACCTCAACTCCACCAAGATGTTCTAGCAGACAACTCAGTATAAACAGAATTCCTGACTTTCACGCCCAAATCTCCTCCGACAGTCTTTCCCACTTTAGAGAATGACAATTCCATCCTTACAGTTGCTCAGGTCAAAAATGTCAGCATCCTTGATTTCTCTTTTTCTCTCATACCTCCCTCCTCACCCCATTCAATCCATCAGCAAAGTATAGCTCCACCTTCAAACTATACTGAAAATCCCACCACACCATTCAACCTCTACCACTGTCACTCTGACCCCAGCCCCCATGGACTATTGTCGTAGCTTTCTAACTGGGACCCCAGCTTCCTCCCTTGTCCCCTGCAGTTCACGATCAACACAGCAGCTGTGGTGACTCTTTAAAATTGAAGTCAGCTCATGACACTCCTCTGCTCCAGAGTCTTGGCTGGCTTCTCATTTCATTCAGAGAGCACGTTGAGTCCTTAGTGTGGCCTACAAAGCTTTGCATGATCTGTGCTTGACTCCCCCACTTGTTTGCTCTGTGTCAGCCATCCCGGTGTATGCAACTGTGCTTCTGCTCTGGGGCCTTTGCACTCGCCGTTCTCTGCTTGGGGTATCCTCTTAGCTCCTTCCACCCTCACTTCAGGTCTCTGCTCAAATATCATCTTTTCACTGAATACTTCTGCAACCACCTTGTATGAAACAGTAACCCTCATCCCTACCCTGGGGCACTCCCATCCTCCTTATCCCATTCTGGTTTTTCCTAAACACTTATCCACATCAGAAATACTAGATATTTACTTATTTTTGTGTTTGTTGTGTCTCTCCCTGGTGTCAGCTCCATGAGGACAGGGAATTGATCTGCTAGGTTCATTGTATCCCCATGGCTCAGAATAGTACCGGACACAGAGTGGGAGCTTGTTAGCATTTTTGACTGATCGAATGTCCTTCTCCCAGGGTTGGTGTATGTGGCCAGTCTGGAAAACATGAGGCTGTAGACAGATGCTGGGTATGACATCAGGCCAGTCTATTTTGAGCCCACCTGACCAAAGCAAGTGGATACAGACCCCTTCTTCTTTCTCTGCTAACCCTAGGAGTGGGAGTGTTCCCCATTGGAATTGGGGATCGGTATGATGAGGCCCAGCTGAGGATCTTGGCAGGCTCAGGGGCCAGCTCCAACTTGGTGAAGCTCCAGCGAATTGAAGACCTCTCCACCGTCCTGCTGGGCAATTCCTTCCTCCGCAAGCTGTGCTCTGGTGAGTATTGTAATACCTTTCTTAACCCCCTCAAAAACAGAACCAAAGATAGCAAAACCCATTCTAGAGACCAGAGGGTGCCCATGCACGAGATTTGACCTTGAATGAAGATTCTGATTAGACCAGGATCTTTAAGTTTCTGTTGATGGGAGGTTTGCGCTACAAACCTCCAAGGTGCTACCAGAAAGTTCTCTGTGCATAGTCCTCCTTCCATCCTAACCGTCCATCCAAACTTTAGCAGAGAAAGCCCAAGCTTATTTATGCAGAGGGATCTTGGGAAAAAGAAGTAGAAGACAGAAGCAGGAACCCCAACATCCTGCACATCATGGTCTTACCCCATGCCCAGTGCTCACCCTCAGCATGGGCATAAAGGGCTTTAGAAATATAGTAACATAGGATCTCATATCAAAGTACCACAGTTTAAGTTGATTTAAGGTTAGAAACTTTTTTTTTTTTTTTTTTTACCATATATGTGCTTTTTTAAAACCTGGTTTTATGTATTTTCCTAATGTAATTAGCTATGAGTCAAAACCTGCTGCAGAGGTATTGCCCTTTCCTGCTACATGATAGCTTTCCTGGTAGGCATCTCCAAGATCTCTTTCAAGTTTTCATGGCCTCCTTTCCTCCCCTCTTCCTGCACTGGGCACTGAGCTACATGTGAAAGAGGAAAAGGAGATATTGACTGTGAAAAGGCATCATGAACTGTAGTTCTTGCCATATTGTCAGTGTTGTTATCACCATAATCATTAATAACCACAAAGCATGCGGGAAGAAGCATGGGATGGCCATCTCTCAATCTAGGGTACCTGCATCCTCACTGCTAAGCGCACACAGATTCTTTTTGGAGTTAAGTCGACTCAAGGACTAGCCCAGGTAGCCCAAGCAGACGTTGTGTACAGCTTAGAATTTCTGGGTGACGATGGGGACTCAGACCTTATTCATGTCTGTTTCAGGGTTTGTTAGTGTCTGCATGGATGAGGATGGGAATGAGAAGAGGGTAAGTTCCTTTCTGTTGACCTTGAAAGAAAGATCAGAAATGTATATTTGGGGCCCTTGTGCCCCCTGGTTAACTTTGCCTCTTCTGGTCTTGGTCCATTTCTCCCTCTTACTGTTATATCCTGTTTTTTACTTTTTGGGAAGTGGGTTCCACCTGTAAATCTTGCCTTCTGCTTCCTGTGTCTGGCCATTTAGGCTCGTGTCCAAATCCTAGTCACTATATCCTCAGAGGGGGTCAGTTGCCTGGTGGATGGGCTTAGAGTTGGAGTGCCTCATCCTATTCCCTGCCTGAATCTGGTTCTTTCTTCCTCAGCCTGGGGACGTCTGGACCTTGCCAGATCAGTGCCACACGGTGACTTGCCTGCCAGATGGCCAGACCTTGCTGAAGAGTCATCGGGTCAACTGTGATCGAGGGCCGAGGCCTTCATGCCCCAACGGCCAGTCCCCTATGAAGGTGGAAGAGACCTGTGGCTGCCGCTGGACCTGCCCCTGTGAGTCCTTTGCTTCACCAGCCTGGACAGTTTAAAGGGGCAGCGCTTTTAGCTTGGCTGTGCACAAAGGTAGACCAGAAGCTGACCAGCCAGAGGCACCCTTTCCCTCCTCACCATATGCACCGTGCTACCCTCACCCATATTCCCGTCCTCTCCCATTCTCTGGATGGGCTTTCATTCCGTCTCAGGGATCACAGTTCTCTTCCTGTGTCCTTGGAAGGCACTTCCCCAGATTATGCATAAGCAAAAGGAACAGTTGGTTTTCTGAGCTCAGTGCTCAGCTTGGCTCTTGGCAAGTCAGCCTTTAGGAATCTAGGCAGTAGAATTATAGTGGTGGGAGAGATGCCCCCAGAAAGCTGCAATCACATCCATAGCTGTGTGTGGGTTGAGTGCAATGCTATATTGTCACAGTAGCCTGGTTTAAGAGGAGGACATAGTCAACTCCATCTCGTGCAAACCTGTGGAGAGCATTCATCCATGGGGGTGGGTTAGCCCTCTGTCTCACGGTTGGGAGAGATGACTGTTCATGATAATCCCTACTCAGCAGGGGATAGATCATAATTACGATGCTGAACAGAAACAACTTGTGGGATGAAATCAAAGCTGTAATTTACATTTCACTCTCCCTTTAGAATTTATTTAGTGGGATATAGTTTCTCTCTGGCCTCGATGAGAACTCGACTAGACCTCATGTCATTTCTGTTGATTCATAAAGAATTCTATGGTCACTTTAAGTCATAAGACAAAGTCTCAATTTGGTAATCAGACACCACTCCTGTCTAACAATCAAGACTTTGAACTTGAGTGAGAGTTAAAACACCTCCCTTATCCCAGTGAGGGCTGCCTGACCCTGGGAAAGGGGCGTGGTCAGCTTCTCTCCCAGCTTAGAACGTGGGGAGGGAGGAGCTGGAAGGGGGTTCAGGTTCCTGTATGACGGGGCTTCTGTGAGAGGGCTCTGCACTCTGGCCTGGCGGGTGGTTAAGGCAGCCACTTTTCCTGCCTGCTCCCTTGAGGTTTCTTAAGATGCTCCCTTGCTGCGTTTCTCTGATGTGCTGTGGAAGAAGTAGTCTATATCCTTTGAGTGGCTGCTGCTTCTCCCTGCCACGCTTCTGGGTTTTTTTTGCGTTCAACCCCTCACAGGTTCTCTTTATCTTTTGGGATCCTCCTTCTCCTATCGCAGGAGTTCTCTTAGACAGGGTCACTTTTAGAACAACCCTGGGCCATCATTACTTCTGTAGATCCTATATCTGACCCCAGGTTCATGCTCCTGGGCCCCCCCATTGGAGTGGAGCACACCTGCTTCCTGAAACAGCAGCACATCTCTCTCTTGCTGCCTGGCCACCTCTAGCCAATAGCCAGAGCCTCTTTCTTTTACGTTCCTCAGGCACATGTCAGACACTGGTCCAGTGTTCTCTGTGACTGTGAGGAACACAAACCCATCTCTTGGAGTGGCTTCCTGAGAGTCCTGCTCATTCAGCTTGGGTGTCCCATTTGTCCCTGGTGGGGCATGTGGGATGTGAGACTCACAATGTGGTAGCCGCTCTCTTCAAATCAATCTCTTCTTAGATCCAATCCCTCAGTACCCTTCTTGACTCTGTTTATACCTTTAAAATGAGTGAAAGTCTTCAGAAGTGATTCGATAGGAGACTAGATTTTGGCTATTTTTTTGAAAAACATTTTAAACTTTTTATTTTGAATAATTTAAGATATTAAAAAGTTACATAAATAATTCAAAGAATTCCTGTATACCTTCCAACAGACTGTAATATCTTATGTAATCACAATATAAGGATCAAAATTAGGAAACTGACATCCATAAAATGCTATTAACTTATCCAGTTTTTGCCAATTGTCCTAACATCCTTTTTTCAAATGTAGCATTCAACCCAGAATCGCACATTACATTTAGTTGCATGTCTCCTTAAATCTGCAACAATTCCTTAGTCTTTTTTTTTTTTTCTGTGGCCTTGACATTTTGAAGAGTTCTATCTGGTAATTTTGTAGAATGTTCCTCAATTTTGGTTAAATTCAGGCTATACATTTTGTCAAGAATACTCCAGAAGACATGCTGTGTCTTTTTTGATGTATCAGGAGGCGCATGATACCAGTTTCTCCCAGTACTGGTGATGTTCAGTTTGATCGCTTGGTTAAGGTGGTGTGTACCAGGTTTCTCCACAGTAAAGTTACTATTTTCCTCCTTGTATTTAATAATTATCGCATACTGAGATACTGTGACACTGTGGAAATATACTTTTACTCGCTCAGTTTAGCGTGCATTGATGGTTCTTGCCTGAGACAGTTTTTACTGTGGTGTTTGCCAGATAGTGATTTCGATTTCTGTCATTCCCTCCCCACTTACTAGTTGGAATTCCACTGAAAGGAAGAGTTTTTCCTGCTCTGTCATTTATTAATTCAATTATTTGTATCAATATGGACTCATGGGTTCTTTTTTTTCTATGGGGTGTAATGAATTACCAGCATTATTTATTTTCTTGTTCAAATGGTCCCAGATTTGGCCACTGAGAGGCCTTCCGACTTGACTCTTGTGTCCTTTTGACATGTCTTATTCCTTCCTTTCTCAGACAGCGAGAAGCCTGGCTCCCATTATCCACAATATGTTTATATATTGGCTTAATCCCAGAGTACACCTTCTATTTTCCAGTGACCACACCGTTGTATATTCCCACCAACAATGCACAAGTGTTCTGATTTTTCTACATCTTTGTCAACACTTGTTATTTGCCGGGGTCCCGCCCCGGCGGAGTCCAGGTTCCTGAGGGATGGACGGCGTCGGCGCGATGAGTGAGGGGGAAATAAAGGGGACGTGAGACTTGGGTTGGTGTTAGCAAGTCCGACTTTACTGTGCACAAGTGTCATTTATATATTTTTCAGGATTAGTGCAGAAATAGTTCTACAAATATTCTCAGAGAGATAAGGAAGTAAAAAACGAGCACAAGAATATTTATTAGCATTCTATTCTATAGAGCATAAGGTTAATGGTAGTCTTCTCCGCAATTAACTAGTGTTTGTTGTCTCTAAGCTAAAGGAGATAGGTACCTAGGCGTCTGTTGTAATTCATGGTAAAGTTAAATCAAAGAGAGAAGGTCCAGGCCTCCGGACAGGACAGCAGTTCGTCTGGTTACATCCTGGTGGAGCCATCTCTGCCTCCCTCAATCATTTACGCCATTAGTGTAGATGGTTAATGGGAACAAAAGGCAACTCCAGGGTGTCTTATCCCCAGGGCTATCTGCATTCTCAGCGGGCAGTTAAACATCTTTACTTTTTCGTGCCCTTTAGGGGCTGGAAGCATTCCTTTGTCTTTTTGATTGTGGAGCTAACAGTCCCTTAAGCACACTGCCAGAGAAAGTATCACTTTGTTAGTAAAGCAAAGGGCTGAAAAACTAAGCTAAACTATATATCTTCAAGAATAAAAGACAGAAATAAGTATACACGTAACCTTGATAGAAAGCATGCATATAATTCAGAAAATATCAGGGGTGTCGGCCCGCCATTCTTCACCGAGGGGCATTCTTGCGCCCCTCGGCCCTTCTACTCATCAATTATTCATTATTTATTGCTTTTAGGAGAAAACCTCTATAACATTTTAACAGAAAGCAGAAGGTCAAGAATAATATGTAGATACTTCTTGATCATCCAATTAACCAGCAAACTTAGAAGGACGATGCATATATATATTTAGACAAAGAACTGGAGGGAGAAGGAAACATTAACCAGACAGAGGCCATAAACCTGATTCGACATCTTATCTGGGCAGGATTCCTTTCTGATTGTCTCAAATGGGACTGTGTGCTCCTCCAATAATTAACTGAAAAATATCTTGAAAGTTACCTGCAGGTGGTCACATTCTCTTAAGATATCTAATTTTCCCAGGAGGTAGTGCCTCCCAAGCAGCCACCCAAAGGAGTGAAAACTGGAGGTTAAGAAAGGAAAAGGAATGAAGGGCAATTAGAAGCAGCACAGGTTTCAGAACTATGTGAGGGGCTGGCCGGTTATTCTTCACCAAGGGGTGACCCTGCACCCCTCGGCGTTAATCGGCTGGACCCTGTCAAACAGCCGATCAAATGATGTAGCCACGGCTCCCAGCAGTTATTTTCTGTTTGTTTCCTTCTTTTTTTAAAAAAAGATTGGCACATGAGCTAACATCTGTTGCCAATTTTCTTTTTTTTTGTTTTTTTTCCTTTTTCTCCCCAAAGCACCCCCTCCCCCCTGCCCCCCTGGTACATAGTTGTATATTGTAGTTGTGAGAGCCTCTGGTTGTGCTATGTGGGATGCCGCCTCAGCGTGGCCTGATGAGCGGTGCCATGTCTACACCCAGGATTCGAACTGGTGAAACCCTGGGCCACGGAAGCGGAGTGGGCGAACTTAACCACTCAGCCTCCAGGCTGACCCCTGTTTGTTTTTTCATAATGGTGATCCTAACAAATGTGAAGTGAAGAACCCCCTCAAGACAATTTACAGTGAAGGGTTTAGCAGAAGCTTTTGCAGACCTCAACAAGCTCCTTAAAAAGCTTGAAAACATGGACCCCGATGCTGAAAGGTTTTCATTAATAGAGAGGAACATTCATGGTGCATTATCTGCTTACAGGCAAGATATGATGAAAAAAAGGAACAAAGCAAGCAAATCACCATGGACATATTTCTGAAAAGAGTGACACCTCCTCAGGAAGAGGCTCAGGCAGGTCCTTGAGGAGGTGTTCCAGAAGAAAGCATTGTCATCATAGGAGTGACAGCTCAGTGTGTTATTGCCCCTGAAGAAGTTTCAGTGGGACAATGTGGAGGTGAAGACAGTGATATTGATGATCCTGACCCTGTGTAGGCCTAGGCTAATGAGTGTGTTTGTGTCTTAGTTTTTAACAAAAAAGTTTAAAAAGTAAACAAAAATTTAAAATAGAAAAAAGCTTATGGAATAAGGGTGTAAAGAAAGAAAATATTTTTGTACAGCTGTACAATGTATTTGTGTTTTAAGTTGTGTTATTGCAAGAGTCCAAAACTTAAAAAAATTAAAAAGCAAAAAAGTTACAGTAAGCTAACGTTAATTTATTATTGAATAAAGAAAAATATTTTTAAAAATAACTTTAGCCTCAGTGAGTAGAGTTTGTGAGGTCTGCAGTCGTGTGCAGTAATGTCCCAGGCCTTCGCATGCGCTCACCACTCCCTCACTGACTCACCCAGAGCAACTTCCAGCCCTGCATGCTCCATTTATGGTCAGTGCCCTATACGCGTGTACCATTTTGTATCTTTTATACCATATTTTTATTGTACCTTTTCCATGTTTAGGTACACAAATGTTTCCCATTATGTTACAGTTGCCTACAGTATTCAGTACAGTAACATACGGTACAGGTTTGTAGCCTAGGAACAATAAACTATAACATATAGCCTAGGCGTGTAATAGGCTGTATCATCTAGGTTTGCGTAAGTACACCTTGTGATGTTTACACACTGACAAAATTGCCTAATTACGCGTTTCTCAGAATGTATCCCCATCATTAAGCGATGCATGACTGTGTAAGATCATGTCATCTGTGAACAGAGATAACTTTACTCCTTCCTTTCCAGTTTGTATGTCTTTTATTTCTTCTTCTTGCCTAATTGCTCTGGCCAGAACTTTCAGTCCTATGTTCAATAGAAGTGGCAAGAGAGGGTATCCTTCCCTTATTTCTAATCTCAGAGGGAAAGCTTTCAGTTTTCCACCACCAAGTATAATGTTAGCTGTGAGCTTTTCATATATGACCTTTATTATGTTGAGATAATTTCCTTCTACTCCTAGTTTATTGAGAGTTTTTATCATGAAAGAGTGTTGAATTTTGTCAAATGCTTATTCTGCATCTATTGAGATAATTGTGTGAGTTTATCCTTTGTTCTGTTAAGTGGTGTATCACACTGATTGATTTTCATATGTTGAACCATCCTTGCATCCCAGGGATAAATCCCATTTCATCATGGTGCATGATCCTTTTGACGTGCTGCTGAATTTGGTTTGCTAGTATTTTGTTGAGGTTTTTTGTATCTATATTCATCACGATGTTGGCTTATAGTTTTCTTTTCTTGGTCTTCCTTTGGCCTTGGCATAAGGGTGATGCAGACCTCATAAAATAAGTTTGGAAGTGATCCCTCCTCTTTAATTTTTTGGAAAAGTTTGAGAAGATTGGCATTAATTCTTTTTTAAATGGCCCTGGACTTTTGTTTGTTGGGAGACTTTTGATTACTAATTCAGTCCTCTTACTTATAATCCAATTTGTTGGCATATAATTCATAGTAGTCTCTTATGGTCATTTGCATTTCTGTGGCATCAGTTGCAATGTCTCCTCTGTCATTTCTGATTTTATTTATTTGCATCTTCTCTCTTTTTTTTTAAGTTAGTCTAGCTAAATGTTTGTCAATTTTGTTGATCTTTAAAAAAACCAACTCTTACTTGTGTTGATTTATATTTTTTAGTCTCTATTTTGCTGATTTCTACTCTGATCTTTATTTCCTTCCTTCTGCTAACTTTGAACTTAGTTTGTTCTTCTCTTTCTAATTCCTTGAAGTGTAAAGTTACATTGTTAATTTGAGATCTTCTGTCTTTTTTAATGTAAGTGTTTATTGCTGTGAACTTCTCTCAGTACTACTTTTGCTGCATCTCATAAGCTTTGGTGTGTTGTGTTTTTGTTTTCACTTGTCTCAATACATTTTCTAATTTTCCTTTTGATTTCTTCTCAACCCATTGGTTGTTTAAGAGTGTGTTGTTTAATTTCCACGGATTTGTAAATTTTCCTGTTTTCCTTCTGCTACTGAATTCTAGTTTCATTCCATTGTGGCCTGAAAAGATACTTGGTATGATATCAATAGTCGTGAATTTGTTAAGACTTGTATTGTGACCTAACGTGATCTTTCCTGAAGATTATTTCACGTGCACTTGAGAAGAATGTGTACTTTGCTGCTGTTGGGTGGAGTGTTATGTGTATGTCTGTTAGGTCCATTTGGTTATAGTGTTGCTCACGTCCTCTGTTTCCTTAATTGTTCTCTATCTGAAAGTTTTATCATTATTGACAGTGGGCTATTGAAATCTCCTACTGTTATGTCACTGTTTATTTTTCCTTTAAGTTCTGTCAATGTTTGCTTCGCATATGTGGGTGCTCTGATCTTAGGTGCACGTATAATTGTTATATCTTCCAGGTGAATTGACTCTTTTCTAATTATGTAGTGTCCTTCTTTGTCTCTTGTGACTGCTTTAGACTTAAAGCCTATCTTGTCTATTGTAAGTATGGCCATCCCTGATCTATTTTGGTTACCATTTGCATGGAGTATCTTTCCTATCCTTTCGCTTTTAGCCTATGGGTGTCCTTCAATCTAAAGTGGATCTTTTGTGGACAGCATATAGTTGGATCTTGCTTTTTCTTTTTTTAATCCATTCAGCCACTCTGTCTTTTGATTGAGAATTTAATCCATTTATGTTTGAAGTAATTACTTATAGAGAAGGTCTTGCTATTGCCTTTTTGTTAGTTGCTTTCTGTCTGTCTTGTAGCTTTTTTGTTCCTCTTTTCTTCTTTTGCAGTTTCCTTGACGTTTTTTGTAGTGACGTGCTTTGATTTCTTTCTCATTTTCTTTTGTGTACCATCTATAGGTATTTTCTTTTCATTACGATGGAGCTTATATAAAAAAATCTTATAGTTACAACAATCTATTTTAAGCTGATAACAACAACTTTGGTCACATACAAAAACTCTAGTCTTACTTCTCCTCCCACACTTTGTTATCAGTCACAAATAACATCTTTTTATATTTTCATCCATGAATATATTTTTATAGTTATTTTGTATACTTTTGTCTTTAAGTTGCATGCCAGAATTAAAAGTGCTTTATGCACCACCATTACAGTAGTACAGTATTCCGTATTTGTCTATATATTTACCTTTACCAGCAAGCTTTATATTTTCATATACTTTTGTGTTGCTGTCTAGCATTCTTTCATTTTAATTTGAAGGACTCCTTTTAATATTTCTTGTAAGATGGATTTAGTGATGATGAACTCCCTCAGCTTTTGTTTATCTGGGAATGTTTTTATTTCTCCTTCATTTTTGAAGGGCAGTTTTGCTGGATATAGTATTCTTGGGTGGCAGGTTTTTTCCTTGTGGCACTTTAAATGTATCATCCCACTCCCTTCTGACCTGCAAGGTGTCTTCTGAGAAATCTGCTCATAATCTTGTGGGGGCTCTTTTGTGTGCGAAGAGTTGCTTTTCTCTTGCTGTTTTCAAAGTCTCTCTCTGTGTTTGACATTTGACAATTTGTTTATAATATGTCTCAGTGTGGATTTCTTTGAATTCATCCTAGTTGGAATCTTTTGGTCTTCTTGAATCTGGACGTCCATTTCCTTCCCTAGATTTGGGACATTTTTGGATGTTATTTCTTTTCTGTTGGATTTTAATCCTTATTCTTCATTTTTTATATGGAGATATTAGCCTATTGTCTGTGATATATGTGTTACAAATATTTTCTCCCATTTTTGTCACTTGTCTTGACTTTGTTGATGATGATTCTTTTGCCATACAATTTTTTATTTTTATGTAGTCAATATTTTATCGATCTTTTCTTTTATTGTCTCTGGAATTTGAGTTATAGATAGAAAACCTTTCCTTACTGTGAGGTTAAAGAGGAATTCACCCATATTTTCTTCTAGTACATGCATAGTTTCATTTTTCCATTTAAATTCTTGGTCCATTTGGAGTTTGTTCTTGTGTATGGTGTGAAGTATGGATCTAATTTCATCTTTTCCAAATAGCTACCCAGTTGTCCTAGCACCGTTTATTGATATATCCATCTTTTCCCTGGTGATCTGAGATGACACGTTCATCATGTACTAAATTTCTGTGTGTGGGTTTATTTTGGGACTTTTTATTTGCTTCCTCTGGTTGTGAGCTGTTCATGTACCAGTGCCATGCTGTCTTAATCACAGAAGCTCAATAGTATGTTTCAATGTGTAGTAGGACTAGTACCTCACATAGTTTTCTTGTATAGCGTGTCCTGGCTATTCTTTCATGTTTGTTTTTTTCACATGACCTTTAATATCAACTTGTTTAGCTCCATAAAAAGTTTGTTGGTATTTTTATTGAGATTACGTTAAACTTATACTTTAACTTGGAGAGAACTGACACCTTTATGATGTTGAATCGTCCTATCCATGAACAGAGGGCATCTTTCCACTTATTCAAGTTGACTTTGCTGTCTTTTAGGAGTGTTTTAAAGTTTTCTCATGTAGGATTTGCACATTCTTTGTTAAGTTTATTCCAAATATTTAAATTTATTTGTTGCTACTTAAAATTATTTTCTTCTTCATTATGTTATTTAACTAGTTATTGTTTGCATATATGAAGGGTATTGATTTCATATCCTACTGTCTGAATTTTTTAATTATCGAGTTTGTTTTATCATGGATTCTCTATGGTTTTCCAGGTGGAGTGTTGTAACATCTGCAAACAGAATTGTTTTACTTCTTCTTTATCAGTGTTGTGTCTGCAATTAATTTTTCTTCTCTGATGCATTGACAAATTTTTTAGTACAATATTGAATAGTAGTAGAGATTGTAGATATCCTTGCCTGTTTCTGATTTTAGTGGAAATGTCTCTAATATTTCCCCACTAAGATACTCACTTTAGGGCTAAGTGTACACACACATGTGTGTGCTCACACACACACAAACACACACAGAGTCATATATTTTGTTATATGTTAAGAAAGTATCCCTCAGTTCTCATTTTCTTGAGTGTTTTTATCAGGAGTGATTGTGGAATTTTGTTGAAGGCTTTTTCAGCATCTGTGGAGCTAATCATATGATTTTTTTCCCTTAGGTATATTAATACAGTATAGTATTTGAAGGAATTTCCTAATGTTGATCACACTTGGTTTAGTATATTATTTTCTTAATGTGGTGTTGGAAACTGGTAATATTTTATTTAGTACATTGGCTTTGATATTCATAAACAATATTGTGTGTAATCTTAAAATTACTTATTTTTAAAAGCTTGTGGTAAAATATACATAATGAAATTTACGGTTTTAACCATTTTCAGTGTATAGTTCAGTGGTATTAAGTACATTCACATCGTTGTGCAGCCATCACCACCATCCATCTCCAGAATTTTTTCATCTTTCAATACTGAAAGTCTGTACCCGTTAAACAATAACTCCTCTTTCCCTCTCTGTCCAGCCCCTGGCCACCACCATTCTACTTTCTGTCTCTATGAATTTGATGACTCTAAGTACCTCATGTAAGTCATACAGTGTTTTTCCTATTTTGACTAGCTTATTGCACTTAGCATAATCTTTTCGAGGTTCATCCATGTTGTCTTCTTTTGTGTTTAGTTGATTTTTTTTGTAGTGAAATGTTTTAATTCCTTTCTCATTTCTTTTGTGTGTGTTCTATAGCTATTTTCATTGTGGTTATCATGGGGATTACATTTAACATCCTACAGTTATAACACTCTGCTTTGAATTTATACCAGCTTAACTTCAATAACATACAAAAACTCTGCTCCTATATAGCTTCATCCCCACCCTCCTTCAATTATTGATATCACAGAATTGCATATTTATATGTTACGTATCCAAAAACATAGACTAATAATTATTTTTTAATGAGTTAGTCTCTTAAATCACATAGAAAACAAAAACTGGAGTTACAAACTAAAATTACAATAATCTCCAGAATTTCATTTTCATTTCTTTTTATGTTTTCTCTCTCTTTATTGATATTTTCATTTTGTTCCTCTGTCATTTACTCAACTCTGTCCACTTCCTCTTAGCTCTTTGAGCATCTTTGGGGCAGTTGTTTTAAAGTCTTTGTCTGGTAAGTCTACCATCTGGTCCCTCTCAGGGACAGTTTCTGTTGATTTATTGCATCAGACAGATTCTGCTACTGCAGTTGTTGTCTGGGTGGGGAAACACATTCCTGGTGCTTCCTACCTGTAGTTTTTTTTTTTTCCTAGTAGTATCTTTACCTGGTTTAGTTAGCAATGTTGTGACTTGTTTCATAAAAAGCCTTAAGAAGTTTCTGCTCATTTTCAATTATCTGTAACAATTTATAGAGCATTGTGACTATCAAGTCTTTGAAAGTTTAGTAAACTTTTCTTGTGAAAACGTTTGGATCTAGAGGGATTTTACTTTATTTATTTTTGTCTTATTTACTTTTTGTGGAGATAGTAGTTCCTTGCTAGTTTTTTCTAATATTTCATGGAAATTTGTTTACTTAAGATTTTTATCTCTAATGAAGTCAATTTTGGTACAGTAGTTGCCCTTTATCCATGCGTTAGCTTTCTGCAGTTTCAGTTACCCTCAGTCAACTATGATCTGAAAGAATTAAATGGAAAATTCCAGAAATAAACAATTCATACGTTTTAATTTGAATACTGTTCTGAATAGCATGATGAAATCTCACACTGTCCCATGTCCTGCCTGGGACATCAACCATCCCTTTGTTCAACAGATCCACAATGTACATGCAACCCGCCCATTAATCACTTAGTAGCCACCTCAGTTATCAGATCAACTGTCACAGCATCGCAGCGCTTGTGTTCAAGTCACCCTTATTCTACTTAATAACTGCCCCAAAGCTCAAGAGTAGTGATGCTGGCAATTCAGATACACCAAAGAGAAGCTATTGTTGTTAATCTCTTACTGTGCCTAATTTATAAATTACTTTATCGTAAGTATGTATGTATGTGGAAAAACATAGTATAAAAGAATTGGGTACTATCTGTCATATCAGGAGTCCACTGGGGATTTTGGAACATATTCTCTGTGGATGGAGGGACTATTGTAATCTGTATTTCCCTAAAAATTTATCCATTTCATCTAGATTTTTGAGTTGCTTGCGTAGAGGTCTGGAAAGTACTCTTTTATAATATATTTTTAAGAATTTTCTTTTAATAATTATTTTATTTTGTGATTTCTTATTTTGTGTATTTGTTCATTCTTTTTTCTTGCTCAAGGTAACTCATTGTTTGTCGTTGTGAATGTTTTTAACAGTCAAGTTTTCAATTTATTATGTCTATTTCCTATCCTCTAACTCATTAATTTATGCTTTTATGTTTTTTATTTTATTTCCTTTCTAGAATTTTCTTTTAGTTTATTATTTTTGTGGTTTTCTGTTTTTGAGAACTTGGAATTTTTTTTATTTTTTTTATTGATGTGTTTACTGCTATGAATTTTTCTATGATCACTTTAATTGAATCCCAATGAGTCTGATATGTAGTGTTTTCATTATCATTACTTTTTTTTTTTTTTGATGAGAAATATTGGCTCTGAGCTAACATCTGTTGCCGATCTTCCTCATTTTGCTTGAGGAAGATTATCTCTGAGTTAGCATCTGTGCCAGTCTTCTTCTGTTTTGTATGTGGGACACCATCACAGCATGGCTTGATGAGCGGTGTGTAGGTCTGCACCTGGGATCTGAACACTTGAACCCCAGTCTGCTAAAGAGAAGCATGTAAATTTAACCACTACACCACCAGGCTGGCACCAGCATTATTATTACTTTTAAAAAAAATTCTGTAATTTCAGTTTGTATTGCCCCTTTCATCCAAGATTTATATAATAGAATTTAAAATTTCCAAATGTAATGGTTTTTGATGCTTTTAAATTTTAAAATAATTTCTAGTTTTACTGCACTGTGATCAAGTGTTGTTTGTAATAGTTCTACTTTAGGTATGTTACTGTTATTTTCTTTGTGACCTAATATATGATCAATTTTTGTGAAGGTGTATTTTCTATTATCAGGGTGTAGAGTTTGATATATGCATCCATCCATACATATATACACACATAGGTGGCTTATTAACAACAGAAATTTTTTCTCACAGTCCCGTAAGGGTGCTAATCCCATTCATGGGGACTCCACCTTCATGGCCTAATTAACTCCAAAAGGCCCTACCTCCTAAAACCATCACATTGTGGGTTGAGATTTCAGCATAAATTTTGGGGTGACACAAGCATTCAGTCCATAATAATCCATAAGATACACCTTTTCAAATTTTGTTTCTTAGGTCTTCTATATCTTTACTTTTTTTTGCCCACTTCATCTGTCTTATACTGAGAGTGGTATGTAAAAGTCTCCTTTTATTAGTTTGTCTATCAATGTCTCTTTGCATCTCCTGTAGTTTTTGCTTCATAAGGATGGTTGCAATGCATAGATATTCACAACTGTTATGTCTTCATTGTGAATTCTGGCATTCACAAATGCTGTCATTAGTCATGTTTCAACTTTTTTTGGCTAGAATTCTCCTTTGTCTGATATCAGAATCTCTATTCCTAGTTGCTGATTGCCTGGTATCCTTTGTCCATCCCTTTTCTTTAGCTGTTCTGAATTTTACGTATGTCCTTTGTATGCGCGGAGTTGGATCTTGATTTTGAGCCAAATTGAAAATCTTTTTCTTTTGATGGACAAGTTAAGCATATTTTCATTTATTGCCAATTATATTTAGTCTTACTCTGTTATATTTTATAAATATGTTTGTTATGTTATATTTTATTTTATTACTCTCTCTACATGGTGTGTATTCTTTGTCTTTTAATTTTTCCTTTTTTTGGTGTTTAGGAAGGCTTATATTTTTGTTCTAGTCTCTACCTTTGTACTTTTACCTCTTTTAATGATCCCAGTCCCTTGTTTTCTTATTTAATCATTCATTAACAGGTTTGTTAACTTTTAATAGCATCCGTTAACTTCTACCTGTTGCTTATACGTCATCAATGAGATTATTCTGCTTGCAGCATTCTCTCTCCCTCTCCTCCCATTTTTTAGTTGCATTATTTCTACTTTGTTACAGCACGTAACATTTGCACATTAGTCTTCCACTCTTCCTTTGCTTTAGTTTTAAATCTGTGATGACATAAATAAAATCTTCCGTTGTTTTGATAACATGTCTTAGTCATCTTTCAGTTGGAGGAACCTTGTCTTCTAGTAGATTTCTCAAGAAGGGCTTATGGGTTCAGATTGCCAAAAGTTTTTGTCCGTTTAAAACTCTTTTTCTATAGACTTGATACTGGAAGAACACCTTGGCTGGTTATAAAATTCTTTTTTTTCCTTTTCTTTTTATTTTTTGCTGAGGAAGATTCTCCCTGAGCTAACATCTGTACCACTCTTCCTCTATTTTGTATGTGGGTTGCCACCACAGCATGGCTGCCAACGAGAGGTGTAGGTCCTCACCCGGGAACTGAACTGGAGGATACCAAACTTAACAACTAGGCTACAGGACCACCCACTTTAAAATTCTTGATTCGCACTTTATTTCATTGAGTTTTTGGAAAATGCTACTTCATTGTTGCTTTGCTTTATATATTGTTTTTGAGAATTCTGATACAATCTAATTATTTGCCTTTGTAAGTTATTTGATTTTTTTGTATGGCGATTTAGAGAATTTTTTCTTTATCCTTGAAATCTAACAATTTTACCATAATATGTCTCAGAGTTGACTGTTCTCGGTTAATTTTTCCGGACATCTGGCATGTGCTTTCAATATGTAGATTTAGTTCTTTGATTTCAAGAAACTTTTCATGGATTGTAGCCTTTAAATATTAGTTCTGTTCCGTTGTTTTGTTTTTGTTTTTCAAGGACTCTGTTTTTGATTTTTTTTTTGTCTGTGTTACATTTTCATTACTTTCTTTCTGGCTCTTTTACTCCTGTCATTAACTCATTCTCATTCTCTTTGTTGTTTCTTGCTTTTCTTCAATTATGCCTCACTAAATTTCTTTTTTGGTCTCTTCTCCCTTGGGCCCTTATAATTTAGTCTTTATTTCTGAGATGATTTTGCCTTTTGCTTCCATTTTTTTCTCTGAGTTCAAGCAGCTCAATTTTTATTGATTCTTATTTTTGTATATTTCTTAGTTTTAAAAATTCTCATTCAAGGCGGTTTTCATTTTTGCAAATGTTTGAGTATATTTAAGTTAGCTCGAGTGCTGTCTTACAGGTTTCTTCTGTTTCATGGTTTGTTTGTTTTGGTGGAATTTTCTTAGCTGAGGAGTATTGATTCTCATTTTCTGATTTTTTGAAGTAACTTTATATAGACTTTCTTAATTTTCTTCTGTTCATTTTATGTACTTGAGGTTTTACAAGATTTCTGGTTCACTGACGTGCTCTTCTGTCAGTGTAGAAAAATTGTTTCCTTAGTGATGTGTGTGTGTGCGTGCACACATGTGCTGAGGGGTTGTGTGTCCTCTGACTTTTAGTCCTTTTTCTTCCTAGAATTCCCCTTTTGCTTCTTTTTTTTTTTTTTATTAATGTTATGATGGATTACAAGCTTGTGAAATTTCAGTTGTACATTTTTGTTAGTCATGTTGTGGGTACACCACTTCCCCCTCCGTACCCTCCCCCCACCCCCCCTTTTCCCTGGTAACCACCAATCAGATCTCCTTCTCAATATACTAATTTCCACCTATGAGTGGAGTCATATAGAGTTCGTCTTTCTCTGACTGACTTATTTCGCTTAACATAATGCCCTCGAGGTCCATCCACATTGTTGTGAATGGGCCAATTTCGTCTTTTTTTATGGCTGAGTAGTATTCCATTGTGTATATATACCACATCTTCTTTATCCAATCATCAGTTTCTGGGCATGTAGGCTGGTTCCACGTCTTGGCTATTGTAAATAATGCTGCGATGAACATAGGGGTGCAACGGACTCTTGAGATATCTGATATCAGGTTCTTAGGATAGATACCCAGTAATGGGATGGCTGGGTCATAGGGTATTTCTATTTTTAACTTTTTGAGAAATCTCCATACTGTTTTCCATAGTGGCTGTACCAGTTTGCATTCCCACCAACAGTGTACGAGGGTTCCTCTTTCTCCACAACCTCTCCAACATTTGTCGTTCTTGGTTTTGGATGTTTTTGCCAATCTAACGGGGGTAAGGTGATATCTTAGTGTAGTTTTGATTTGCATTTCCCTGATGATTAGCGATGATGAACATCTTTTCATGTGTCTATTGGCCATATTCATATCTTCTTTTGAGAAATGTCTGTTCATGTCCTCTGCCCATTTTTTGATCGGGTTGTTTGTTTTTTTGTTGTTAAGCAGTGTGAGTTCTTTGTATATTATGGAGATTAACCCTTTGTCGGATAAGTGGCTTGTAAATATTTTTTCCCAATTAGTGAGCTGTTTTTTTGTTTCAATTCTGTTTTCCCTTGCCTTGAAGAAGCTCTTTAGTCTGATGAAGTCCCATTTGTTTATTCTTTCTATTGTTTCCCTCAACTGAGGAGTTACAGTGTCCGAAAAGATTCTTTTGAAACTGATGTCAAAGAGTGTACTGCCTATATTCTCTTCCAAAAGACTTATTGTCTCAGGCCTAATCTTTAGGTCTTTGATCCATTTTGAGTTTATTTTGGTGTGTGGTGAAAAAGAATGGTCGATTTTCAATCTTTTGCATGTGGCTGTCCAGTTTTCCCAGCACCATTTGTTGAAGAGACTTTCTTTTCTCCATTGTAGGCCCTGTGCTCCTTTGTCGAAGATTAGCTGTCCATAGATGTGTAGTTTTATCTCTGGGCTTTCAATTCTGTTCCATTGATCTGTGGACCTGTTTTTGTACCAGTACCATGCTGTTTTGATCACTGTAGCTTTGTAGTATGTTTTGAAATCGGGGATTGTGATTCCGCCGGCTTTGTTTTTCTTGCTCAAGATTGCTTTAGCAATTCGTGGTCTTTTGTTCCCCCATATGAATTTTAGGATTGTTTGTTCAATTTCTGTGAAGAATGTTCTTGGGATTCTGATTGGGATAGCATTGAATCTGTATATTGCTTTAGGTAGTATGGACATTTTAACTATGTTTATTCTTCCAATCCATGTGCAAGGAATGTTTTTCCATCTCTTTATGTCATCGCCTATTTCTTTCAAGAAAGTCTTGTAGTTTTCATTGTATAGATCCTTCACTTCCTTGGTTAAGTTTATCCCAAGGTATTTTATTCTTTTTGTTGCGATTGTGAATGGGATAGAGTTCTTGAGTTCTTTTTCTGTTAGTTTATTGTTAGTGTATAGAAATGCTACTGATTTATGCACGTTAATTTTATACCCTGCTACTTTGCTGTAGTTGTTGATTATTTCTAATAGTTTTTCTGTGGATTCTTTGGGGTTTTCTATGTATAAGATCATGTCGTCTGCAAACAGCGCGAGTTTTACTTCTTCGTTACCTATTTGGATTCCTTTTATTTTTTTTTCCTGCCGAATTGCTCTGGCCAGCACCTCCAGTACTATGTTGAATAGGAGTGGTGAAAGTGGGCACCCTTGTCTTGTTCCTGTCCTCAGAGGGATGGCTTTCAGCTTTTGTCCATTGAGTATGATGTTGGCTGTGGGTCTATCATATATGGCCTTTATTATGTTGAGGTACTTTCCTTCTATACCCATTTTACTGAGGGTTTTTATCATAAATGGGTGTTGGATCTTGTCGAATGCTTTCTCTGCGTCTATTGAGATGATCATGTGGTTTTTGTTTTTCATTTTGTTGATGTAGTGTATCACGTTGATTGACTTGCGGATGTTGAACCATCCCTGTGTCCCTGGTATAAATCCCACTTGATCATGGTGTATAATCTTTTTGATGTATTGCTGTAATCGGTTTGCCAAAATTTTGTTGAGGATTTTTGCATCTATGTTCATCAGTGATATCGGCCTGTAGTTCTCCTTCTTTGTGTTGTCCTTGTCAGGTTTGGGGATCAGAGTGATGTTGGCTTCATAGAATGTGTTAGGGAGTTCTCCATCTTTCTCAATTTTCTGGAACAGTTTGAGGAGAATAGGTATTAAGTCTTCTTTGAATGTTTGGTAGAATTCTCCAGAGAAGCCGTCTGGTCCTGGACTCTTGTTTTTGGGGAGGTTTTTGATTACCGTTTCTATTTCCTTACTTGTGATTGGTCTATTCAGATTCTCCATTTCTTCCTGATTCAGTTTGGGGAGATTGTAGGAGTCTAGGAATTTGTCCATTTCTTCCAAGTTGTTCAATTTGTTGGCATATAGTTTTTCATAGTATTCTCTTATGATCTCTTGTATTTCATTGGTATCTGTTGTGATTTCTCCTCTGTCATTCCTGATTTTATTAATTTGCGCTTTCTCTCTTCTTTTCTTGGTGAGTCTGGCTAGGGGTTTGTCAATTTTGTTAATTCTTTCGAAGAACCAACTCTTTGTTTCATTGATCCTTTCTATTGTCTTTTTTGTTTCAATATCGTTTATTTCTGCTCTTATTTTTATTATTTCCCTCCTTCTACTGACTCTGGGCTTTGTTTGTTCTTCTTTTTCTAGTTCCGTTAGGTGTCATTTGAGGTTGCTTACGTGAGCTTTTTCTTGTTTAGTGAGGTGAGCCTGTATTGCGATGAATTTCCCTCTTAGGACTGCTTTTGCTGCATCCCAAATGATTTGGTATGTCGTGTTCTCATTTTCATTTGTCTCCAGATAATATTTGATTTCTTCTTTAATTTCTTCAATGATCCATTGTTTGTTGAGAAGCGTGTTGTTTAGTCTCCACATTTTTGCACCTTTCTCTGCTTTTTTCTTGTAGTTGATTTCTAGTTTAATAGCGTTATGATCAGAAAAGATGCTTGATATTATTTCAACTCTCTTGTATTTATTGATGTTTGCTTTGGTTCCCAAAATATGGTCAATCCTTGAGAATGTTCCATGTGCACTTGAGAAGAATGTGTAACCTGCTGTTTTTGGATGAAGTGTTCTATATATATCTATTAAGTCCATCTGGTCTAATTTTTCATTTAATTCTATTATTTCCTTGTTGATTTTCTGTCTGGATGTTCTGTCCATTGGTGTTAATGGTGTGTTGAGGTCCCCTACTATTATTGTATTGTTGTTGATGTCTTCTTTTAGTTCTATTAAGAGTTGCTTTACAAATTTTGGTGCTCCTGTGTTGGGTGCGTATATATTTATAAGTGTTATGTCTTCTTGGTGGAGAGTCCCTTTTATCATTATATACTGTCCCTCTTTATCTTTCTTTATCTGTTTTGCTTTGAAATCTACCTTGTCTGATATTAGTATAGCGACACCTGCTTTCTTTTGTTCATTATTAGCTTGGAGTATTGTTCTCCATCCCTTCACTCTGAGTCTGTGTTTGTCTTTGGGGCTGAGGTGTGTTTCCTGGAGGCAGCATATTGTTGGATCTTGTTCTTTGATCCATCCTGCCACTCTGTGTCTTTTGATTGGGGAGTTCAATCCATTTACATTTAGAGTGATTATTGAGACGTGGGGGCCTACCACTCCCATTTTGTGTCTTGTTTTCCGGTTTTCTTCAGTTTCCTTTGTTTCTCGTCCCATGGTTTAATCTGTTCTGATGTAGAGCTGCTACTCTCTGTTGTTGTCCTTCTACTTATCTCCTCTGCTCTTGGTTTTGTAGCCCCTTTCCTTTTTTGGATTTTTCAGGAATGAGGGTTTTCCTGAGGATTTCCTGAAGAGGAGGTTTTGTGGCAATGAACTCCCTTAATTTTTGTTTATCTGGGAAAGTTTTTATTTCTCCATCGTATTTGAAGGATATTTTCGCTGGGTAGAGAATTCTCGGCTGTAGATTTTTGTCCTTCAGATTTTTGAATATATCATTCCACTCTCTTCTAGCCTGTAAAGTTTCTGCTGAGAAATCTGCTGATAGCCTGATGGGGGTTCCTTTGTAGGTTAGTTTCTTTTGCCTGGCTGTCCTTAATATTTTCTCCTTGTCGTTGACTTTTGCTAGCTTCACTACTATATGCCGTGGAGTTGGTCTTCTTGCATTGATAAAGTTTGGAGATCTATTGGCTTCTGTCACCTGAAGATCCATCTCCCTCACCAGATTTGGGAAGTTCTCAGCCATTATTTCTTTGAATAGGTTTTCTGCCCCTTTCTCCTTCTCTTCTCCCTCTGGTATACCTATAATCCTTACGTTGCATCTCCTAATTGTGTCTGATAATTCTCGGAGAGTTTCTTCATTTCTTTTAAGTCTTGCTTCTCTCTCCTCCTCTGCCTGCAACAATTCTATATTGCCATCTTCCAAATTGCTAATTCTTTCCTCCATATTATCGGCCCTACTGTTCAGAGCATCTAGATTTTTCTTAATCTCCTCTATTGTGTTCTTCATTTCCAATATTTCTGTTTGGTTCTTCTTTATCGTATCAAACTCTTTTGTGACATAGCTCCTGAACTCGTTGAGTTGTCGGTCAGAATTCTCTCTTAACTCATTGAGAATCTTAATGATGGCTGTTTTGAAGTCATCGTCATTTAGGTTATACATCTCATTTTCTTTGGGATTGTTTTCTGTATATTTGTTGCTTTCTTTCTGTTCTGGAGATTTAATGTATTTTTTCATATTGCTTGATGTTGTTGATTTGTGCCTCCGCATGGAGATAGAGTTTAGTTGCTCCTTTCACTTGTTTCAGCTGCTGCGGTGGGAGGAGCAGCTGTTTATATTTCACCAACCAGGAACCCTGTCCGTAGTTGCTAACTGGGCCTGGGCCCCTCTTCGTAGCCACAGTGGCCCTTTGGATTCCCTCCTCTGCCGTGGGGGCCGTCACAGGGGGGCTTCAGGCTGCAGGTGCCTACTGTTGCAGCCCACCTAGATGTGCTCTCTCCTTGGGGTCTGCAACGGTGTTATGGGCTTTTCCAGCGGCCAGGGGTGGGATCACTTATATTTGTCGCTCCGTTGCTGTCGGCACCCACCAAATCTCACTTGTCCTCTATGGGTCGCAGGAGAGCTATTGGCATCTTCTACAGTCTGTGGTTAGTACACCTAGCTATGCTGCTTTTGCCCTGGGGTCTTCCAGCCTTGTGGCTGGCGGCTGGGTGCCTTCTACTGGTGCTGTGCAGAGGCTTTCCCTAAGGCTGCTGTGAGCCTGTAGGGTTTCCCCCTAGGCTACTAAGCTGGGTCTCTGGAACTCTCTCCAGCCCCAGTCCTCTCTGAGATCTCCAGCAATCCCTAGCCTCACGGGGTGGGCAACGGCAGCTGGGGGTCGCCCCGCCCTCTGGGATTCTCTCCGGGCCTCTCCCGGAGCCGTGAATGTTCAGCGTGGCCCCTCTGCTAACGGCAGGCAGAGAGTTTTGTCTGCTGCCCGGGCGGAGCTCCGGCGCTTCCCCTCCGGGTCGCAGAACCAGCCTTTGAAAGTTCCCCCCGCCCTGGTCCTCTCCGAGATCTCCGGCAATCCCTAGACCCACGGGGCGGGCAACGGCAGCTGGGGGTCGCCCCGCCCTCAGGGCTTCTCTCCCCCTTTTGCTTCTTTTTTTTAACATCACCATTCAACTGCCAAATAGCGCCTTCCCATGCCTTTTTGCTCTTCCCCCCAGAAGCTGAGCCTGTCAGATGGTCTCTTAACCCTGGGTTTGTTTTAAGCTGCTTCTTAAGTCTTTCTGCACTGAGGACTCTCTTTCTAGGGCTGGTATTAGAGAAACTTTGGGCCTGTTGCTAGCTCCTCTCTTCTCTCTTCTCTACAACTTCCCTCAGTTGCCCTTGCTCATGACGAATGCTGGTGGCAGGAGAATGAGACATTGTTTGCTGGGATTGGTGTTTATTTTCTTCCTATTTTATTTACAGTTACATTAAAGTTTGGGCCCTCTGTGTTTTCTAGTTGTGCTGGAGGCGTGGTTTCTATGAAGTTAAGTTTGTTCCTCTTGTTGCTCTGTACTGGTTTGGTTGACAAGGTCGTGGGGACCTGGGCAGTTGCCTTTGTCTTTGGCTGGTTGGATGTCTTTTTGAACATTTGCATTTTTGTCTGTCTAAAAATTTGCTTCAGTATCTGGTATCCATCCTATTTTGACACTTTAGCTGAAAGTTTTAATGTAATATTCTGTCACAGATGGATCTGTTGTTACTCAGAAAGAGGATGAGTAGGAAGACGTTGAAGAAAAGGAGAGAGAGGAGATAAATGACTTCAGGAGATATTTATAAGTGATATACTTTATTCTGTAGTGAACTGTTTTCCTCTCAGAGATTAATTTTAATTGGTTCAGCCTAACTTTCTCTGTGTCCTGAACACTAGAATGTGTTCAGGAATATGTTTCGTTAACACTGATCAATGAACTGGAGTACAAAGTGATGGTTTGTTGGGAGGTGATTTTGTTCAGTATTCTGGGGCAGGGGGACCTCCGGTTCCATACATCTACAATCCAGAAACCTTCTTATTTCTATGAATTATTGGATTTCCTTTGTGGCATTGACTTGTTCATAAGATTTGTAGGGGTTTTTTTGTCAAACACGCACATGTGTGTCATGCATTATTAGGCAGGCATTGGATCTATATTGCAGTTAATTCTTAGAATAATCCTAAAAGGTAGCTATTATGATCCTATTATGCAGAGGACATAGGAGAGGATTACGGAAGTTAGGTAATTTTTCCAAGGTCACAGTGCAAATAAGTAGTGGGACAGAATTCAATCCTGAGTTCCTTTGGCTCTGAAGTATCCGTTTCACTGTAATAGTTTATCTTATGGTGGGCAAACCCTTCCCATTAACTTGCCAAGTGTGAGCTAGAACCATTTCTTTGCATGGTGACTTACTACTTTCTCAGAGCATTTGGGCTGGACTCCTTAAGATTTGACAATATTTAAGGCTGGAGTATTGGGGTAATTTGCAGCATAAGCATGGATGTCACTAGGCCAGTCGTATTGAGTACTGCCACTGGAAGTGATTGACTGCTCAGGGCCTTAGGAGATTCCAAGTGAGAGAACTCCTGGGGAGGCTGCTTAGCTCTGACAAATGGTGTATCCAGACTCATCGTTTGTCAGTGACCACGCTGCCGTGATATATAGGTCACACGTGCAGATAGAGATTGCCCAGGCCTGGCTGTGAGTGCGGGCATTAGTGTGGCCTTACTGACCCGCTGAATCTGCCTCTCAGTTCTTGTGCTTGCATTTACCCACCACCGTAGATGTGCTCATGGTTTGTCTGGAAAGCTCATCTCCAACTTCATTAGGTCCGAGATTAGCTTTCAAATCATATATGGCAGTGGTGCCTTCCATGGGGGATTTTTACATAAGCATCTTATGTAGCTGTGAGATGATTAGCATTCCCAAAAGATGTTTAATGGGAACCTTGAGAATTTGCTGATTATGTGAATGAATGAGTGGCAAATGAGGCAGTGCTGAGACCCAGCCATTTGTTTTGGCTTCAGAAATATTTCTCTTGTGTGACATCTTAAAGGATGGAGACACATGGCCACTTGTACCATTAGTCACTTGGCAGCTGAAAGGACACGTGTGTCTTTAGGTGAACTTTCTTTACAATGAGATTATGAGCTCATGGTTTGTGTAGCTCCTTGTGATTTCAACAGTTCTGGACACCCCTGGAACTTAACTTTGTGTCCTGTGCCAAGGGATCCCTGTGGAGTAGATCATTCACTTTGCACATTTAAAGTTTTTGGAAGTATGGTTCTATAATTTGCCACATTTTTATGTAATGCTTGTTCCTCCAAACATTCTCTAGGAAACTATTTAATGGCCAAGTGTTACTTACCTGAGCCCCTCTACCTCTTAGAATTTCAGTGTCTGAATCTGTAAAATGGAGGAAATTAGACTATAAGAACTCAAAGGGCCCATTCAGCTCTCAGCTCCTTTTATTGGTGTGCAACTTGGTAATGTCTGCCTCCTTGCATTATGGGAGTTTGGATAATGTCCCACCCATCCTTTGCTCTCCCTGTCCAGGTGCGTGCATGGGCAGCTCTACCCGGCACATCGTGACCTTTGATGGGCAGAATTTCAAGCTGACTGGAGACTGTTCATACGTTCTACTTCAAAATAAGGAGCAGGACCTGGAGGTGATTCTCCACAATGGTGCCTGCGGCCCTGGGGCGAGGCAGGCCTGCATGAAGTCCATCGAGGTGAAGCATAATGGCCTCTCGGTTGAGCTCCACAGCGACATGGAGGTGAGAGGTGCTTTCTGCGGGTCCAGTGGCAAGGCAGCAGCAGGACTTTGGGGAAACACGTGGACCTGGTGGCAATTGGTTTGAGTTGGTGCTCTTGTTAGGTCTCAACCTTCTGCCTAATGGGGAGAGCACCACCTTCTTAGGAGGGGCTTCTTGCCCTCTCCCTTGTTTTGGCATGATTCCAAGTTGTTCTGGGCCCAGATTTGGAAGAAAGGGTCAATTTTAGGTAGCATTAAATTGTGAATTTTGTGTCAGTTTCTTGCACTGGTAGAAAATTGGGGTTGACACCAGGACTGTTTACCCAGCAGGAGTTATAAGCCCAATGCCTAGGCCCTGTGAGCTTTCCAAAGGAAAATATTTAGGGCCTAAACAAAATGTATGGATCCAAAATTCAAGAAGAAAACTACAAAACTGATATAAAGAAATGTTTGATTAAAAGTTTATAAAAGGTTACATTATGCCAACTTCTTTACTTGCTCATTTAGAAATCATAAATATTTCATTACCTGAAAATGACTTATAGGTTACATGTTCTCATTTTGTAAGAATTCTTGAATATGTAGAGTAATTGCTGAAAAATCGCAGTTAGTCATATATTAAATGAGTAACACCTAGCCAAAAATTTTAAAATCAAAGGGATAAGAAGCTTTCCAAAATTTTTACAGCAAATATTATATTCCTCATGGGATATGAGGGCATTTTAATATGTTTGATATGATGTATGGTAGGGCCTCCAAAGAGCTAGTGACCAAAAAGTATATATATGTGAATAAATAAATAAACCAAAAAGACTTAGAATAGTCCTGTCAGGTGCTCCTGGAGACACTACCCTGATGAGTCGGCAAAATGGCGCTTTCCCAGCCTGCCTGGAGGGATCAGCCTTCCCTGTTGTGTGCACACAGACTCAAGGTTCGCTCTAACTCCAGGCTTTCAGGTTCCAGGTGCACGGCCGTCTGTACAGTATTGTAATCGTCGTTTCTCCTGTCAAGTCTCCTCTGCAAAGCCCCTTTATCTTAGAAGAGCTGCTGCCCAATGTTAGGGTTTGTGGGTAACACTGGAGTTGAGTGTGGGGAGTGTGTAGGGACTGCCAGTAACTTTGGGAAGAAGCTAAGAGTGAAATTCTAGGGTTTCTTATTGCTCTGACTATTGATGAGTCATTTCTTCTTCGGGCAGGTGTCAGTGAATGGGAGACTGGTCCCTGTCCCTTACGTGGGTGGGAACATGGAAGTCAGCGTCTATGGTGCCATCATGTTTGAGATCAGATTCAACCATCTTGGCCACATCTTCACGTTCACTCCAGTAAACAATGAGTTCCAGCTGCAGCTCAGCCCCAAGACTTTTGCTTCACAGATGTTTGGTCTCTGTGGTAAGAACATCTTCTTTGCTCTCCCCCTTTTATAGTAATAAACCTTCCTTACTCTACTCTCAAGACTCTTGGGTGCTTATATTTCTGGTCCAGTAGCAAGGTTCAGACTCTGGTGGGGATGCAGAATGGCCGGGTCTTTGGCATCTATAAGTTAGCACCCAGGGCTACCATTCTTGTCTTTCTTTGTTTCTCTAGGGATCTGTGATGAGAATGGGGCCAATGACTTCATGCTGAGGGATGGCACGATCACCACCGACTGGAAAAGGCTCATCCAGGAATGGACTGTGCAGCAGCCAGGGCAGACATGCCAGCCTGTTCCTGAGGAGCAGTGTCCTGTCTCCAGCAGCTCCCACTGCCAGGTCCTCCTCTCAGCACTGTTTGCTGAATGCCACAAGATTCTTGCTCCAGCCACATTTTACGCCATCTGCCAGCAGGACAGTTGCCACCAGGAGCAAGTGTGTGAGGCAGTTGCTTCTTATGCCCACCTCTGTCGGACCAATGGTGTCTGTGTTGACTGGAGAACAGCTGATTTCTGTGGTGAGTCTCCATATGGACTCCCAAAAGTTGCGAAGACCAATTAATTATGGGCCTGCTCAACCTCTCTGGGCCTCAAATTCTTTATCTGGGTAATGAAGATCAAAATCCCTTATTTCCCATTACCTAGGATTCCAGTTAGGATCAAATAAGATGGTAGATATATAAGTAACTTGAATGTAGAATTTCTAGGTAAAGGAAAACACGATCCTTTCTATTAGTATTTCTATAGTTCAAATGTGATTTTCATGTATTAGACACATATAGGCATCATCAAAATACAGAATAACCAATCACATTGAATTGGAAATTCCACCAAGCTTTGGCAGAGGCTCCCAGAGTAGGCCATGCCTGAGCAGGATTTTGTAGGGTGAGTGGAATTTTTCCATTTGAATACCAAAAAGCTTCTTAATTACAAATACCACAGGATTGCTAGGGTACAAATGTCTCCTTCAAGGTCAGCTTCCCTACTTGGAGTTGGCATTTATTGATCATTTAACATGTGGGGGACACCAGAATGAATCAGCTATGGCTTCTACCCTCAGGGGATGCTGGAGTGAAAAGAATACTGAATGTCAACATCCTCAATTATGGAATATAACCCCTGAATTTTTTTTTTTTTTTGCGGGAAGTCAATATGTACCAGCATCTTGGAGTCTTATAGTCGTCTATCACAGAGCTGTCAGCAGTTCTAACCTGGGGCTGGAGGCCTTGGGCCTCCCAGTCCCTGCTCAGCTGGTGATCGGCTATTCTCTTAGTCTTTCTGGACCTCTGTTTCTGCATCTTAGAATGAGTTAGACTAGATACCCGGAGGTTCCTTCCAGCTCTGCTTTTCTGAGTTTATGTGTATGATACTGCATCCTTTTAATCTGCCCGCAGATCAAGGGGCAAATGTTAGTTTTTGAGTTACCAATAGCAACTTCTCTGCTTTCTAATTTCTTTTTCTACCTCCTGGCTATTTATTGTGCATATACAGGAAAACCCGTGGCGCTCTAAATCCTTGGAAACCTCCTCTGCCACCTGCCTTGGCACCGTGAGAACATGAGGCAGGGGTTGAGCAGGGCCAGAGCTGGGGAAGTGAGTGGCCTTCTAGCTTCTCTCCTAAGGCAACTCTTCATAGCTGTGGATTCCTTATTTAATTTTAAGAGGATTTTAAAAGCATTAAATATGCCTGTATTCAAAAGACAAAAACCACCAGACTTCCTAAGGACACACAGGTTCGCATAATCAGGATTAAATTTGGCTACAAGTGACAGAGAAGTAAGATTCAGTCTCACAGCTGATCAGAGAGGCGACTCCAGCTGTTTCTGGGCCTTAAACTGGATTCTCCGTTTTCGCTCTGCCCTCACTTGGGTGTGGTTGTTCCTCATGGTTTAAACTATCGCATCCATGTGCCAAGAGGCAGGATGAGGGAAGAAAGGAAGAGGGACAAAGGGCATGCACAGCTGTCTTTTAACAAAGATTCCCGGAGGCTGCTGTAGGTTTCCAAACTTCCTCTTACAGTTCATTGGTCAGAAATTAGTCACATGACTACACTTAGTTGCAAGGGAGGTTGGGAAATGTAGTCTTTATTCTGGGTGATCATGTGCCCAGCTAAAAGTTCTAGTTCTAGGGAAAACGGGGAGAATAAAAATTGTTGGAAACTAGCCTTCTCTGCCCCAGCAAGTGTGTCAGATGGTTTGCCACCTTGAATTAGCTGTGCCTGTTTCCCTCTGGTTGGTGTGGACCCATGAGAGTGACTTCCTTCTCTATCTGCAGCTATGTCATGCCCACCATCCCTGGTGTACAACCACTGTGAGCTCGGCTGTCCCCGGCACTGTGAGGGCAATACGAGCTCCTGTGTGGACCATCCCTCGGAAGGCTGCTTCTGTCCCCAACACCAAGTCATGCTGGAAGGCAGCTGTGTGCCCGAAGATGCCTGCACCCAGTGTGTCAGTGAGGATGGGGTCCGGCACCAGGTAGGAGCCTGGCTTCTCACTTCCTCAGGAGCTGCTTCCCTCTGGGGTCAGTAGGACGATGTTCCCCAGTGATTGGCCCCTTCCAACTTTGGCAGCAGGCGTGGACGCTTCACAGGATCATTGAGGGATAGGGAAGCAGCATGGCATAATGGTTTTGGAGTCAGACAGATCTTGGTTCAAATCCCAGGCCTGTCATGTGTTAGCTGTGTGACCAGATACCAAAGTGTTAACAACACATTACTACTACTACTACTGTTTCATCATTATATTCATGCAAGAAGAATGCTATAGGAACCCAGAAGGGAATGGGAAAAGAGTATTTTATATGGTGATGTCTACCATTATTAGGATATATTACTTACCTCGCATTGTACTAAGCACTATATATTCATTATCTCAATGTTTTTCAAAGGTGTGTTTTGCAATTACCTGTAGTCAAGAGAGTTTAAAGAACACTAGCTAAACACAATTTATTTATTGCAGGAACTTTTAGAGATTTTAATGGACATTGTAAATATTTAAGAGGGTTTTTGCTGCTTAAACTTATTTGACCATGGAACTTGTATGTGTGGTGGAGTGAGTGAGTGTGTGTGTGTGTGTGTGTGTGTGTGTGCAGCATCGCCTTGGACTAGGGTTCCACAGAACACACTGGGATATCTTACGTCATCTCATAAATACTCACAAAGCCTCTATGAGCGAGCTAAGGCTCACAGAGCTTAGCACCCTGCCCGTGGACACCATTCGTAAGTGATGGAGTTGGGAGTTAGACTCAGAATTTTAAGTTCTATCTGACCCCAAAGAGCTTGCTCTTTTCAATAATATGAAATTTCCCTTTTGCTAGGTCTTCTTTGGGTTGATTTGCTTGCAAGTCATTGAATCATCAATTCTTTTAGCCCTTTAGAAGTTCAAAAGGATATTCCTCCATCCAGGCCTAAGATGGCAGTCATGTCTCTTCATAGCTGGCAACACATATATTTGTAGGATCTGGGCAGTGTGGGTCTGTGCCCCTGTGAATGTGTGCAGTGGTCCTGTCCTTCATCCTTGACAGTGATATTACAGAGCATGGTAGAAGGAGGAGCACGTTTGGCTTCCAACAAAGGAGAGTGTGTTCTAGGATCATGGGCTCCACCCAAGACCTAACATCTCCATCATCCCCAAGGAGGACCTTTCTCACTAGGTGGACAAGTGGACTTAAAACTATATTTAATCACAACTAGGTGAACTCATGATAAAGCTAGCTAACCAATCTGGAGGATGATGAAAACAATAATTCCAGTAACTATACTATTTTGACCCTGACATTGTAAGCCAAGAAATGGACCATTTCATTTGATTCTCCCCAAAGCCTCACAGGGTAATTTTTACAGGTCCCATCGAATGGATGAGGAAACTGAGGCTCAGATGGCATGAGCTGATAAAACTAGGCTTCCTATTCACCACAGCAGTTCATCCCATAGTGTCCTAGCCCCGCCACCGATCTCTCTGGAACTGTGAGCTAAACTCTGCACTAGCCAGGTGTCCATGTAAGCATGGCCTCCATTAGGCTATACTTGGATGGTTCCACCTGCTCTGTTTTATTGTTGGGCTTTACCCTAGTGGATCCGCTTTGTTCTCACAGTATAATGGATAAACTAGGAGGGAAGCCCAGTCACACTCTACTGCCATGCTTCAACTTGCCAAATTTAGTAACTGCCTGAACCACGATATTCTCCAAACAAGTTGACCAAACCTGACTTTGCTCTCCCAGATTTGCACAGCTCTGGCCTCCTGCTGGGCTCGGATGATAGGGACCACTTACATGTGGTGCTGGCACCCAGGGACAATTTCAGACTGGTTTTGCTGGGAGTGGTAAGGTACTCTCAGAGGGAGGCAGAAATGGTCTCTACCCTCTTCCTTGGCATTCTGTGATGAGAAGGAAGCTCCTTTGCAAAGTGTTTCTGGCTCCAGGAGCATCAGAGGTCCGCAGGGTGCTGAAAGCAGGGAGCTTGTGTGTGTTATCTTAGTTTCTCCACTCCCCCCACACTCCTCCTCTCTGATTCTATTTCCCCTTTTTGCTGCTCCCCTCACCTTCAGTCCAACACATTGCTTCCAAATAGTGCAATATTTTTGACTTAGAAACAGTCTTATATATGTTTTAAAATCAAGTGACATAAAATTAATCAAAAACTATGAAGGGACTACAGTCAGTTGTAGTTATTTGAGAAAATACAGTTTAAATGGATGAAAACAAGTATCCTATCCAGCCACCTGCAATTTCAACTTTCAAAGCAGAGAAAGAATAAAAATCTAGCATGAAGAACATTTCTGTTAAATGAAATTTTTTTTAACTGAAAAATAAAGCCTAGAACACTTTTCTTCGGGGAAATAAACCAGGGTATAAATCTCTTGTGGTAACTTGAAGGGCAAAATATTTACCAGTTTCCATAGCTCTCGTTACTTTACAATACGCACTCTAAAGATGTGAGCCTCTCTCTGCAGCCGGCTCAGAAGGGATCCAGAGCCGTGTGCACTGGCTGTCTCCCTCTCAGTGTTGGGGGCGGGTGGGGCTGGGGGCTGTGCTGGGCAAGCAGGCTGCAGCTCAGCCTGAACTGCCTCCATCACTCAGGATGGAGCTCCTCGAGCCTCCATTTCCTCTCTGGTCTCTAGTGTTCTGTGGTGGGCTCAGCCCTTCCGTTTCATTTGCGTCTTCCATCAATTCCTCGGCTGTGGTGGGTGGTGCGCGATGACTTGCTTGTGTGCCTTCTCTGACCTTGGGCTTTGAAGACGTCACTTTTCCCTTGCTATATTCTCTGTAGGCCATCCTTATGTCATCTTTATTTAATCTTTAACTCCAGCTAGCACTCTCACCTGTTCTCCTGCCCTGGTAATAGTGACGCCTGACAGGGAACCTAGGGAGTGAGCCAGGCCCGCCGGAGTTGGTCTGTGCTGCTGCAGCAGTGCCATCTGCTGGCTGTTTGCTGCCCGACCCGACCGGACCAGGGCTGCGGAGGGGCTGCTGGCACTTTTACCAGCTTAGCCTGGGCCAGAAACGGCTTTATCAGGGGCCGTGGATCCTGTTGTCTGTTTACGGCGGATCAATTAAAACTTCCTGGGAAAATGAAAATTCCTGGAAAAGACGTTTAACACCTGCTTTTGGTCATCTATTGTGGTTTTGCCCGCTCTTGGGACAGTTAGAAAGTTCTATTATTTGTGCTTGAATTTAGACATCTGAAGTCCACAGAAAAGAGACTCCTTTTTTTTCTTTAAGATTGGTACCTGAGCTAACAACTGTTGCCAGTCTTCTTTTTTTTCCCCTGCTTTTTCTCTCCTAGTCCCCCCAGTACATAGCTGTATATTTCAGCTGTGGGGCTTTCTAGTTGTGTCATGTGGGACGCCGGCTCAGCGTGGCCTGACGAGCAGTGCCATGTCCGCGTCCAGGATCTGATCTAGCTAAACCCTGGGCCACCAAAGTGGAGTGCACGAACTTAACCACTCGGCTACGGGGCTGGCCCAGAGAGACTCTTTAGTTTCTTTAAAAAGAGAAAAAAACCCTCAAAACATACAACAAAATTATAACCCTCTCCTTTTTCATCTCATCACTTTTGCCATTTAAAAGTCTAAACACAGATGCCCCGATTTGCCGTGTTCTTGGCGTTACTGTTAGTGTAAAGAAGCAGGGATGAGGCCGGGCAGAGCGGGCTGCGGGAATGTGAGATGTTCTCCCCCAACCCTGTCTGCTGGGCCCAGCCTCCCGCTGCCAGCCTCGGAGGCCCTCCCTTCTCCATCCTGCTCGCTGTCACCAGGCGTGTCCTTGTTTCCCACTCGTCTCTTTGAGGCAGGGTCCTGCTGACCTTGCCTACCAGGTGAAGCACAACTTCCTGAAGTGCCTCTGCCACAGCCCACCTGCCCACAAGGATGCTCCGTCCTCTGGGCCTTTGTTCGCCCTGTTCCCCACCTGGAGTTCCTTCTCCTTTCCTCTCTGCCGCGTCCTTCCCACCTTCACAGGTGCCCCTTCGAGAGCCTCTCTGGAGCACCCCAGCCAGAGTGAACTCTTCTTTTGCGTTCCTGGGGCTCTTTTATTTTTCATTTTTAAAAAACTGCTTTGTCAAGATATAGTAGACAACAAACAGCGCTTATTTAAAGTTCGATGAGTTCTGACATGTGCACCCACCTGAAAAACCATCATCGCAGTCCAGATAAGGAACATTTCCATCACCCCCAAGAGTTTCCTCACGCCCCCTTTTTTTTTTTTAAAGATTTTATTTTTTTCCTTTTTGTCCCCAAAGCCCCCTGGTACATAGTTGTATATTCTTCATTGTGGGTCCTTCTAGTTTTGGCATGTGGGCATCCCCCAGCCCCATCTTCCATCCCCAGGCAGCCACTGGTCTGCTTTCTGTCACTATAGCTTCGTTTACCTTTTCTGGAATGTTACGTGAGCAGAATCATGCAGTATGTGCTCCCTTTTTGCCTGGCTTCTTCCACTCAGCATAATGCGTTTGAGACCCATCCATGTCACTGTGTGTTTCGATGGTTTATTTTGTGGCTGAGTGGTATTCCAGGGTGTGGATGCATCACAACTTATTTATCTCATTCAACTTTTCATGAGTGAGTCTTATTTCCTCGACTTGGCTGTCAGCCATTTCAGGACTGGGACTGTGTTCAGGGCCTGTCACCCCCACGGTGTGACCCGCTGTGGCAGGCACTGTGACTACTGACAAGAGGCAGTTGAAGTATGGAGGGCTCATGGTGTCTGGGGCCAGAACGCCAGGCTGAAGTCCTGGATGCACCACCTGGTCAAGGTCCTTCTCTGTGGACCTTCTGCTTCATTCATAAGTGTAGATAATAACAGTACCTACCTGATAGGGTTATTATAAGGAATGTAAAGTGAATTAATGTAAAGCCCTTAGACAAACATCCTGAACATGCTTAATACTCGTTATTACTGGGCGGCGGCAGAGCACAGTCTTACAAAGATGGATTCCGGGTCCAAACCCTAGCTTTGCCGCTGCAACAGTGGGACCCTGAGCAGACGCCCCAGCCTTCTCCTTTGACGAAAGGAGCAGTTTAACTTGAATTTAATTGTAACTTTGCATTTAACTTGGTGGTTGAGTCTAGAGGGAGACCTAGTCTCCCCAGGTGGGGGGAACTGACCCACGAGAACTCCGGCGCTTTGTGTATTGAGCGTCCTGGGCCCTCCCTGAACCTCGTTCTCCTTCAGTTCCTGGAAACCTGGGTCCCGGCCCACCAGCCCTGCCAGATCTGCACGTGCCTCAGCGGGCGGAGGGTCAACTGCACGTTGCAGCCCTGTCCCACGGCCAGAGGTGAGCCCGCTGCCTGCGCTCCTGGGGGCAAAGGGACCCCCACAGGCCCTGCAACCGCCACCTTCAGACCCGTGGACTGTCTGAACGTGGGTTTCCTCCAGCCAGCTGCATTCCCCTGTCAGCCCCTCCCTCCTTTACTGTGCTGGGCTCCGGTCCCCTTGCTGCCCCGGGGGTGGACATCTCAGAGGTTGACCACCCTCCTGGCCCTGCTTTGGCCCTCAGACTCAGAGTCTCCTGAGGGCACATTTGAGGGGTCCACAGGATGCACTGAGGAGACCCATTTGTCAGAGTCCCATGGCCTGACTCCTCGTGGGCCTCCCCTGCGGGGCCCGTGCTGGTTCAGGAGACGAGAGTCTCCAGGCTGCACCGTTATGCTCCTCTCTTCCCTGACTTCCATGGCCTTCTCCTCCTCCAGCTCCCACATGCGGCCCATGTGAAGTGACCCGCCTCCGCCAGAACGCAGGCCAGTGCTGCCCGGAGTACGAGTGCGGTATGTGTCCCACCTCCTCGGGTCCCTGCCCAGGTGGCCGGGGGCGAGGGGTGGGTGCTGAAGGGGGCATAGGGCCTCAGGCACCGGGAGTGCGAAAGGAGCGGGTACAGGCTAACTGGATTGCCCAAAAGTGGAAAGAGTAATCTCTAGAAAATAGGATTTGCTTCCTAGAAAAATCCTGCAGTGAATTATTAAATGTAAAGTTTGAAAGCATTAAAAAAAGCATAGGGTAATCACTGGTAGGGAGGGTGCACAGGGACTTACTGAAGGAAAAGCTATGCCAGTAAGAGTCTGAGGACACTAGATGTGGAGAATGCCACGCACAGGGCACCCTGGTTTCAGCGAATTATTTGTCAGAAGGTTTCATCATAGACTGCAAACTACGTAGTGAGTAATGGGTGGAATAATGGTATAATTAGATGAATCCAGGGCTGATGGAATTATGGTTAACATGACGGGAAATGCCGGTGCTCCATCCCTGTCCACTGCGTTTATTAATTGTGCAGATGGAGACGGAAAGCACAGGCTTGTGAACTTCGCAGTGATGCAGCTCTTCGGGGGAGAGCAGATGGATCAAGGGGCAGTCCAGGAATTCACTCATCCGAGAAATTCCTTTATGCTGATGAAGTTTATGGGGATGAATGGAAGTCCTGGAGGCGGTGGGGGGGCGCATCTGACTTGAGAACAATTTGTGTAGAATAGGTCTTAAAATGTTAACAGTAGAGAGAACTGGAGGGGTCATTTCATTCAAGTCCCTCATCTTATAAACAGTATTAAGCTTCTTCAGTGGGCCAGGCACTTTGACTTCATGACAGCCTTAGACTGCCCTATCAGGTAGAGTTCCCACCTCACAGAAGATGAAACTGAGGCAGAGAGGGGTTCAAGTAACTTGGCTGAGATCTGGAAGTCGTAGCAGATGACAAGAGTCATCAATATGAGCTTACTCACATGAGTTGGATCAGTCTATCTCTATCTAGCTATCTATCTAACTATCTATCTATCTATCTATCCATCCATCTATGTGTCATCTATTTACCTCTTTCTCTTCTCTCCTCACTTCTTCTTTTCTTTCTCTACCTTTCCCTCCACCACATCTCTCTCTGCCTCTATCTCATCACCAGCATCTACCTAGAACAGTAGAAGTCTGCATGAACAGGAATGTGGGTTCCCACTTACAGGTAATACAGGAATAACCTTGCTGAAGTCTGAGTGGATGTCTCTCTTTCCTGGCCCTCAGTGTGTGACCTGGTGAACTGTGACCCACCCCTGGTGCCTCACTGTGAAGGTGGCCTCCAGCCAACGCTGACCAATCCCGGCGAGTGCAGACCCAACTTCGCCTGCGGTAAAGCCTCCGTGGATGGGGAGGGGGTGGTGTGGCCGCTCTCTCTGGCCTGGGGAAAGCATCCTATTCTAGTTACCTGAGTCCAGGTTTGGGGTACATCTGGAAGGGGGGGTTAGAATCCTGCCTGGATTGAATTCTCTGGGAACCCTCCCCGCTGCGTGCTGCTGAAGGTGTGCCCGTGTGGGTGCAGCTGCAGGCCCACCCTCTTGGATTGTTGCAAGAGGCAGTTGTGTCTGAGATGAAGGCTCCCGACCCAATCTTGGTTTATTCCCATGCTCCCATATGCCATTGAGGAGAAGAAGTGTGACTTTGGCTTATCCTCATCGTTGAGTCTTATTCCCAAATTTATAGATAATTTTCCCTTTGTATGCTTATATTTTAATTTCTAAATACTATAATTTAAGCACAGGGTTGGACTAAAGTAAGACATGTCAAGAAAATGAATTCTGTATTTATCTATTGGGACCTACCCACTTTAAGTCCGGTGGTGTTCTTGAGTTCCTAGATTTAAGACCTCGAGGGTAAGAGGAGACCAGGCTGGATTTGAAGGAAGGTGGAGACAGGTGAAGGACACAGGGATGGGACTTGGCCTTTATAAAACGACATCGTGGATTTGACAGGATTGCTGTCATTCTTTCCCTCAACAGTATTAGAGGGCCTAAAATTGTAGGGTATTGTCCTAGGTACTGAGGTGGGATAGGATCATCGAAGCTGTCAGCATGTAAAAACACTTTCCAGACCGTGGTGCGCCCAGGCCTCTCTGGGTCTTAGAGATTCTACATCTGCTGTCTCTGAGCATCAGTAGGTGGAAGGGCCCTGTTCCTTTCGGATGTGCACGGGAAGGTGATAGAGTGGGGGCAAAGCAGCCTTCACTTCTCCTCTATTAGATTTCCAAGCTTCACATAGCTCTTTTTGATAAATGTTGTTATTTTTCTGCAGACTAACTGCTTTTTCTGTGTGATTGAATATCCTGGAGCCCCTGGGCTGGGCTCACGTGCATTTCTGGTGTAATATTCGGGGTCTAGAGTTCCTGGGACCTTACATCCTAGCTGAGTGCTTACAAACCCTGGCTGAGTGCAGTGCTCAGTGTGGCAGGACTAGGGCATCACCTCGTGCTGCCCCTCAGCCTGCAGGAAGGAAGAGTGCACAAGGCAGTCCCCGCCCGCCTGCCCCCCCCACCGGACGCCGACCCTTCGGAAGACTCAGTGTTGTGACGAGTATGAGTGCGCCTGCAGCTGTGTCAACTCCACGGTGAGCTGCCCTCTGGGGTACCTGGCCTCGACTGTCACCAACGACTGCGGATGCACCACCACCACCTGCCTCCCAGACAAGGTAGGGGCTGCTCAGCTCTGGCTGAGATGACAAGATGATAGTCTATAAACTGAATACAATAAAGTGTCAATGGATGGTACAGATATCAAATGCAAATAGCAGTCTTATATTGGGGAGATCCACCAGAATGAGCTATCTGGAGCCAGAATTGCAGCCGGAAGACCTGAGCATAGTTGCAGCTACTGGATTATTGAGGGTGAGCCCTGGAATGAATGCCAAGGATGAGCCAGAGTTATCTTGCCCAGAGCTTGTCAGAGCTAGAACACGTTCATTTGCCTGGAATGCTCTAGACCTCTGGTCCCCTCTAGAGTTTCTTCCAGCTCCAAGTTCCTAAGCCCCCAGGTTCTGGAGAGGCAGGAGCAGGTCTAGGAGGCAGGGGTTGCTGCTTCTTATGTCTCTGTTCTTTCTCCTTTTGCCTCCCCCTACTTGCTCTTCTTCTATTAATGTTTCTTATGTCTTTCTGATCTGTAGCAGCCCCACCCCCATTTTTTATGCCTTTGATTTCTTGGAGAGTCTGGGTCATTTGTTCTATAGAAGGTCATGCATTCTGGATTTGCCTGATAGCTTCCTCAGGGTATTGCTTAATGGGTTCCCCTTCCCCTGTATTTCCAGTAAACTAGAGGTTAGACCCAGGAAATTACTTACATTTAAGTTCAATTTTGGAGAGACTAGAATACAGCACAAAGGATACTGGTTGCTTCTGATTGCTTCGTACCGTGAGGCACGTCATGTTCCGTTGTCCCACTCTTAAAGGTAGGACTCATTACTGGGTTCAGGTGGTATCAGACCATTTCTCCCTTATGCAGGGTCCCCCATGAACATTTTAATTATAGTTTTAATACCCATGGATGTTTTGCTTTCTAAGATTCATTACATCATTAGGAGTTGCAAAATGGCAACTTTTCTCTACTCTATCATTCTTATGCATTTACTAGTTGGGCTTCTTCTGTGAGAAAGAACTTCCCCCAACCACCTTTGGTTACCCTGAAATAGAATTACTTTAGGAAAGGAGGATGAACGCTTGATTCTTTTCCTTTACCAATTTTCAGAGTAATGAACTGATGCCCTAGCAACTTTCAATGGTGACCAAAGAGTTTTTGAGTATCATTATGAACTCACGGATGCTGATATATTTGATGTGTCTTGATACTTGTGGTCCTCATTTATTTAATACTCAAATTCTCTTATCTGGGATCAGTGGGAGCCCCTTCAAGTTGGTTCTGGAGCCCTTTGGCATGGCCTCATTAGCCTTTGATTGCTTTCTTGCTTTCTGAAACGACAAGGTGTTCCAGGCTCCTCTTGGACATTTCCTGCCCCAATCCTTGAACCAGCCATTTCACCAGAGTCCTGGTACCTTTGTATGAAAGTAGTATTTAGACACTGCAGTCTTGGCATTAATGATGTTTACTGCTCGTGGGTTGTCATTGCCTCTACACCTTTTTGGTGAACAGGGCTTGGAAACACATATCATATGTTCATGGTGATATTCTGATTCAAATTTGATTACAGGGTTGTCTTCACTTCTTTGATTTATACTAGTATCACTTCTCTTCTCAGGTGAAAACTTTGGTTTCCTAACATAAGTACTTATTTGCTTTATCTTACAATATACCTGTAATAGTCTCAAAAATAACAATGCTTCTATTAGTACTAATGATTTAAGACCATTGAGAGAGGTTTAAGATTTCTTTGCAGTTCTCCTTGTCCTAAAAATATAACCCATTAGGGATATATGGTAGAAATAAGGAGTTTTAAAATCATTTGAAGTAATTATTTTCCCTGTGCCACTGACTTGATATCCAGTTAATCAGATATTTCAATTTGTTTTACATTTTTAGAATGGAATGCTTTTTATTTCCTTTTTGATTTAATATTTTTCTTATGTAACACAAATGATTCTGAAACTGAAATTATAAAACAAGATGCATTCCCAGAAGTCTGACTTCTATCGCTGTTTCCTCTACCTTGTTCCTTCCCTCTCCTCGGTAATTTAAAATTTTCTTGAGTTTTTGGCATATCCTTTTATTTTTTTTCTATTTGAGAATATAAGCAAATTATATATATTTCTTCCCATTTCTGACAGAAAGAGTAGCATATTACAAATTCTGTTTTGAATTTTTCTTTTTTTGCCTAACAGTGTATGTTAGATATCATTCTATATTGGTATGTAGAGATCTGCCTTATTCCTTTTCACAGCTGTGTACTATTCCATTGCATAGATGCACCTTAGTTCATTCAGCATGTCCTCTATTGATGGACATTTGAGTTGCTTCAATTTTTTGCTATTATTAATAATGCTGTAACGAATTGCCTTGTACATCTGTCATTTTGTATTTTTGCCACTGTATCTTTTGCGATAGCTTCCTAGAAGTGAGATTCTGGGTGGTAACGTTTTCTAGCAAGCCTCTTAATAGAAGAACAAGGGGTCTCATTCAATGAGTTTGTTATACAGAAGCTGGATGACTGGGAAGGTATAAGATGATGGTTTAAGAGTATTTGTAGTGCTATTATGTGAATGAGGGTAGAGACCTGTTGGTAGCTGGGGAGGGCAGACTTGGGATAATTTTAAAACTGGCTTTAAGGCTCCAGATCAAACAGCTTCCTGAGTCCCTCACTACTAAAAACTAAAGTCTGATCACAGTATATGGCATGCATTCTGGGCTCTGCAGGTTCTGATCCCAGCCATGCTTTGTTATCTCATTCCCACCGCCCTTCCACAGCCTATACTGCTTCCAAATGGGATCCCTTGTCTCTCAAACGTGTCTGTACTCTGTGCCTCAGAGTCTTCACTGGATATGTTCCCTGTGGCTCTCAAGGGAGCAGTTATTCAGAGCCCCTGCCCAATCTCCCCTCATCTTCACCCCACTCCTAATAGGACAGAGGGCTATACATAATGGGTTCCAAGTCCAAGGACATTACTAGGTCTAAGAACTAGGGTACAGCTTTCTGTGTGACATAGAAGGAATTAAATGCAGTTAAGGCAGCGATGGAACCAGATCCAGGCAGCCAGTATGTTATGTCTGAGCCTGTGGGCCACAAAGGACTCAAAAGCGGCCACTCTCAGGGTAGACCGGGGATGGCCTTTCTGGGGTTGGTGGGCAGGGAAGGGAAGAGGGAAAAATCTACTTCATCAGCATCCCTCCGTTTGGGCAGAGACCATGTTGGTTTTGTTTATTGCTGTATCCTTAGCACCTAGAGCAGCTTCCAACATATAGCAGATGCTCACTAACCTCCTGTTTAAAGGAACTGAATGAGTTCACTCACAGAAACCTTGTGTTTACAGGTGTGTGTCCACCGAGGCACCATCTACCCTGTGGGCCAGTTCTGGGAGGAGGGCTGCGACGTGTGCACCTGCACTGACATGGAGGACGCTGTGATGGGCCTACGTGTGGCCCAGTGCTCTCAGAAGCCCTGTGAAGACAGCTGCCGGTCGGTAAGGAGGGCAGAGGGGCTGAGTACTACATGGGGCAATCAGGGTAAGGAAGTAGGGGAGGGGATTCCAGGAAGGGGCAACACAGCCCCTCTGGTAAACTCTGGTTCAAGGCTAAAGGTAGGGGGAAGGGAGAGGAATGGGGCTGGGTAAAAAAAAAGGATTGCTCTGTCACCTTTCTGTGATTTGGTCCTTAGCTAATGGTCATGTCTGTTGTATGGGCTTGAGTCCAGAAGGCTGTGGAGTTGGTTTGAGCAGAGATGTGGACCAAATGCCTAGAAGAGAAGACTTGATTTCTTTCGTATCTCCTCCCACTTTAGACATGACCTTAGTCTCTTTCTAGAACAGATACATGTTCCAAATTTTCTGAGATTGTCCCAGTTTCAGTGTACTTCAGTGTTTCCACATAGGTGGATGATTGATGATTTTTCAGACCATGTTTATAATTTGAGGTACAGAAAACATGATCACTGTTATCCCAATTCAGTTTTTAATTCTTCTTGTGGTGGTCTGCCCCTAAAGCTCTTTTGTGTTCTGGGGCACTCTATTCTTGCACATTTAAGACTGATCAGACCCTAGAAAAGGGGAGCAATGGCGTTCAGGGAGAATTGTGGGTCAAATTCTGCTTGCTGGCTTAATGCTAGTATTATCATTACTGCAATATTATCAGGAGATAATGATAACAAAAGAGTGGTCAGGGCAGGCAAGTCCATGCATCTCGTGGTTGCTTTTGTAAATGTTAACAGCAGTGAAGATAACGCTCCTGATGCTGTTTTGGAAGTGTGTGGTCTGATGATGGCAGGGAGGTCCTGAATGTGAATCCAGAAATGGGAGAGTGTGTTCACTTCATCCGCTCTCTACCTGCTTCGCTGGCGTGGAGGAGGATTGGAGCTGATGGGCACCTGTGGGAGAGGATGATGCTGTGGTATCCAGGTGTGCCCTTTGGGAACACTAAGTTTTGGAAACCTGTTGGTCTCCATCTCCTCCCACAGGCCATGGGAGGCATGGAAATAACTTGCTATCAAGTAAAGAGAGTGCACCGCAGAGGTCATTTTATTGTTTGGAAGTCACACCCAGTGTATTTCGTGTTTCAGTAGGGAGTTTTGATCGTGAAGAACAGAATGCACTCAAGTTAGCTAAAATAAACAGGGGATTTATGGAAAAGACGGGGGAAATCTCTCAGAACTGAAGTGCAGGATATGTGGGTAGGCACTGTGTCATACATTTCTCTCCACTTGTCGCATGAGCCCCCTGTCTCTGCTTCTCTTTGCCTGTCTGTTCCAGCTCCTCACGGCAGGCCAGCTTCCTTGGGAAGGAAGATTTGCTTTCTCACAAATTTCATTTGCACATGGCTTTATTGAATCTGGCTTCAACTCAACATGGCTTTTCAGATCCATGGGTCATCCCTGTCCATTTGACTTATTCAATCTCTGTGTGCCATAGATTAACTTCTCAAGAAGAAAATTGATGAGCTCAGCCCAGCCCATGGATTGGGTCCTCTGTCCAGTCCCCACTCTGGCCCAGTTAGCTGTTGGAGAGGGTGCAGGTCATGTGGTATAAACCCAGCTGTCTAGAGGCTGTGGTGCTGGAGGCAGTTTCAAAAAGAAGACGGGTAGAGAGGTCAGGTGAATGAGTTGGGGAGGCACCATGTCCAGACTCTTGACTGTATGATTGCTTTAAGAACTTGAGTGGCTTCTCTTAGAGACTGAAGGTTCACACTTTCTAGGGAGGAGGAGGACGCCTCGTGATTTAGTTAAAGCTGAGGGGATGGGGGAGGCTGGGCTCTGGTCTGTGCTGTGTGTTAAGTTGAGGTAGGAGCTTCAGTGAATTGAGGCGGCCTCAAAGTTCATTCTTCAGAGAGGGTAGTGTCAGCTCTGGTCAGACTCCAGGGACATTTGGACTCACTTATCTGAATTCATTTGTTGTCTAGGTTGTGACCAAAAAAAAAAAAAAAAAGAACAACATTGTCATCATCACCCCCTGATTCCTCCCTTCCAAAGCCACAGTCTGCAGAGGTGCGCTTTCCCCCGCCACCTGCATAGTTCTCTGTTCTTCATGTCAGAAAGATAATGTAAAGCAACAAGAGCATTGCCGGTTTCCCAGAGAATGCTATAGGCGTGCCCACATGCCCATGGCCTTGCTTCCACGTTGACAGCAAGAGGAATTCTTGCTCCTTTGTATAAACCTTAGAGGAGTTTATCTTTGAAGGCTTATGATCACGTGATCGCCAACCCTTAGACCCCAGAATCACATCAAATTGTGGCTTTAGGAACTCTGTTCTGAGGGACTGCATGTAGTGCTTTACATTTTCTTCATCCTCATGCTACTCCTCCAGAAGGAAGATGAGGCGGGGCTGTTCCTCACACCTGTCGGGGTAGAGAGCAGAGGATGAGCGCAGGAAGGAAGTTGACCATCGCTCTATGGCTCATTTGAAGCCAGGGGACATGGGAATGTCCTGACTCCTGGCCCACGGCCCATTCTGTTAGGCTAGCACAACTGGTAACACCAGCATTGCAAGGACCAGTTTGATCCAGGAGAGACCCAAGGGACCAGCGGTCTGTGCCTTCCACGGCCATTTCAGCCATGGCAATGGTGCTTAAAGGGTTGTGCTGCTAAATAAACTAGGAATTTATTTTTTGGTGGCATCTGTTTTCGGATTGGGTGGATATTAGACCCACTTAGTTCCACTCCTAATTGGAAAACCGGTGAAAACAGGATGGAGAAGAGAGTTAGGAGAATGGTCTGAGATGTATATTTTGAACAGATATAAACTAGAGGATTTGGAGGAGTGTGGGGAAAGAAAGAGAGATGAAAATATAGAATGAACCTGGCTGTGCAGCAAGAAGATGGGGATGCTGGACGTGTGGAGGGACTCTTAGAGAGATGGCAGCTGGGGGATTTGGTGGCATGGCTAGGAGTTCCTGAGCACAAGACGTTGGTGGGGTTTTGGGAACAAGGCAATCATAACTTCGACAGTGTGTTTGTCCATGGTGGGGGGCAGCAGAAAACATGAACGATGCGCAAATCCAGATCCCTGAGCACTCTCAGAGAGGCACACGAGAGTGACCCTAGATCCCGAAAGGTGTTGGTGACTCTCTTCTGTGCTCCCTTAAGACTTTGTTTCTTTTATGGCACCTTGTATATTCTGCCTTAGAGTGGAGGATGTCTAGAGTGTATCATCTTAACTTGTTGGCTCCTCCAAACTACCTAGTATGTCACAGATGCACAATAAAGGATTAGAATCTCAGCTGATGAAAGACTGGGGACAGCTCACTGGGCACCGCTGTGACGTGAGTCGGGATGTAAGCAGGTCTCATGGGGATGGTGTGAAGCTGAGCCAAGTCTCCGGAGCGCTTGTCTTCCCCCAGAGAGAGGCACCAGCTAGGCTGACAGCGAGTGTCGTGTGCACCTCGGACTTGGCCGGGCTCGTGGCCGTGCTTGGGGCACAGAGCAGGGTTGGCATCCACGCTCATCCTGAACAGCTGCAGTTACTCCTTCTCTCTGAGGAACAGAGCTCCAAGATGAAGCACAGTCCTGGAATTTCTCCCCTGGGCTCCCGGGACAACCATGTTTGCCTATTCATATATGTTGCTTCAGAGTTTTCAGTGGAGGGGTGCAATCCAAGTTCCTAATGCTTTGGCCAGATTGGAGGACCTCCAGGAGGCAAGATGGGCTGGCAGACTTGCAGGATGCTGGTCTTCCTGGCAGGCTTTCTTGGGGAGGTTGGTCTGTGGTGCTCTCTCATCTCACTGTGCCCCATAAACTCCTAGGTAGGTGTCAAGTAACTACCTGGAGAGGCCCAACTCTGCACATTGGTGAGAGGCCTTGGGATCAAGGTGCTCATCTTGTATAGGTAGTTAGGTCTGTTAGAGCAGAGACTAGAGCCCAGGCATCCTGAATGTTCTCCCCAGTCGATGAGGTGCCCTTCATTTGGCCGTGCTGAGGATCAGTCCGGCTGGCTTGGCTGCTGCTGGGGGACCTCTGGGCTGTCTTTAATGCTCCTATGGACTGGATGTTGGTCTCACAGTGGGAGCTTTGAGAGGGCAGGGTTGTGCCTCTTCAGCAGGTGTAAGACTAGCTTAGTCACTCAATGGTTGATGCTTCCTGGCCACTTCTCAGCATGATCTTGAGGCTGGTGGATGACCAAGATGAAGATGCATCTCTCTGCAAGACCCCAGGGCTCAGTATACACGTCGGGTAGATCAGAACACCCATGTCTTTGCCGCTGGCCTATCTTTCCTCACTCTCTGTTCTTTGTGTTTGTGCAGGGCTTCACTTATGTGCTCCACGAAGGCGAGTGCTGTGGAAGGTGCCTGCCGTCTGCCTGTGAGGTGGTGACTGGCTCACCGCGGGGGGACTCTCAGTCTTACTGGCAGAATGTAAGTCTGGACCCCAGGTGGGGTAGGAAGGAGGGCAGTGATTACCAGCCTGGGAGTCCATTCTGCGGTCCAGCATTGGCCCCGCTCTCATCTGTGCAGTAGAAGCTCATTCCCTGCCCTGTGCTTTCCCCGCAGGGACTTTAATCCGGCTGCTGGTGTTATCCAGGTGTCAGCTGGGAGTACCTTGCCGCTGAGGAACTAGTTAAGACTGCCTCAGACTTCCCGTTTTGTGAATTTGGGGAGAAGCCCAGTTCCCTGCCTAGAAGTTCTGTGCACTCCTGGGGGATATATGTTCTCCTGTTTACCTGTGCATCTGAGGTCCTGCTGCCTCTCGGGTTGGTGTAGAGCTGGCCTCACCATCCTGCCTGTGCTGTGGGCCCGCCACCCCTCCAGAGCCCATGGACTGCGAGTACTGTTCTGTGCACATTAACCCAGGCAGGCTCCTCTCAGCTTGTCACTGGTTTCCATTGGAGAAACTTATAACTCAGAGAAGCAAGCTGTGTTTCTGTCCCCAAAGTCCCCGAGGTATTTCTGCAGCTCGGGCTGTAGCATCTCGCCGAGTTGCTAGCCTCACATTTCCCCACTCTTGTCTTCTCCTGCCTGGACCCCCATGCCAGCCACATTCCCTCTCCTAAAGCAGAGCAGTTTAACTGTCTCCTTGGTGGCCCTCAGGCTCTCGCTTTGGATGCTTATCAAGATTTTTTCTGAAACGCAAGGATTCCCTCCTTGGGAATTTCAGTCCAGATGCCAGGATAGTAACAGTTCTTTTACTCTGATCCATAAGGAGGAGTGGGTAGCGCTGAGCCCTGGAAGCCTGCGGAGGCCGGTGCTGGAAGAGTCTGAGGTGCCCCATGGGCCTCCCCTTCTGTATCCTTCCAGTAAGAACACAGTGCACTGTGTTTAGAAGGGAAGGCAAAGTGTTGGCTGTCTTGCCCTGAACCTGTCCATCTCCTACCCAGGCTCATGGCCTTTCTCCTCCTCAGTGATAACAGAGTGACTCGCTGAGTTTTTCCACAGGGGTCCCACCTCCCCTTCTATTCCAGGTTACCTGTGGATTCCCGTGTCCTCCATCCTTCCCACCCTTTTAGTTTTTCTGCTCCTCATCCATCCTGAAATAAGGCAGGTTTTGCCCCTGCTCCCCTGGACCAGAGTCCAGCTCAGATCAGAGGGGTGGCTCCATCCTGGGAGGAGCTGACACCTGGTCCCTTTGACGCTCAGTACTCCAGCCACCCTGCCCCCCCCCCCCCCCCCCCCCCCCCCCCCCCCCCCCCATCTCTCATCTCCATCCAGGGCTCATACAGCCCTGACTCACCTCAGCGTTTACAAAACATAAGGGGGCCTGAGTTTCTCTCCCTCAGTCCAAGTCTGCATCTTACCTACAAGACTTGGGCCCCAGCAATGGCTCTGGCCCTGCTGCTGGGACCACGTCAGGGGCCTGTAGGGTGGCTGAGGCTCGGCAGGTAAATAATCAGAACGGGGAGAGGTCTGGAGGTTGGGGTCAGGCCTGCAGTCAGAAGGTTTGGTCAGGGTGAGTCAGAAGTGGGGGTGCAGAGAGTGGCTGCAGGTGTCTGGCATTTTCTGCTCCTCATCTAGAAAGAGAAGAATGTGGGCAGGAGCTGAGAGCAGTAGGGCAGGTCCTGAAGTGGGCGGGCAGCATGCACCTAGTTATGCATCGGGAAGCTGGCCCACACAGGCAGCACTCACTGGGACACGTTCTCCAGGCACAACCTCCATAGTGACTTTTCTGAACCATGTTCTGGACGCTCTCAGTGCTCTTTGCCTGTGGAGCCAACCCTTGAGGTCAGGCCACCCACCCGCAGCCCTGGAGGGGCAGATTGTGGGGCTGTCGGCGTCAGACACCAGCATCCCCTGTCTCCTGCTGTCTCCCCACATGAGTGGGAAGTGGCCCCAGGCTGGGCAGTGGTTGAGTTTTCCTTCCTCCTCTCCCCATGCCAGCCCATGCTGCTGCTTCCTGGTCAGAGGGCCTGAGAGTCTCTGAGCTCAGCTCACAGCTGATGCTGAGGATGGAAGGGAGGCCCCCAGGCTTCCCTCAGGTGCTTCCTCGGGTGGCTGAGGACCACGTCTGTAGGAGCACACATAACTCTGAGCTAGGGTCTTGGTCAGGGCGACTGGCCCAGACTCACTGAAGGACCTGGGATGAGCACCATTCACTCCCTCTGTGGGCCTTACCTGTGGGAGGGACTTAGACATTGAGCCCAGGCTCATCTCCAGGGCCCACATTGGCTCCCTGAGAGAGCAACGCATCCCCCTTGGGACCTCAGGTCCCAGCCCTGCCCAACGCTGGTTTTCTAACCATAGGTGGGCTCTCACTGGGCCTCCCCTGAGAACCCCTGCCTCATCAACGAGTGCGTCCGAGTGAAGGAGGAGGTCTTCGTGCAGCAGAGGAACGTCTCCTGCCCCGAGCTCGACGTCACCACCTGCCCCACGGGCTTCCAGCTGAGCTGCAGGACCTCAGAGTGTTGCCCGAGCTGTCACTGCGGTAAGGCATGCCGTCCCGGCCCCATCTTCAGGCCTCTTTCCCATCTATTACTCATGCTTCTGTGAGGAAGCAGATACGATGCGAGAAATGCAGCGACTTCCTGAAGGTCAGCTCGGTGCTTGGTGATGGTTTTATACCATTGTCTCGTGTGGCCTCATGACAGCCCTGCGAGGCAGGTTCTGTTCGCACCTCCATTGCTCACGTGAGTTAGTGAGGGTGGAACTGGGGTTGACCACAGGCCTCTGATTCTAGAGACACCTTCTTGGTCAGCGCTGTGTCCCCTCTGCTGGGGGAGGAATTCCAGCTTCCCACCCCAACCCCACCAGCAAACAAATAGACAAGAGCAAACACGCACCACCCCCTGCTCTGGATTCTTTGCATGATTCTATCTTGGGCCTCAACGTTTTTAGAGGAGAATTTCATTCCTTCATGAGCCCAAACATCCTCCCACTCACCCCTTAAGTGTAAATCACTTCAACAAGGGCCAAGCCCTAAAGGCGCACAGGGATCCTGTGGAAGGAAAAGGCAGCCTGCCCTTCCTCAGCAGGCCTGGGGGATGCGAGGCCGCCGTGGGCTCTGGCAGTGGGACCCGCGCGCTGGGGTGGGTGGGGAGAAGCACAGGCAGATGTAGGAGAGGGGCCCAGCGGGGAGGAGACGGCCTTGGAGGGAGTGGCTGCGTGCCGGGTTTTGCTGGCATGTGTTCTGCACGCTGACGCCCCCCCTTCTCTCTCCCCCAGAGCCCGTGCAGGCCTGCATGCTCAACGGCACCATCATTGGGGTGAGCTGCTGCCTTCTTCTCCAGGGCAGGGGGGAGGAGGGGCAGCAGGAATGGGGATGCTGTGGGAAGGGTGGGCAGCTCGTTCCAAAGTGGAAATGAGAGGAGCCAGGGAGACCTACCGCAGCCGCACTTTACCCCGCCGCCTGGGCTTCCCAGGCATCCCGGAGCCCAGGCCCCCACAGTCTTCCTGACTCTCTAGCGCGGGGCCCCGCTATCTGTCAGTCATCTCCCGGCTCTCACCCCAGGCATGTGAGCATTTCTTCTATGTACAGAGTAACGCTCTGCAGTCATGGTGCACATTTCAATCTGCCCCTTCTCCTCCTGCTCCAGCCCCCTCTCTGGCGTGAATGAAGGCCCTCACTCTTCCCATTGCCACACTGGAGGTGGCAGGGCGGGCAGGCAGCGGCCACTGCAGACAGGAGGAGTGGCACGGTGGTGGCTCACGGCTGCCACGGGTGGCCGGTCCCCACTCGTAAGGCAGACAGCTTCTGGGGCTGAGGCAAGTGGGAAGGTCAGGGGTCGGGGTGCTGGGGGGCTGACACTCGTGCCTCTGGTTCCAGCCCGGCAGGAGCCTCATGATTGACCCGTGCACCACTTGCCGCTGCACCGTCCAGGTGGGGGCCATCTCTGGTTTCAAGCTGGAGTGCAGGAAGATCACCTGTGAGGCGTGCCCCCTGGTAAGAGAGGGTCTGTCAGGCACCCAGGGGATGGACTGGTACTTGTGGGACCCAAGCAATAGGACCTCACTGGGGTCTTCAAATAAAGCTTTCATGATTTTCTGGTTATTGACAATATTTGACAATGGTAACGAACAGACTAAAAGTCACCCACCCAAATTGTGTCTATCAGAAATAATTATAATTTAGTTTTGTAAATTTTAAACCCTTTTTATGGTGTTTTTAAAATAAACATTATTTGCAAGGCTTATGATACCATATTTACAGTTCCATATTCTTTTTTATACAACATTTTAAGAAACATCACTACTATTCTTTGAAAACATTAAAAATTAATTAGTCAAGGGGCTGGCCTGGTGGTGTAGTGGTTAAGTTTGTGTGCTCTGCTTTGGTGGCCCGGGGTTCACAGATTCAGATCCCAGGCGTGGACATACACACTGATCATCAAGCCATGCTGTGGCAGGCGTCCCACATGTAAAATAGAGGAAGATAGGCACGGATGTTAGCTCAGGGCCGATCTTCCTCAGCAAAAAGAAGAGGATTGGAGGCAGATGTTAGCCCAGGGCTAATCTTCCTCAGGAAAAAAATTATTAGTCAACAGATGTTTATGAGACACTTACTATGGGCAAGGTTCTACCCAATATGCCTTGGAATGGATGTGCCTCAACGTGTGCTTTTATTATTGGACATTTAGGTGGTTTAAAATATTTCACTCTGTTTTTGCCAGGTCACGGTGATTATGTTTGTTCTGAATACCTTCTGGGGCTGGATTCCGAGAAGCGGAATCGGTCTTTCTAGTTAGGTGGAGAAAACCTGGCATGTCGCTGTTTTAAGTGTGGCTCTTAGCCCACTCGCAGAGCTGGACCTAAGGCTGAGGGGACACCTCAGGCGGCCGCCTGTGCCTGGCTCCTGCTGTGTTAGGGAACGGAGTTGGTCGAACGAGGCTCTTGTGGGCAAGATGCATGGAGTGTAGCAGGAGCTCTTTCAGATGGCCCTGTCGGAGGCTCCTCCCCTCCTCTCTGGGAGGTGGCAGGGAGGCTGGGCTGGAGCCGGGGGCAGAGTCCTGGGGGGGCCGGGGGTGAGGGGTCAAAAGGAGGGGGTGGGGACAGGGACGAGGAACACTCGCTCAGGGGCTTTCTGTGCCTTTGAAGACAAGGGAGTGTTCTGCACTTGTGTTCTTCCTGGCACTGGGCACACTGTCACTAAGTAGGGGCTTAATAAAATGTGGGTGGAGTGAGTGGGTCTATAGGGGACAACTCCTGCTGACAGAATGGTCCAAAAAGAACATTCCTGCCTCAATTAGAAAGAAGCCCACTAAGTACGTGTTTTTGGTTTTTTTTGGTTAAATCCCAGTTGATGTTTTAGGGTTTTAGGTGCATGTGTGTGTGCGTGTAACAACTCCCCTTGAGTGCATCTGGGCACGCATAGGGGATGAAATAATGCTGTCTGGAGTCTGTGGCATCCCTTTTACCCTGGAGGTCGGTTGAACCAGGATCACCGCAGGGAGGTCCACACCAACCTGTCCTGCAACAGAGCTTCTCGGGGCGGGGGGGGGGGGGGTGCGGTCTGCAGACTCTACCAGCGCCCTCTGGTGGTCAGAGGCAGCATGGTGACCTGCTCTGGTTCCATGGAAATCCGGCTTTAGGATCCATGTAGATGTAGGTTTCTAAATATTTTAAAATACATGGCCCCTTTTGGTTTGTGTACTCTTTCTTCTTTCCTCTAAAATTCTCATATCTCCCCAGGGCAGTGTACCCACTCCTTCTTCTTGAGAACCTCTAGATTAGCCCTCCTTCTCTGTATCTCTCAACTTTTGCTGAAAACTGCCTCAATTGCCCCCATTCTAGCTCAGCATCCTTAACTGGTCTTGACATGTTCCTCTGCCGTGAAGGGCCTCAGTGAGGGCTCCTGCAGGTGGGAGCTTCAGTGAATTCAGCTTAGGTAGGTCTGCTTGAACTGCCTACATCAGACTGGAGTGTTAGCATCACTGGAGATGTGAGTCCTTCATTTGCTGCCAGGGGAGACGATGCTTATACCTAAGAGGAGACCAGCAGAAAGTGGTTTGTGCTGGTGGGTGGTCAGGATGACAGATGAACTCTCAAGGAAAGCAGGAGGAAGAGTGGTCACCCTGACATGGAACATTGAGAAAGCATCCCGGAGGGCATGACACGCGCTGACCTTGAGCAATGGGTTGAATGTAGAGTAGAAGACCTTCCAGGAAGGGGAATGGGGCACAGACTGGCAGAAAGAAGCAAGAAGTAGAAAGAAGGAGAGCAGCAGGGGAGAGAAGACTGAAGGGCCCTGAGCAGCCGATGCAATTTATGAAAGGGGGCCATGAGACCTGTGCGAGGCAGAATATTCAGGGCATGACCGGTCGGGGGAGCAGGACAAATTGTCTGCTCAGACCTAAACAAGTGAACCCTGGCTGGCTGGGAACTTGGCTGGCAGGTGGAGGAAGTGGTTGCTCTTGACTGGCTGTTCCAGCCAAAGCCCATTCGGCTCTGCCCTTCTCCGTGTGTATGTACGGCGACATGGAATACAAACCGCTGTCAGCAGTGGCCGGGAAGCCCAGCAGGGCTCCAGCAAAGCCTGTCACCTGGTGCAGCTGCACTGTCACCTTCCAGGGCAGCGGACATGCCAGAGGGTCTGTGTTCTTTGTTTGCTCCTGTGAGTGGGTTCTGCCTGCTCCCTCTCGTTCTCCCGTCGTCCCTCCTTCCCAACTCCGCACCACACCTCCCAAGTCATTGCCCTCTCCTCTTACCCTCCTCCCCTCTTCCTCTTCTTCCTCTTCTTTCTCCTCCCACGACCCCCTCTCTCTTTTCCTATTCTTGCTCTCTGCCTCTCTGGAGGGTGGATTTTGCCTCTACCACCCCTGTCCCTTCCTTTGCAACCCCCTCCTCCATTTGTCCCCCACCCCCTCATTTTTCCTGTAAAGGTTTTGTGCATTTTTCTCTCCTGAGCCTGCTGAGTGGAGGGAGGGTATTTCCTGGTCTCTTCTCCTAACACTCACTAAAAAATCCCCAAATCCAAGCTCCCGTGAAATCTTGCCTGATTTCAGCCTTATTTGATTTCCTTCTGGCTGTGGCCACTCATATTCACTCTTTTCTTCCTCTGCCGTTTACCTCGGTCCTATACTTTCCGGGAATTGTGCATTTTTGAAAACACAGTTAAAGCTCACGGGTGAAACACTGCCAGTGGTATCTTTCCCAGGGGCATGTGTGGCCTGGGCCCAGTTTTTGTCTGAGCTCTGTACTCACTTGCTTTCTTTACTGCCTGCACCCTGAAGACAAGTTCAGAAGGTTGACTTAGGAGTAGCAAATTGTTCAAATTCATCTCTAAGCAAGCTTACTGCCTCCAAACCTTGCCTGCTGGTGGGGGGCGTTCAGCCCATGTGACGCAGTGAACAAGGGAGCCATGTGGAGAGGACCAAGTCTTCTGCCCGGGGCTCCCAGCTGACCTGGGAGAGTGATAGAACTCTCAAGACCCCAGTGAAGGAGTCTCTAAGTGGTTATTATTAAATGTGGCAAAATTAGAAAAAGAATGACAGCATAGTAGGTTTCCCACATAACTAAATTTATTCTTTAAAAAATTTTTGAGATTCTTGTCTTCCTCTTGTTTTTGGAGTGTTGGGGAGAGTTAAAAGAGCTGTAATTTTACTGCAATGATGAGACAGCTGATAGCTTTTTGGTTTTTTATTTTATTAACTTTGTTTAAAATACTGTTACTTTGCAAAATAAAAAGTTGATTACCCTATGTCAGCTCCCAGATTTGGGGGCATTTTTGCAAGACAGTGGAATCCTGCTGTCTGGAAGCTGCTGCTTTTTCCAATGTGGATGTAAATGAAGGACTCTCACTTTAAGCCACTGTCAAGGGGTTCCTAGCTGCACCCTCTCCTCTGTGAACGGAGGACTGGCTGGTACGCGCCAGGCGCTGGGGATAGGGTGATGAGCAGCATAGATGGAGTTGGAATTTATCTGCCTCTCGGGGGGGACAAAACCCATAAACAGACAAATGAAAAATTCAAGTTGTGTTAAGTGTTATGGAGAGAGAGAGAGAGAGAGAGTGTTGTGTGTGTGCGTTGTGTCTTGGAAGACCTCTCTGAGGAATGATATTTAAAATGATTACTAAAGGACAAGAAAGAGCTGTTTGTAGAGAGCATGGGGAAGAGCATTCGAGGCAGAGGTAACAGCTCATGCAAAGGCTCTCAGGTGAGGAGGTTGACATGTTTATGGTCCTAGAAGATGCACGGGGGTGGATGGTCGAGAGCAAGCGGATAACGGTATAAGATAAGGTCAGAAAATTAGGAAAGAGCCATGTCAGGCCTTATAGGACATACTAAGGAGATTGGATTTTATTTTAAATGCAATGGGAAGCCATAGAAGGTCTTATTTTTTAAATTTTTGTAAAATTTGTTTTTTTAAATGAGGTGTAGTTTACCTGCAATAAAATGCATGGATATTAAGTATACAGTTTGATGAGGTTTAATAAATGTATAAACCCGTGTAACCACTAAAATAGTAACATAAAGAAATACAGCTAAAAGGCCAATAGAGGAGATAAAATACTAGAAAAACAAAAATTTGATTAAAACGTCAGCCCCAGTGGCCTAGTGGTTAAGTTTGGCTGGCGTGCTGTTTCAGTGACCTGCGTTCAGTTCCTGGGCACGGACCTATACCACTTGTCTGTCAGTGGCTGTACTGTGGCGGTGGCTCACATACAAAAAAGAGGAAGATTGGCAATGGATGTTAGCTCAGGGCAAAACTTCCTCAGCAAAAAACAACAACAACAAAAAACCAAAACAAACTGGATTAAACCAAAAGAATATAGAAAAGAATTAACAATAGAACAAATAGCAGAGAAGACAACAAATAAAATGAACAGCAAAATGATAGGTTTAAACCCAACCATATTGATAATTACATTAAATATAAATGTGCATAACAAAATCCCAATTAAAAATGGAAATTGCCAACTAGTTTGCTGTTTACAAGAGACGCTCTTTAAATTTGAAGAGACAGACAGGTTGAAAATAAAAGGATGGAAAAAGATATACCAGGCAAATACTAAAAATAAGAAAGCCGAGATAGGTATATTAATACGAAACAGAATAGACTTTAAGATGAGGACTCTTACTAAAAATACAGAAGGTTGTTTCATAATGATAAAAGTGTAGGTCCTTCGTGAGAATCCTAAATGTGTATGCACCCAATAGCAGAGTTTCTAGTACATGAAGCAAAAATCGACAGAACTAGAGGGAGAGATAGGTTTATCCATATATTTATTTGGTAATTTTAATGTTTTTCTCTCAGTAATTGATAAAATAAGTAGAGAGAAAGGTCAGAGAAGATTTGAAAAATTATACCAACCAACTTGACCTAATTGAGAATAATATACTACTACACTCCAAAGCTGCAGACACACATTCTTCTCAAATACACGTGGAATTTTCACCTATCTTGACCCAAATCTGAGCCATAAAAAAAGTCAATAAATGTCAAGACTTTGAAACCATATAGAGTGTATTCTACGACCACAATTAAATTAGATTGAAATTAGTAACAATAAGGTATTTAGAAACACTTCCCTCCCCAAATTTGGAAATTAAATAAAGTACTTTTAAATAATCCATGAGTCAAAGAAGAAATCACGAGTGAAAATAGAGAATATTTTGATCTAGAGATAATGATAGTTATTCTAGAGATTATGATAGGCATGCTGGACTTATCGTAGTCTACCTTGATTGAATAATATCCCACTGCACGCATAATGTGCTCTTTCTCCTATACTTTGTGCTTTTGTTGTCACACGGTTTACTTCTACATGAGATAAATTCACAAGACATTGCTATTATTTTTTCTTTGACCAGTAAATTTTCTTTCATAGAATTTAAGAAAAGAACTAAAGATGGTATTTCATATTTATCTACATATTTATAATTTCCAGTGCTCTTCCTTCCTGTATATCTGAATTTCCACGTTATATCATTTCTCTCCAACTTAAAGAAGAACTTCTTTTAGCACTTCTTTTAGTGTGGGTCAAATGGCATTATATTTCTCAGATTTCATTTAGCCGGAAATATCTTTATTTTGCCTTTATTTACTGAATATAGAATTTTAGGTGGAAGGGTTTATTTTATTTTATTTTTTTTTACCACCTTAAATATGTTATTTCATTGTCTTCTGGCTTGCATTGTTTCTGATGACAAGTTAGCTGCCATTTTTATTGTTGTTTGTATCCACCCCTCACACTCCCTCCAATTTGATGCTTTTAACAGTTTATCTTTGGTTTTCATAAGTTTTAGTTTTCTTTACACTTTTCCTACTTTGAATTCGTGGAACTTCCTGGGCCTGAGAGTTGATTTTCTGATCAAATTGGGAAAAATTTCAGCTATTTCTTTAATTTTTTTTCTGCCCCATTTTCTCTCTCCTGTCTTTCTTTCTGCAACTCTAATTACATGTATATCAGACCACTTGATACTGTTCTTTTGGTCACTGGGGCTCTGAATATTTTTTCCAATCTTTTTTCCTCCCTGTGCTTCAGTTTGGACAGTTTCTATCGATCAGTCTTAAAATCACCAATCCTTTTTTCTCTGTAGTTAATCTAATCCATTGAGTTTTTGATTTAGGGTACCATGTTTCTAGTTCCAGAATTTCCATTTGATTTTTTTTTTTTAAGTTTCCAAGTTGCTCCTGAACTTCCCCATCTCTTTTCCCATTATATCTATCTTTTCCTCTAGACTCTGTAACATATTTATCATAATTATTTAAAAATTCCTGCCTGCTAATTGCAATATCAGGGTTACTTGTGTGTCTATTTCTCTTGAGTGATTTTTCTCTTGAGTGAAGATCAAATTTTTCCATTCCTTTCAATGAAGATTTTTACTGTGTATTAGACACTGGTGGAAGATGTGTTGAAGAGTCTCAGTTCTGCTGTTTCCTCTGATGAACATTAAGTTTGCTTCTAGCAGGTGATTAGATTAGTGCTGGTTCACCTTGAACTAAAGAAGGCTAGATTTTAAACTACCTTAGGGAGGGTCTATTTCAATATTTCTCTGAGTCCAGGGGTGAATATTTTAGTCCTAAGACATAGTCTTTACTCCAAAGGCTTGATCCTTCTGAAATTTCAATGGAAACCTGAGGTGTTTATCTAGCCTCTTCTGCTTGGTGGGATTCACACTCCAAACTCTGGCTCCCCCGTGGTGTGTGGCAGCTGAAATTTCTGCCCAGCTCTTTCAGCTGTCCGACTATTTTGTCCTTGGGTTCTTTGTAGGCTCTTCTGAGCATATATAATACAGGGACCAACCAAGGATTTGAAGGGAATTTATATGCAGATTTGGGGGCTTTCCCTTCCTGACTTCCTCTTTTCTGGGGTTTCTCCCTTTAGTTTCCAGCTATTTCAGCAGTTTCAAGCTCTGTCCTCTGACTCCTCAGGCAAATACAACTATAATTTCCTGGCCAAGTTCCAGCTGTCCAGTGCTGTACAGATTGCTCTCACTGGAAAAGCCATTTAAGCATAATTCTTGTCCATTATGCTTTCCTCTTTCAAGAATCAAATAACGTATTGTTTATCTCTGATTTTTGCCATCTGATACCTTTAAACAATTGTTTCAAATATTTTTTCAGGAATTTATAATTGTTATCTGCAGAGGGTCAGTCCAATATAAGCTACTCTGACATTGCTAGAAGCTGAACTCCACTGATGGTTTTTAAGCAGGACAGTGACATGACTAGATTTATATTTTAAGAAGGTCATTCTAGCAGCTGTGTGGAGACCTACAGTACAGGGACAAGAATGGAGGTAGGAAGACAAATTAAGACTATTACCAGAGTCCAGTGGTAGATGATGATTGCTGGGACTAGGCGATGACAGATGACACTGGTCATGACAAGCAGTGGATGAGTTTGAATGCATTTTTGGCGAGATTTGGTGATGAGTGGCAGGATGAGAAAAAGAGAAGTCAAGGATGACTCCCAAATTTCTGGTTTGAGCAACTGAGTAATGAAACCATTTACCAAGATAGGTAAGGCAGGAGAAGGATGAGATTTGGGACGAAAATCAAGTTGCATTCTGTATCTGTCTTGAGATGACAATAAGATACACAATTGTCAAGTAAACAATTTATAAACCTGGAGCTCAGGAGAGAGGTCTAATTTAATAGGTCTGGCTGCTAGAACTTGAGTAAGATACATATGTAGGGACAAGGAACGCTCTCTAGGGGATTTAGAACTGACAAAGGTTGGTTAAGAGTTGGATGTTGACTTTCTGAACTCTAGGTGAAACTGCTGAATAGGAGAGATAAGAAGCTGGAAAAAAAGCCTATTTACAATTGGGATGTGTGGGGAGGTTAACTAAGGCTGCTTTTTCTCCTGGATACAGGGATACAAGGAAGAGAAGATTCAAGGTGAATGCTGTGGGAGATGTCTGCCTACAGCTTGCACCATTCAGCTAAGAGGAGGACAGACCATGACACTGAAGGTGGGAGCAAGTTGAACTTAGGAGTTCCCTCATATCACCATCTGGTTTCCTATTTTGGGATCTGTTCCTCAAGAGAGAGGGACTAAGGTTGGGTCAATATTGGCTTCTTTTCCCACCTATTTCTGATTTTATAAAGAAGATGGATAATCTATAGAAGGTACAGAATTTTCTCTTTGATTTAGTTACTTTGTCACTTTTCTTGACAAGAGTGTAGTTGGTGGTGTATGGCCCCATGATTTGGAGTTGGCTGATCTTTAAGGTTTTCCCCAGCCTCGATTGTCTATGAGACTGGACAGGCAATCAGGGCGAAACAAAGTCTGACCTATGAAAGCCAGAATTAGCTGGTAGGGCTGGGCGGTGATACCCTAGTTCACCTCTAGTTCAGTTATTGATTAACCAGTTTACCCTCTTTCTATCTTAATTCTTTAAGCTTTTAAGCTTTCAGGAGAGTTTGGGGACTCTTCACATTTATGCAGCCCTATTCACAGTAAATAAGTCGTAAAACTGGGACTCCACCTCTATTCTGGGTTCTGGGTATGGAGACTTCATACTGTCTCATTCTTGTCCCATAGTCCTCCAAATTGTTTCAACGACTCCCAGGAGTCAAGGTCACAGTTTGAAGCGGCTTTGTAACCCAAACACTGTCTCTACCTACTTCCCCTATTTCTTTTCAGCGTGATGAGATGCTCCAGGATGGCTGTGATAGTCACTTCTGCAAGGTCAGTGAGAGAGGAGAGTACGTCTGGGAGAAGAGGATCATGAGCTGCCCGCCCTTCGATGAACACAAATGCCTGGCCGAGGGAGTGAGTAGTCGGAGCTCAGGTCCTGCTTTCCACTTGACTGTCTCCATCTTTGACTGTAAGAACAGAGTCCTTCTGAACAGCATGCAGGCCAGCTCTGACATGATTTCCTAGTGTCCAAGGGAGGTCCCTGACCTGGTTTAAGAATCCACGAAATTACAAAATCAAAGCCCAGTGGAGAGACAGACTCTCTGCACTATATGATGCTTTAAAAAATACCTTTCCTTTGGGGGAGACTGAATCTGTGACCCTTGAATGGGAAGGTGAGAGATCAAACTGAATTCCAGTCTCCCGTGGGAATGATGACCCTGATGACTCAGTTGGAGGAGAATTCAGGATAATCAAAGTTGTGTCAGCCTGGTCAGGTAGAGTGGTCATTCTGCTCACGTTTGTGATGGGAAAACACAGGTTACGTCTGGGAACTTAGGCTCAGGGCTTAAGTCCAGAGCTAAGAATCAGCCTGAAGAGGGACTTGTAATCTGACCACTATTTGTGCCTAATGTGGGACTTTGCTGTTTTTTAGGGGAAAATCATGAGCGTCCCAGGAACCTGCTGTCACACATGTAAGCACATTACCCATAGCTTGTCCCTTGAAACCCATGAGACCAGGTCCAGGGACTGGTCTGTGGAGTAAGCTTTATTCTAGAAAGATACTTCTTGATCACTGGCCAGTCATTATGTTCAGTTCTGCAGGGAAGTGCCACCCCTCCCTGAGTGGCGTTAGGCTGCTGCTTGCTCCAGTCCCCTTTCAATGCCTGTCATACAGTCTCTCCTCTCTTTCCTCCAAACTCCTTATTGTCTCTAGCCTCTTATCTGCCTTTGCCCTCATAGAGTCTTGGGTTGTCCATAGTCCTATCATGAGAGAATCTCTTCTCTCTCCAACCAGAGCTCCTTGAAGACAGGCACCCTTGGTCCCTGATCGTGACAGAGCAGACACTCAATACACATCTATTCCCTGAGTGTCATACAGTTATGTTGAAGAGACGGGGAGCCACCCGTTGGCCAACGTTAGCCCCCCACTGTGAGCTGTGGGGGCTGCAGGGAACATAGAGTCCTCTCGAGGATTCATAAGGCGGGTCTCAGTGCATTAACCTCCTCTCTTCACTCTCAGCTCCTCTTGACCTTGTAGTGATGCTACACTGTTTGGTCTTAATAGCTCATAGCAGGAGCTTTGGAGACGGGCTCAAGACGTCTGCACATTAGACGGCATTCTTAGCACACATTCTTGTGTTCGTGAGCACAAGTAACTTTCAGAATCCCAGTGTTAACGCTGTATTCTCAGAATATAGAATTACTTTCCTGGACTAATATTTGTTTTTAGTTTAGTTTTTCTTTTGGTTTTGGGTTCATGGGCTCATGTTCATTTTTGGGTAGAGAAAGGATGAGTGAACACATGAATTACCTCCAGTGTTCCATCATTCCTTCTTTTCTTGATGGCTTACTCTGACAGTCCCTGTAATTGCTGTGACCAAGCTGCAGCCTGAGGAAAGGCACTCTGAAAGCATCTCTTTCTGTGATTCCTGTATGAATGGGTTAAGAACGTGGAGTCAGGAAACTGTCAGAGAAGATGAATTCTCTCTAGGCGCGCTGCACATGGAGTTTGGTTAGGAGACTGTTACCTGCAAAACTAGCAACAAGGGCCCTTTGTTGGTCAGCTCATTCAGGAGGCTGCGACTCCTCATAGGGAAAGTAAGCCATGCTCAGAGATTTAAATCTACAGCGAAAGAAGAGAGTATCTTGGCCTAAATGTGTTTTCCTTATTCATCCTCTTATGGAGTTGGTAGGCTCTCACTTTAAACTGGAATTATTTGGAAGCTGGGAAGCAGGCTAATGTGTAGTTAGGGGTGATTTAGACTTGGAGGCATCCAAGAATGGAAAGCTCCCAGGGTTTGGATAAGGAATGGTGAGCTGGCATTAAATCTGAGTTCTCTGGTGGCCAAGTAGAGGTTCAGATCTGAATGCCACTAGCCCTGTATGTGAAGAAACCCATGCCGGTTACCTGGAGACAGCTATACCTGAAGGGAAACTCCACAAGGGGCCCCACAGAGGCAGTGAGGGCCCTCACATGGCCAGGACCTTTGCCTTTCCTTGACCCAAAGGCAGGGATGGATAGCTATCATATTTATTGGCTACTTCATCGCCCATTAGCTTCTGGATATGTTATAAGCATGAAGGATGGCTCCAGTCATTACGGTTTTGAGAGTCTACAATTATATAAAAGCAAGTCTCATCCATCTTCATCCTCAAAGCACAGTGACTCTAGGCTCCTCTTGCAATTAAAGCTGTCCCATTAAGTGAGTTAAACCCAGCAACAACTATATCTCTGAATATGAGGGGCAGGGAGCAGCTGAGGTGAACTAGAACAACTGAATTCCCTCCCTGCTGCTGGGTCTGGTGATTTGGTTAGTAAATTGACCTATTTCCAGCCCAGTGAGGGAACTGGGTAGACAATGTTCTACAGAACCCAGCCAGGCCCCAGGTCTCTCCTCTCCCCTGTCCTGTAGGTGAGACGCCCGAATGCAGGGACATCACTGCCACGCTGCAGTATGTCAAAGTGGGAGACTGCCAGTCCGAAGAGGAAGTGGACATTCATTACTGCCAGGTGAGGAGCTCCCGACTTCACTGAGGCCCGGGTGGGGAGGGCTGAGTCTCCTTGTTTAGAGATATCTCTTTAGTTATATTTTAGAAGGATCTGGAAAAGTCACAGAGAGGAGAAGTGAAAGGAACTGGAAGCAATTTTTTTTAAAGCAATTGTGTTATTGAAGTAACTGGGAAATTTTGACCCCAGAAGAAAAAACACTGAGGAAAGACATAACAAGTCCCGTAAGAGAATGGAGAGTGATTTCTGGAAGATGGGGGCTACATTTCCTGAAGGAGAATCAAACAGGCATGGAGCTGCAGTGAGGGGGTGTGGGTGTGACGGTGCCATCGGATGGAGGCACTCCCTGAGGTCTCCCCTTACAGATTGCCCAGCTGTCCTGGGTTTCTCTGGGCAAGGCGAGGGCTGCCTTGCTTGGAGGAGGGCAGGCGGCGGAAGCAGGCTGCCTGAGTTCTCCACACCCCAAGATTCTCCACCATCGCCATGCCTCTCCTCTCTCTGCTCCGTTGCAGGGTAAATGTGCCAGCAAAGCCGTGTACTCCATTGACATGGAGGATGTGGAGGAGCAGTGCTCCTGCTGCTCGCCGACGCGGAAGCAGCCCATGCATGTGCCCCTGCGCTGCACCAATGGCTCCGTCATTTACCATGAGGTCCTCAACGCCATGCAGTGCACGTGCAACCCCAGGAAGTGCAGCACGTGAGGCCACTGCCAGTGCTGCTGTGGACGCCCACTGTTACCCGCCTGCGGCCTGATGGCCAGGGTGCTGCCTGGTCCTCTGCATGCTCTGCTCTTGTGCCCCCCTGGGCCCATAATAAAGGTCAATGTCTCATCTTGCAAAAGGCTGATGGTTCACTGCGTCCTCCAGGCTTAGACAACAATTGTAGGCTGGGCTTGGGTTCTGAGACTGTTCTGAGAGAGAGAGCACAGGCCCCATGTGCAAACACTCCAGCCCCAGTGTCTGCGGGAGGTGCTGACACCTCTGGGAAAAAGTGATGTCTTTGCCTCCCCAGGGTGGGGAGGGGACAGTGTTTCTCCTCAGAAACTCAGCTCAGTGGCCTGAAGTAAAGGGGATTTGGTCAGGAACACTGGGTTCTCTAATCTCGGAAGCAATGGGCTTCTGAGCAGAGCAGAGGGGCAGCCCTGGAGCCAGGCTCCTGCCAGGACAGACACGGCTCTCGTCAGTGTGGCTGATGTTCTGGAGAAGGAGTTCGACCAGGTGTGCAGGGGTTCTCTGAGCCCTTGGCTGATCAAGTTCCAGTGTACCCTCAGTGTGCCCTGTGGGAGGGAGAGGTGCTGAGGACTAAGGGGCCTGCAAACGGGGTGCTGACAGGTGCAGGAACATGGTCCCATCCACACAGGCTCAGCCATGGGAGGGTGAGTCCCAGACTAGGGGGCAGGCCTGGTTCCACACGTGGCCCTTGCTCACCTGTGTGGCCTCAAATAAGCCCCTTAGTGGTGCTCAGACTTCGTTTCCTCATCTGGAAAATAGGAATGTTAGTCTCACTCATGGGGTTGGGAAGTAAAAGTAAGCCTGAGCGTCGGGGGCAGCTGTAAATTGCTCTATAGTAATATAAGAAGTGACAAGAATAAAAATGGGGAGTCAAAGCTCAAAGAGGGGCACAAGTGTCGCTACCATCAGTGGCAGAGCATTAGGGATTCCCTTTGTTCAAAGGGGTGGAAGAAATGAGCTGCTTTTGGGCTGGATGCTGGATGACAAGTCCCTGCCCCCTCCAGACATCCTTTAGTGGAAGGGGGAGTGTGGAGATAACACCAAACTTCCTCTGGTCCCCAAATCACTAACAGGTGCTGTCACTCTCAAGGAGAGATTGTCCTTCCTTAAACTTTCTGAAAAAAGTTCACGTGCACATGCTGGCAAGATGGCGGAGACTCTAGTGGGGGAGAGAACATCGTGAGGATTAAGGGGGTGTCCTGGATGCGCAGCAGGAGTTCGACGGAGAAATGATTTTCATTCCAGATCCTTTTCACACAGGAGAGACTCAACTCACTGAAAGCACTGGATGATGGAGCTGGAAAGGATTTAGGTATCACCCGACCCGCTGCCACTCCCCTGCCCCTTTATAGAGGATGAAAGCAGCTCAGAGAACTCGAGTGACTTTCAAAGGTCACACAGCTGCTGGATGGCAGGGCCAGGTTCAGACCCTAGATGCCTTGACAGAGGCACCTGAAGAACTCGCAGGCTGCTCTCCCAGAGCCACCGCTTCCCTCTTGCCTGCAGATCCAGTCCTTGCTGTCATGGGAACCCGTGACTCCTGCTTTTCTGGATCTCCAGCACTTCTTTTACTGCTGGGGACTAACCTCCAGGGAAGATATGTTACAGGCAAACGGCACGGACGGTGTTGAGTAGGTTCGGTGGGGAGTTTAGTAGGGTAGTGGGAAGGAAGAGTGGATAGGAGTTTTAGATAATTGCCCAATAATTCAAAGGCTGTCAACTCTCCATCCGTCACCCGGCGTCCGACTTTCAGTGGCCTCTAAGGTCCCTATGGGAAAGCAGATCCAGGGGCAGGGAACTGCCTGTCTCTCTCCTGACAGATTGCCTAACCCTGGGTCTGGGGACGAGGTGTTATGGGAGCCATCGGCCACGGAGAGATGCAGGCAGGGAGCCGACCTCTTCAGCATGAGGTGTCGATTTCCAACTGCCTGGGCCTCCACAGCCTGCATTTCTGCTCATCTTTACTCACATGACAATTCACTATCAAGAAAAACTTGAATCAGAAAAACTGCCTGTTTTGACTTAAAAAATGGCAGGGAGCAGGGTAAAAAGGGTGCAGAAGGAGAAACGGACGGTGGGCTTGTCTCAGCCGCTTTCCCTCCTCTGCAGGTGTTCCAAGGGTAGGGTCTGCCTCTGGTCTTGAGGACCCTTTCGTGCCTACCCTGAGAGCAGTGGAGATAGGGTCCCCCAAAGAGAGAGCTTTAGGGGGAGTCTCAAGGAGGGAGTCAACAGGGACTGAGGGACTAAGAAAGTGCTGGAGGGAGAGAAGAAAAGGAATGGATAAAGGCACCATGGTGGAAAGTTTTCCGCCCCTCTTGTCACTGAAAAGACTTGGAGGAGGGTCCCTGGGAGTGAGTGGCGAGAGGAGCACTGTTTGGGAGAAAAAGGAGTCCAAAGGAAGATTGTTCCTGCACAGACTCAGAGCAGGCGCTGCTTTGAGATCCTGGCATTCCTCTTAGAGGAAGTTGCTTGACCTTTCACGCTGCAGTCTCCTCATCTGTAAAATGGGCGTACTAGCAGTAATTACCTCGTGGAATTGTTGTTAGATAAATAATCACTCAGGGCCCCGCTCTGAGAAGGGTGCCTGAGGGAGGGGGAGTGCTGTGTAGACCTAAGCCATGATTACTCCTCGTGGCCAGAATAAAGCCCTGGGTTGGGACAGACTGCTTTCGGGTTTCCTTCTGCCCTTCTCCTGACTCATTCTGTTGTCTACTCCCTTTTCCTGCCTCAGGCTCCTCATCTATAAAGTGGGGAGCAGTCACGGCCAGCCTACCTTATGGGTGCTGGAGATATTCTTCACACTGAAGAATAGATAGCCTGCTTAACCTGCACAGAATACCTTTCATTTTTTCGGTCCTTGGTATTAATGAACTTGTTTAGCTTCAGGGCGTCTTAGAATTGTAGATTCTGTCCCCCAGGACGGCCCTTCGGAGGTCTTCTCTTCCATCCAAGGCTCGCCTCTGTTCTCTGGGATGGAGCCTCCACAGTCTTGCTCCCCGACCCAGTCCTGGGGTCTCCCCGGGAAGCTCCTGAAAAACCTGCCCCTCCTCCTGCCCCTTGCTGCCCCTCCTCCTGCCCTAGCCGTCCCTGTGTAGGATTCCTCCGCTCCTGCTCCTTTTAGTCTAGAGAAGGGTGGGACAGCTGGCTCGAGGTCGAGCGAAGGCAGCCGTGGGAGGGAGCCTCCCCCGCCCGGTTAATCCCTGGACAGGCTTTGCGCGCGGCATTGGAAACTAATCAGCCAGACTGTTCACGAGATAATCCGGCTGAATGTTCACACCCGAACCAGGGAACCAGGTTATGTGGCACCTCCCCGGGTCGAGGAGAGCGGGCAGCACCTACTCACTCGCCCCTCAGCTTCGTTAACTCGAGCGTGTCCTGGACTCACCCCGACCGTGGGAAGGCGCTCCTTACTCCCTGTGCACTGCCAGCGCCTGTGCGCCCAGGGTGCAGCCGGGGAGCCCCGACTCGGCTTCTGTTGGCGTGGGGCCAGGTGGCCTGGGGAGGGACAGGAGAAGAGGAGGCGGCAGCAGGCAAGGGGCGGGCGCGTCCGGACGGAGCTGAGCCGCGATGGAATAAGCGGAATAAGCCTGTCCGGCGAGCGCAGCCGCGGGGCAGTCGTGTTTCGTGTCCTATGTGCTCGCACCATGGCCACCCCGGGGCCGCGCGGTGAGTCTCCTCTGCTGGGGTCCCAGGTCCTAGGCATCTGGCAAGTTGTGGGAGGGAGAAGGCCTGGGGATGAAGGAGATGGCATCCTCACTCCTGTGCTTTGGATTGGTGACCCCCAGTGAACCTGGATGGGATGATGCTGAGAGCTGATCCCTTTTCCCCCAGAGCAGGGAAGCTGAAGGACACGTGAGCAATTGCGGGCACATTTGTTTTTTATCAAGGGGAGAGAAGGTAGGACAGGAGGCAGAGCATTGGGGCGGCGGCTTGTTGGTGATGGCTTACCGCTTCCTACCTCTGCGATTTTGCCTCTCCTTGTTACAAGTCCTTGGATGTTTGGCTTAGCATGTCTGAGGGCAAGCAAACTGGAGTTTAGTTCAGAAACAGTCTGCTGAGGACAGAGGTTCAGATTCACCCCCAGCAACTTTGACTTTGGCATCCCTGCGCTGTGCTCAGTTTTAGGAAGTCACCTCTGGCTCCTGCCCACACCTGCCCTCCAGAAGGGCGGATGGCAGCAGTTGCACCTCAGGCGCAGGGAAACACAGACACGTCTTTCCCAGGGGCTCTTCCTTGAGGAAAAGCAATTGTGGCGGAGTTTGGGGAGGAGGACGTTATTCTGCTGCACCTCCCAAATTATACTGAGCACACAGGTGTGTTTGGGAGGGAGAGACCTTGCCCAGAACAGGGATTTTGTTGGGTGTTTTGTTTCTGGTGGTTCTTGAGAGAGGCATGAAATGGGAAGGTGCCCCCTCCATTGGCATGAGCAATGAGCTGAAGGGACTGGAAGGTAGGTGTCAGTCACAGTCCTGAGACCTTGTGAGCAGGTGTGGAGAGATATGCCCAGGGACCATGTGGACCCTGGTCCAGGACAGAAGCTTTCATTGAGCAAGGTTGGCTCTAAGCCCAATGGCAAGTGGCAAGTGGAGGGAGAATCATAGACATGGTGGGGGCTCTCCCAGAGGACTATGAGACTCTTGGCCCCTCCAATTGCCTGGACTTTATTCTTGAGACTTGACATAAGAACCCTCGCCCAGCTGTCTGCTGTCACCCTGCCCCAGCTGCCGGGCATCCAGGACCCATTTGCTTCTCTCTCTGTGTCTTGCCAGGCACCCATCATTCTGGGAGCGAAGGACCCCATGTGGTCCTTCCCAGGAGCCTCTTCTGCTCTCTGAGTTGCCTCTATGTAGGAACCTGGGCCAGTGTGCTGGCTGATTGAAGAGGCTGAGTGAGGGGTGGGGTGAGTTCCTAACACCAGCCTCAGGTTCTGGTCCAGTTTCTATGTGTACCTTCTCTGCCATTTTCCATTGTGGGGCAAGGCTAGACAGCCAGAGGCGTTGGGGCCTAAAGTGGAGCTTGTCTTTCATTTTCTGTAGTGAGGACCTGATTTTCTGGAAATCCACCCATCCTGTGGACCCTTCTGTTGGCTGAGAGAAGCTTGTCCCACCCTATGCATGGCGTTCCTAGATCACATGTAGAACAGAAATTTGACTGCTAGAGATGAGCATCTTGCCTCTAGTTACAAAATAGAATCAGTCTCTATTTGTAATTAGGTGATTAGGGAAGGCCTCTCTGAGGAGATGAGTTGGGGCAGAGATTGTACTAAATGAAGGAACAAACCGTGCCGCTATCTGCAGAATGATCTAGCAAAGCCAATAGAGGTGAAAGACCCCTGGTAGGAATGTGCTTGGGCTGTCCAAAAACAGTGGGGAAGCCAAAGGCCTGGAGTAGAGTGAGCAAGGAGAGCGGTGATGGCGCAGAGTCTTGCATCTCAGGCCACGGCACGTGTCGTTGGCATTCAAAGGGGAAGGGGAGACTAGTGTTTATCAAGCATCTACTGTGTACCAGACACTGTGCTGGGCGCTTTGGCTCACAACAACTTTGGAGGTCAGTATTAAGTCCACTTCATTGGAGAGGAACCTGAGGTTCAGAGAGGTTAAGAAATATGCCTGTGACGTTGTGTTAACCACCGAATAGTCACAGAAGCAGTAAGTCAGAATTCAAACTTGTTTTACCCACCACCTCACCTTGTTGCTTTTGCTCTGTTCACAAGAAGCCGTTAGAAGGAAGTGTAGATGCCAGCACATTGGGGTGGGAAATGTGGGGACAATGGGGGCCTTAAGGGGGATCTTAATTTTGCAAGGCTCTTAGGTAAATGCTGAGGTCAGAGTCCAGGCAAGGCTGTGCCTTGACAATATTCCCAATCTGGAGTCATCATGGTTAGTTTATTTAGTGGGATCAAGTGCAAGAAGGCTGGTTGTCATCACCAAGCTCCCAAGGAAATGTGCCACTGTGATCTGCACTGGGGACATGCCCTAATGTGCATAGATTACCTCAGTTCCACATCTAGGATTGGGACACTTGGGAAACTGACTTAGTGACCACAGTGGGCAGACGACTTGCCCAGTGTCTTTATGGGCTCTAGCAAACCTTGCTCATCATCATTTCTGTTGATCTGGATACTACGCACCTGTTAAGCGCGGCTCCAGTCGGTTGAGAGGACATCTATTGAGCCTGACTGTATGCCATGTAACTGTGCTGGAGTTACAGAGCCCCAGCTCCCTGTACAACGGCACACACCTCCCTGTCAAGACCTTACATTCTAGACGCTTGGTAGCCTAGGATGATCTTCATACTTTAGCAGCCGCAGCCACTGTTGTGGGACGTGGGAAAGAGGAGGCGGGGTCAAGCATGGTCTTGTTCAGACCACACCAATAAAATTAGCTCCATTCATACTGCAGGTATTTCAAGATGTACTAGAGGTCTTTGGTTTCTCTTGACAATCCTGCTCTTTCTCCAAAAACTTCAAGGAAATAACTTTTAAGTCTGTCTGACTGACCACTCTCCTTCTAGGTTAACTTCTGCTGAAACTACTAAAGAATTGCAATGCTCACAATTAGCTGGTGTCAGATCCTCCCTTTGTTTAGCAAACACAAGTATAAAGCATACTACCCTCGCATCTTCTGACTGTTCACTGACAAACGGGTAATTCCTACTTTCTGGCAGTCACTGATGGTTGTTATGCATCATAAGCTAATTAAAAATAGCTTTTTTAAAAAAAATAAAAAAGTAATAATACACATCCATTGTGAAAAAAATTTAATGATAAATAAATAATAAAAGTAAAAGCTACCTGTTTTTAGTACTTTGGTAATTATTCTTTGCCATAATTCCTTTTTAACTCATTTTGCTTTTTGCCTGTATCCGATAAATATTTCTATTTCTATTTATTATTTATTAATCATCAAACAATTTACAAAAAAGAAAACCTAGATAAAATAAAACTTAATGCAAGGATAAATTAACAAATGTCGAATAATGAAGGATTGGGGCATATTGTCATATTGCAAAACCTAGGCTAAGAATAGCTACTGTAATTGAGCAAAACCTACCTATGAGCATCTTGACAGGCAGTCCAGAGAAGAGACAATAAGTTACCTTGTCTCATTGTCTAATAAAAGGGGACTAATTTATCAACACTGAACTTTAAGAAGAAAGTCACAGTGATGTTGGTGATATTTATAAGACATTGCCCAGCATAATGAGCTATAGTTTCATTAGTAGGTTTTTAGAAAGAGTACTGTTTATCACATGGGCATTTATTAGACTGTTTCTGATTTTTTTTAAAAAAGAGATATTTCCGCTTTATTTTTTTCTAGTCCATTCCACCCTATTGTATTAAAAAAATGCTATTTGCAAACCGTTAGGTAACTAACTATTGGGTTAAACTTCTAAGTGGGAAAGTAGTGGCATATAGCATGCAGAAAACTCAATGGTTAGTCATCCATTTAGACCAGTGGCTCTCAACCTCAACTATGTAAGAAATGGATATGAGACCCTCCATCGGGAGCAGTTCTTATCCGAGTGTCCATCTGTTATCATTTCCCGCCAGTCTGAAGAGCATCCTTTTGCATTTCTTGAAATGCAGTTCTGCTGGTGACAGATTCTCTCAGCTTGTGTTTTTACAGAAAATGTCTTTATTTCACCCTTATTTTTGAAGGATGCTTTCACTGGATATAGAATAATGGGTTGAGAGTTTTGTTTCCTTTCATCACTCTAGCTGTCACTATGTTGGTCTCCACTGTTTTGATGAGAAGTCAGCCTTAATTCATATTTGTATTTTATTCATTACTTTATTTGTGTATAATATCTTTTTAATCCGGTAGCTTTCAAGATTTCATTTTTAATTTTGGCTTTCAGCAGTTTGACTATGATATGTCTAGGTGCGATTTTCTTTGTATTTTTCTTACTCAAGTTTGCTGACCTTCTTGAACCTGGAAGTTATTGTATTTTATCAAATGTAAGGAGGAAAATGGCCACTATTTCTTCAATTATTTTTCTGCTGTATTTTCATTCACTTCTTTTTCTGGAACTCCAACCATGTGTATGTCATGCTGTTTGATGCTGTCCCACTGGCTCCTGTGCCTCTGTTAACACTTTTTTCCGATCTGTGGTCCTCTGATCTCTAGGTTGGATAATTTCTATTCATCTGTCTTTAACTCCACTGATCCTTTCTCTGTCTTCTCCAGTTTGCTGTAAAGCTCATCCAGTGAATTTTCTTGTTAGTTATTGTAATTTTCAGTTCAAGGAATTTTGTTGTTTTAAAAAAATAACAGCTTTATGGAGATACAATCACGTACCATAAAATTCACCCTTTAAAAGTGTACAATTCAGTGGTTTTTAATGTATTCAGAGTTGTGCAAACCATCACCACTATCTAATTTTAGAATATTTTCATCATCCTAAAAAGAAATCTCATACTCATTGGCTGTCATTCACCTTTCCTCCCTCTCTCTAACTCCTGGCAACTACTAATCTACTTTCTGTCTCCATGGATTTGCCTATTCTGAATACTTTATATAAGTGGAACCATACACTATGTGGCATTTGTGTCTGAATTCTTTCAGTTAGCATAATATTTTCAACATTTGGCCCTATTGTAACATGTGTCGGTACTTCATTTCTTTTTATGGCTGAATAATATTCCCTTGTACGGATATACCACATTTGGCTTATCTATTTATAAGTTGATGGACATTTGGATTTCCACTTGTTGGCTACTCTGAATAATGCTGCTATGAACTTTCAAGTAGAAGTCTTTGTGTGTACGGTCACGCACTGCATAACAATGTTTTGGTCAATGACGGACCACATATATGATGGTGGTCCCATAAGATTATAATGGAGCCTAGGTGTGTAGTAGGCTAATATCTTCCAGGTTTGTGTAAGTACACTCTATGAGATTCACATAATGATGACGTTGCCTAATGGTGTGTATCTCAGAATGTATCCCTGTCATTAAGCAATGATGACAGTAGATATGTTTTCATTTCTCTTGGTTATATACCTAGGAGTGGAATTGTTGGGTCATACGGAAACTCTGTGTTTAACTTTTTCAGGAACTGCCAGACTATTTTCCAAAGTGACTGTGCCATTTTACATTTCTGCCAGCAGTGTATGAGGGTTTTAATTTCTCTACATCCTCACCATCCTAGTGGGTGTAAAATGGATCTCATTGTGGTTTTGATTTGCATTTTCCTCACAACTAATGATTTTGAACATCTTTTCACGTGCTTGTTGGCCATCTATCTAACTTCTTTGGAGAAATGTCTATTCAGATCCTTTGCTCATTTTTAAATTAGGTTATTTGTCTTTTTATTGTTGAGTTGTAAAAGTTCTTTATATACTCTGTTTATCTGGCATATGACTTACAAGTATTTTCCCCCATTCTGTATGTTCATTTTATTAATGGTGTCTTTTGAATCACTTTTCAATTTTGAGGAAGCCCATTTGTCTATTTTTTCCTTGATTGCTTGTGTTTTTGGTATAAAAGCTTAGAAACCATCACTTAACCCAAGGCTCTAAAGATTTGCTCCTATGTTGTCTTCTAATAGTTTCACAGTTTTAGCTGTCGCATTTAGGTCTATGACCCGTTTTGAAATAGTTAATTTTGTGTGGTATGAGGAAAGGGCCCAGCTGCATTATTCTGCATGGGATATCCATTTGTCCCAGCACCACTTCCCCGTTTCCTTCCCCATTTCTTGGTACCTTTGTTGAAATTCAAGGGCTTCTTTCTGGAATCCCAATTCTACCGATTGATCTATATGTCTATATGTCTGTCCACAAGACAAGCCGGTACCACAAGAGCTTTGTAGTAGGTTTTGAATCAGGAAGGATGAGGATAGTAACATTTGTAGTTTCTATTTCTCTGCACAGCTTCCCTATCTTTTACACATTAGATCGTGCTTATCTTTGCTTATTAGAACATATTTATGTTAGCTTCTTTAAAGTCTTTGTTTGCTAAACCCTACATCTGGGCTCTCTTGAGATCAAGTTTGTGTGTGTGTGTGATCAAGCCCTGTTTATTTTAGGAGCATAGACTACAGAACTAGGAAGGAGTGATGAGAACAAGATACCAGTCTGTTGACAGGGCCAGATCCAGCACAGGCTCTGTCTGTGTGTGTGATCAAGGCCAGCTCAGCAGCCTCACCAGCCTCTTGCTGTGAGGACAGCCTGGGTGTGAATCTTCCATGAGGGTGGGGCTGGGGTGAATTGGCTTCCGATCCCTCTGGACCAGGTGCAAAAGGCCAGAGGGCTGAGGTCAGTTTTTACTGCTTCTGTTCTGTCTTTTATGGGTCACTTGTTCCTGTTTCTTTGCATGTCTAGTAAGTTTTGATGGCAAAATGGATGTTGTACATGATGCAACATTATCTTCCTCTCAAGAAGGTTAAGAAAAATTTTTTAAAAATTCCAGCAGGCAGTTCAATTACTGGCTGATCACTTTGGGCTTATCTAGGTTTGATTTTCTCCTTTGTTAGAGTATATTTGTGGAAAATCCAAGGTATTTCCCAAGATTCTCTAACTTGGCAAGCTTCAACCTCTCAACTCTGTCTTCCCTATTGATCTTTTCAGGGGTTGGCCTTCGGAACTTTTAGGGACAGTCTGGAGTAAACTTTTCTCCAGTGTGTGGTTCTTACTCCTGAAATGAGGCCCCCGGTGTCTCAGCTGGATGTCTGCAGCGTTAGGACATGTTCACGAGGTCTTGCCACTCAGATGGGATGAAGATTCAACACTTCCCCGTCCTGTTCGACCCCAGCATCTCTGTTCAGATCTCAGTGTTGTGGCAGCCTCTCTCTGGTGGGCCTCGTATATCTTAGTCTATGCCCGTGAAGACTTGCTCTCAGCCAAGGACTCAAGAAGAATCCCCAGAGAGCTCTGGGGCCCTTCCTTTGGGCAGATTTCTCCTCTCTTGTGCTCCACCCCATAACTTCCAGCTGTTTTAGCCACTCCAGATCTTGATCTCTGCCTCCTCGATCCAGTGGGATCTCCTTGCTTTAGTTGGATCCCAGCTCCCTGAACCCCAGTCCATAACTTGTCCCGATGGGGCTACGCTGGTGAGTTCCTGTTCTCTAGGGTGATGCAGATCCGTGCTGATGGTTGTTCAGTGCCTGAAAATGGTTGATCCATATATTTTGTCCTGTTTTTATTTGTTGGTGGAAGAATATCTACCCCAGTACCAGTTACTTTAACATTACTGGAAGCAGAAGTCCTTGTCCACAGGCTTTTAATCACAAAGTATTTTGTTAGCAAACAGTTCCAGATGTGAGCCGTTGGCAAGGGCCAGAAATGACAGGACCCTCTAACGTTAATTCAAAAGTGATCCTCACGATTTAGAAGAGAGTGAAATTGTTTTATTTATTTACTTTTAATGGGAAGCTAAGAAACCTTAATCTTGCCTTGATGGAGAGTTAGACTACGGGACTACCTGCAGACAAGCCCCAAACTTTTCTTTAAAGACAACTTACTTATTGTTCAAAAATACTTGGACTCCATGTAATCAAAGCTCCAGAATTCTACAAAGCGTAGAAGAGGAGACTTTGCCCAGAAAGCCCTTTCTGCTTATCTTTTCAGCATCTCGATGTCCCATCCCCTCTTTCACTGAGCACCTGCTTTGTGTCCGGCTGCAGTAAGGGTCAAAGGTGGCGTCCAGTCTCTACCTTTGAGTGTCTCTCCTCACTCGTGGTGTGCAGAAGTGTGAGGGGGTTGTTAAAATCTCAGGTTGGGAAAAGTTTGGGAAAGACTGTGTTGAGCAAGGCTCTGAAGTATGGGTATTTGACATGGATGGTATCTCAGTGGACTGACTTACTCCACTTGTAAACGGAATTATTTATTATCATCCACATCGATAGTGAAGGGTACTATATTGGTTAGGGTAATGCTCAGCTAGCTGCTCTAATGAATAGACTAAAGAATAAATAATGAGCAAAACACAACAACAGTTCACTTCCTCCTAAAATAATAGTCCTGGGTGGGTGAACAAGTTGGCGGGGTGGCTCTTTTCCATGTGGCTTTTCCGGACCTAGGATGATGGAGGTTCAGCCAATTTCAGTTATGACTTCCAAGGTGGCCCTGAGAGTTTCCATTCCAATTATCTGAAAGGAGAAAAGAGCATGGGGGAGCACGCAGGAGCATGCGTGAAAGGTTTCTGTGGGTCAGTCCTAGAAATAGCACATATCACTCTGTTCACATTCCTCTGGCTGGAACTCCGTCTCATGGCCGTATCTAACTGCAGGGAGGCTGGGAAATTTGATCTAGCGTGTGTTCAGGAAGAAGAAGAGAACATGGATTTTGGTAAGCAGCTAGTAGTCTCTGTCATAGGGGCCTATCAAAAATGGTAAGTTTGGTGTGGCATATTCATGTTTATTTTACAGTATTAAAGTTACAGATTTATGCATTTGTCTCCCCAAGTAGGTTCTGAGATCTTCAAGTTTCACCACCCAGGACAAGACAGGGTATGTGGTAAATACTTATTAGATGGTTTTGAATGAATGAATTAATTAATAGTGAGCTGGTGTGACAGTAGTTGGCTAACAGATTCAGTTGCTTCTTTTTAAGAAAATATTTTAAAAAACTGTTCCTTTAAATTTTTATTAAAATTTTCTGCCTAGTATGAGTTAGAGAAAGCAGGTGAAGACATTGTGAGTTTTCCTTTTACTGTGAACGTCATACCTCACCTGTCCTTGAAACCCAAGGAATTTGTCTCTTTGGGACACTAGGTATGAATTTGATTTCTCCTCAGGGGAACTCAATCTTTTTCAGAATTTAAGTACATATCCTTATGAAATGAATATATTAGGTTAAGGGAAAGACAAAAAGAGAAATTTTAAAAATAATATACGAACTAAAGATACAGTTGCACATTGAAAAAATCTTTCTTATAATAAAAATTTCATTATGAAAGATTTAAACAAGGTATTTAGTTATGAGAGTTGGCTATGATCCTCTGAATTTAGGTGAAATGATGAAATCCTACCTGAGGGTCATCTTTTTAAAAAGCTGCTTTTTAAATGCGTGCTGTGTTATGATGGTCTTATAAACTTAACTTGAGGCTCCTCCTGGAGTGTCACATGTCTATGCTGTCGATTTAGAGGAAGATGTTTGCCTTCCTCTTTGCTGTGGCAGGTAGACGTGCCTCCAGCTCATCTGTGAACTGTATCACATCATTTAGGCACAAGTTAACTCCATTTAATGACACTTGGCATTTGAATTTATTTGGATTGTGTAGAACCCATTCCTATCCCATCTGACTCTCAAGCTGGTACCATGATCAAGGCTCTAAAGTATGCTTTAGAAGTCAGGGAGCCAAACTGAAGCTGTGAAAGGGGAGGGTCCTACCCCGGGTTGAGGCACACACAACTTCTGTAGCCAGTGGGCCAAAGTGTGCTCATGGATTGCCAAGCATGGTAGCTGTTCTTTCTTCTCCAGTGACAGACTTCCCTGGCTTCTGGGGTCATGCAGCACCCAAGGTTTTGACATCCAGGGCAAGGCAGGTCTCTAGTTCTAAATATTTACCTTCACTGTGCTAAGCAGCCCTTTGTTTTGTTTGTCCTAAGCTTCCCTTGTTCAACTTTCAGGTCGTGCTTCTTCTTTCTAATATTTCAAGACTTTGTGCTAGGTCTGAGATCACGTTTTTGATTCTGTTAGTGGTGCTGTAGACCAGTGATCTTAACCCTGGTGGCACAGTAGAGCACCCCAGACTAACGAAGTCCAAATCTCGAGGTGGAGCCCAGATGTCACTATTTTAAGCTTCTTAGGTGATTCCAGGGTGCATCTGGGGTTGAGAATCACCCTGTGTCCCCATTTGTGGTCACTTTCCCAATTGCTGAATCCTAATATTTTAAGTCTGGCTTCTCATCTCCTCCTCCCCACAGAGTTGCTCTTGTGTGCTTCTGTTTCTCCTTCTCCAGAACTACTTCTAGTTCTGTCCTTTGGAAAGTGGTGATCAAAACTTCACTGGTAGTCAAATGAGGACACATCTGGTTTTAAGTAAGAGTAATCTGGGTTTGGCTAGGCCACAGCAGCCTGGTAGAGGTGAAGTTATGAGAAATTAAAACATGTGTCTGTCAAGCTTTTCCCTAACTAGTTATTATGGGATCTCCAGTCTCCCTTAGAGTCCCACTCAGTAATTATCAGAGTCCCTTGGGGTGTCTCAAGTGTGCTCATGAACAGTTCTCCAAGATTCTACATGGTGTTACCATCTCAGCTGATGCTTGCTGTTGAGACTTCCCTTTTTCCAAGCTGTGGGAAGGCACTTGCCCCACTCCCAAGGCTGAGTATGTGCCAGTCCCCATGCTCAGGGCTAAGGATATAGTGGTGAACAAGATAGGCACTATTCTGTTCTTTGAGGAGACCACAGCCCAGCAGATGAAGCTTGCTGTCTGTATGATATGAATTTACTCATATCAGTTAACAACACTGTAAGGGAGAAGATTTCTGAGCAATTTCCTGTAGACTATAAATGTGTTTGAGATATTTCATAAAATTCTCAGGTTCATCCATATCCATCACATCGGCTGAATCCTATAATCCTCAGCATCTCATCCAGATCTGAAGACCTCAACAGCCTAAGATGGAGAGCTATGAGTGGAAGAGCTGTTTTAGGCTTTAACCTCAGACCCAGTCCATTTTGGGCAACAGAAATCTTTTTCACCTTCTTTGGAGAGATGGGAATAAGAAAGAGATCATCAATCTTGTTTACACCCGGGAGGAAGAGAAGGGTCAGAGATGGAAGATGTTTATGGGCGGTGGAGGAGGATGAGGGACATTGAGGGAACCCACTAAGAATTCACAGAAGAGTCAATCGACCTCATTAAAGTGTGTGAGTGTGTGTGTGTGTGTGTTGTGTTGTGTTTTGTATAGAAGGGCTGGGGGAAGGATTGCATTTTGCTCACCATTGCATCATCACTCTCTTTCGTGTCAAAGTACTTGCAAAACAGGTTATAATTAACTAGCTAATGGAACAGTTTTGACCAATTATATTGTGGACTGGCTACTTTCTCGTGGTATTTATATGAGGCAGGGACAATAGTACCTTAATCTCACCAGCTGTACTCCAAACCACAGTGTGGAATGGGCTGCCGATGAGAAGGTTTCACTTGGGCCACTCATTCAAGGCCCAATCCGTGGACTTTGTCTTTGAGAGAGGCACTTCCTGAAATGAATTTCTTATTCTTTTCTTTTCCTTGGTCTTCACTTTGAGGATCTTGGGTCTGAGCATTGACTATAAATACTATTTGTAAAAAGGCCTTTTTAAAGGGGTGAAGGATGTCAAGAATGTCCAGTCAGGAAGGGACTTATCAAGCTGTCTTGGTTGTCCCTCTTCCCTCTGCATAGGATAGCTTAGTGGTTAAAAGTGTGGACTGTGAGTACACCACTTACTAGCTGGTGACCGTGGGCAACTTACTTGACCTCTCTATGCCTTAGTTTCTTCCAGTCAGTAAAATGGAGACAATAGTACCTACCTCGTAGGGTTATCATGAAAATTAAGTGGGTTGATACAGGTAAAGTGCTTAGAACAATGCCTAGCACATATAAGGTGTCAGCGATTAGTGTTGTAGTTGTTGTTATGATTAGGGCAAGTCTGTGTTCAGTTCAGAGGGGAATCTCTTCTGTTTCAAAATTCCCTTATAAGAATGGGTTTTCTAATTCTCTACATCATTACCTCAAAATGTTTATTAAGCCTCTATTGCATCCAGAGTCCTATGCTAGGAATACAAAGATAAAAGGCAAATCTTCTGGACTTCCCTAAGTGGTTAGGGAAGGCTGGTGTAGGGGTAGGACTTTAGCTGATGGAACTTAGACAAGTGGAGAGAACATTCCAAGCAGGGTGACTGCATGAACAAAGGCACGGTGTGAGAATAAATTTGGAGACGTGTTTGGTTAAAGAGAAATGTTCTTATCTGATGGAGGGATTAGGCAGCCGAGACATATAACAGCCAGATATGGGAGTCTTGGAATGCCAAGTTTTTTGTAAGCCTCAAGACAGTGGAGGTTTTTGAGTAGCAGGGTGACCAGTGAAATAAAAGTTTTATTAAAGGTCACCTGTAGCAGCAAAGAAGTTAGGGATCCATCCATCCATCCATCCATCCATCCAATCATCCATCCATCTATTCACCCATCCATCCATCCATCCATCCACCCATCCTTCCTTCCCCTGACACCCCATTTGTCCTCACTATAGCCGGGGTGATCTTCCTAATGTAATTCTAGTCATGTTGCTCTCCCACTTAAAATTTTTTGTTATTATAACTTGTGAACCCTGCATGTTAACAGAGTGGGATTGGGGGTGGATATAGGATTGAGGAGAGATGTTTAGGGTCGAAAGGGAGAACAATTCCAAAGACAAAAGACAAGAAAAATCAGGTCTCCTTCTGGAAGCTGCAGGTGGGTGAGTCTTTCTAGAGGGGGTCTGTGTGTGACTGTGAGTGGAGAGTGACTAGCAGGAGATGATTGATACTGGGAAGATGGATAGGAAAGATGGTAAAGGGCCTTGTAAGTCATGTTAAAAAGTGAGTGGTGTAAATCAGAAGAGTCCTTTCTATACCTCTCAAATCTCACCACACAGTCCTCACTTATTGGGACTATGTGGATGGAAAAGGAGGAGAAGGAGTGAGGCAGTTCCTGCTCTCAGGAGGCTGACAATCTGAAACAGCCAAGCTTGGCAGCTGATTGCAAAGGACAATGCAAACGATTGTCTTTCTTCCTGGAATCTCCTATCCTCTCTTGACCATTGAAAGATGCATGCTTATCTTTTCTAGATGCACCTCAAAACTCAAGTGCTCTGGGAGGCCTTTCCTGATATCTTTAAGCAGATATGAGGCCTTCTGCTTCTGTAGGTCTTTGTTCACACTCCAACTTTATCTCCTCTCATTCCTAAGATTATCTCCTTATTAGTCCCTCTTCCTTCTTTATTAGTCTACCTTCCTTGCGAGCTCCCAGGGGTTGGTGGAAAGGACCAAGTTCTGTTTAACTTTATATTTCCAATGTATTATACAATGCCTGGGAAGGTAAATGGCTCTGGCATGAATGAGTGGAGATGTGAAAGAATATATCTATATCTATATCTATATATATGTATATAGACACACACACACTCCCCTCTTCCCCACGAAGAATGTCCAGTTGTGCTTGGAGCACGGCACGATGGTGTGTGCAATGAGGGAGGGGCCAGGAGGGGTAGGGCTGGCCATGTGGGTATTGGGAGATGAAGCAGTTCAGAAAGGTGGGCAGAGGCCAGATAGTGAAAGGCCCTGTAAGCTATACTAGACAATTTGGTCTTCGTCCTAAGAAGAGTGGGAAGCCACTGGGTGGGAGTAACTTGGTCAGATTGTTTGAAAATGGTAACGCTGGCTGCAGTGTGAACTCAGGATCGGAGGGGAGCAAGACTGGCAGCAGGGAGGCCAGCTAGCTCTTATCCGGGTACAAGGTGAGGGTGCAAATTGTGGCAGTGTCGTCATCAGGAAGGGGACGTTTGAGCCTAAGGGGAGAGAAGGCTGTTTTTGAGCCAAGGCTACAAGAAGAGCAGAGCTGAGGACGCAGGTTTGCAAATAGTCCTTTTTGTGTGGATGGAACTGGAGGGTCATCCTTCTGTTACTCTGGCCACATGCAGAGGCTGAGAAAGGTGCTGTTCAGCAGGACTGTAGGTAAGGGGTGGGGTGATGAGCAGGGCCACTGGGTCTAAATTTCAAGTTTTGTGCCTCAAATTTTGACTGTTGTCCTGGGTCAGATTCATGCAGGAAAGTAAGATGAGACCTCAGCATAAATGTTGACCCTAACTGAAATGTAATCCATCCATCCTAGGATGCTTGGGGAGGGTCCAGAGTGAGCACCTTCAAAATCTTAAGTGCCCAGGTCTCTCTGAGGCTTCCAAGAGGGCCTGCCTGGCAGTAGGCCCATCCATGCCTGGGGTCCTGTTCTTGGCTTCAGAGAGTGTGGGCGCTCTGTCTTCTGGCAGGACAGTCCTGGCTTGTTTGGTTTTGCCAGAAGCGGTGGCCTTGAAAAGCTGGTGACAGAGGCTAGCATATTATTCAGGGCACTTCACACTTCACCTGCCTGTGGTTACTTATGAGACGGTAGTAAAACCATGAGGGAAACTTCGAGGAGGCCCCGAGGCAGGATTTGATAATTATCTCTTGCATTTTCCATAGCTCTTGTACTTCCACGGGTTTTTAATCTTTTTCCTTACCGTATCATTACTCTCACCCTATGAGGAAAAACTACCATAATGACACCCTTCCCAGAATCATGGAAATCATAACAAAGCTCAGAGAAAATATATTATTTTACCCAAATCGTGGCAATGTTAAAACTAGACGCCAAGGCTCAGTGTGGCTGAGCTCACTCCTGGCTCAGTTTGGGGCTTGCCTTGTGGCCCAGAGTACCTATGGCCAGTCCTGGGGGGTGCAGAGTGGGGAGGAGACATCAGTCAGTGGACCCCAGTGCTTCTCAGGTGGGGGTAGACCCCACCCTGTGCCACACCCATGTAGTCCCAAATGACCCCGTGGCTTTTATTGATTCTCTTGTTAGCAGCCTGACAAAGACTGTCAACTGTGGCCTTGGACCACTCAGACAGGCTGCAGGTGCCTCCAAACAGCTGAGCAAGACCAGAATGCCCTTCCTCCCTTCATGTGCTCCCCATCCTCAAAAAGTGCAGCCTCCCTCCCCATCAAGTGCCCCTAAGGCTCCACTATGCCTCAAGGTCCCCACAAATGGAGCAAATAAGAACATTCAGAAAGTCTCTAGATTCAAAGAGATGCACAATGGGGACGAGGGCAAGAATAAGGTTGGAGGACCTTATATGGACCACCAATCAGTTTGCGGTAAAGATTTTAAATTCTAGCAGTGGGGAGCCATTGAAGGGCTTTGATTGGGAGGATGGAATAATGTGTGGAATACTAATAATCACTCTGAGGGTGGAGGAGGAGAATGGATTAGGGGGCAGACGAGGATGTGGACAGGTGCTGCCGCCAAGGTGGGGCTGCCCTCTGTCCATGCTCAGTGGGAGGCCTCTGGTTGTCTCATCTGGTCACTTTGATTAGGTGAGCAGGGTTCGCCTTTCCCCCCACCCTATTGCTCTAGAAGGCTATGAGGGTCTGGACAGTTGGAAGATAGTCTAGTCATATATGGGATGGTCAGGTGGGGTTGTCATTTGGGAGTCCAGACAAAGGCTTGGGGCATAGAAGGAGTCACTTTGACTAGACAATCAATGGGCTGCCATCAATGGGTTATCTTTACTCAGTGACACTAGACAGTAAATGCTGCTCCTTGAGCCCCACTCTCTCTGGCTACTGGCTGACCAGTGAAGTACACTAGATGAAGCTCAAAGGCATTCCTATGACCTCCTTACATATGTCCCTGTGGCCCCACACCTCCACCTAGCCCTCCATGTACCGCCTCAGCTTGTGGAACTTCAGTCGTATCTGGGATAGAAGGAAATTAGCTTTGCTAGTAGTATCTGAATGTTCCTGTCACACCTTGATTGGCAGGTTTTTGAAACAAGAATGAACTACATTTGATTTTCTGGGTCTAATGACCCAAATAGGAGGAGCCCACAGCCAGATGAAGAAGTGTGTTCTAGCCAGAAAGAAGAACATACACAAGATCCTGGGCTGGGAGGGAGTATGGGGCATTGAAGACCCTGAAAGCAGAACAGTATGACTGGAACTCAGGGATCCAGCAGGACATGAGAGAGAAGAGGCGGAGATGTAGGCAGACCAGATTATGCAGGGTCTCACAGCCCGAGGGCGGTGGGAAGCACATGAGGGTGTCATGGCCAGATTGACATTTTGAAAGGACCACCTGACTGTGGAGAACAGTGAAGGGGAGCAGGGATGGGAACAGGGGGCTTTGGGAGGCTACTGGAGTGATCCGGGTGAGTGAGGAGGCAGCTTGGACTAGCGCGGTAGTCATGAAGGTGGTGAATTTGGGAGATGGATTTGGGAGATAATTCAGGGGTAAAATTCTTGGGATTGGTGACAAATTGGACATGCGGTCTGAGGGAAGAAGGCTGTCTGTAGATTTCTGGTTTGTGGACTGAGCGTACTGTGGCAGTGTCCATAGCACTGGGGAACACTGAAAAAGAATCATGTTGTGGAGAAGATTGTAAGTTTGGTTTTGGACATGCTGGTTTTGAGGGGCTCTGAAGCATCCAGGTGGGGATGCCAGGTGGGCAGGCGAATGTATGACCTGGTGGCTAGAGGAAAGTCATGGTTAAAGGTAAGATTTTGAGAGCCATGAGCATGTAGGTGATAATTAAAGCCATGGGAGTGGATGAGAGTGCCCAGGGAAAGAGTTAGAGTGTAGAGAAGAGGCTCCAGCTCCAAGGCTTCTGAAAATCCATCTAATGGATCCAGAGATAGGTAAGCCATGCCACTGTCTCATGGCAGCCATAACCCACGAGGGTAGCCATTTCACGAACACTAGGCATCTGTTGTTCAAGGCAGCATGTGCCAAGAGGCAAGTGAATGGTCAATGAAGGAAACATGATTTCCAAATAACACATTCTGTAGGCTGTGTCTGAAGGCCTTTACTTCTGATCAACCTCAAGTCACCTCTTCTCAGCTTCTTAGGGGATTCCCTTGTAGCGTGTTCACCTGCCCTATCCTTCTTGATGGCCAGGCTTTACCATATTGCCCCTTAGCTTTCATCTCATGGCTTAACCCAGATTTTTCGGGTCGCTCCACATCTGTGTCATTAGTACCTAGTATGTCTTTCTGCAGCCGAAGGATGAACCATATGCTGTGCTCTAATCATTGGTTGGGGGAGAGAGTGGGCATGAAAGCAGGGCCCCAGGCAGCCATGATCTATGTGTCAGAGGGCAAGCAGAGGGAGCAGCCAGGATGGCTAGTGGGGCCCTGGAGGCCAGCCTCAAACCCTAGGTGGCACCTTTGGGGGCTGGTGGCTCCTGGATAGTGGTTTGACTAAAGCTTTGGGCTAACTCTGAATTGGGGCTACCCCAAGTCACAATTGTGAAAGCAAATATAGCTGTCAAGGAAGGGCCGACCTTGAGCGGGCATCACTTTATCATCTGCCCACTTACGTATCAGGATGGTCTTGGCCTTTTTAGACATGCATCTGGAAGTTTCAGGCCTTCCTGTTTTCAGGCATGAGGCACAAGGGGAGAGGGATGAGGAAAGACTAGGGATGAAGGAAGGAAGCCCCTTCCTTGATATCCCCAGCTGGAGGCCCCCCTGTTGCACCACCAGCATGCATGCCCACTCCTGGCCTTCTACATTCTGTCCCCAGGGAGTGCCTTCCAGAAGCCACCCACCACAATATAGAAATAAATTGTGAAAGCTTTACTCTGGTGGTCATAATCGTGTTTCTTGCATGTCAGCTCTGTCTTCGTAAAGAGATGCTAAGTCTCTCAAGGCAGGGATCAGACGTTCTCGGCTTACTGAAACTGTTCAGCAGAGAGCTGGGTGCAGAAGGGGCTCCACGACCTGGCAACTGACCAGAAGCTTTTCAAGAGACCAAGAAGAGCTGCCTTTTGTTCATTCCTTCATTCCTTCATTCAGCAGGGGCTAAGGGCTGAGCTGGATGTACAAGGTGTGATTTCTGCTCACAGGGAGCTTAAAATGAAAATACTAAGAATAATTATAATAACCACCTGTTATTGCATGGCCATAGGCTAATGACTGTTCTGGGTGCTTTGCACGCACATCTCTTGTTCTCATTCCCACTACAATCTTGCAAGGTTGGGATTCTCCTCACTTGTGGTTGGAGAAACAGGCTCAGGGAGGTCTCAGGACGGGCGAGTGGCAGGGCTGAGGTCTGAGTCCAGGTGCCCTGGGCTGGGCTGCTCTCCTTGAAAGAGTGTTTCTCCAAGGTGGGAATACATTGAGTCTGACCAGCCTTGAGACCCGTCTGGGGCTTTGGTGTAAAGCAGAGTTGGAGTGTTCAACCTCTCAGGCTCCTTCAGTTGAACGTTCTGCAGTTCCATCACCCACGGGGTTCCTTTCCCTCCAGGGGTGATGCTGGAAGTTTTCCGAAATCGCACTGTGCTCCTGCTGTGGGTTGTTGCGGAGGTGGCAGGTGCACGGGGACCCTCAAGGGCCCTGGAGGCAGCCCTTTTGTCAGAGGATGCCCCTGCCGTCAGCGTTCCCACCGTCTGTCTGTCCTTGGTTTCTCCTCGAGGGGCGTGGGGGCCGGCGTGGGGGCCAGCTGGTCTGGCTGCCCCAGGAGAGGCCCCAAAGCCTAAGCCTTTGGCATTAATTCAAGGTGTCTCTTCAGGCACTGCCCCACCCATCCTGGCTCGTCTGACACCACCCCCTCCTCTTGTCTGGAGATTATAAGAGATTATGACAGCCATTGTCCGAAGGAGCTCCGCTGGTGGCTCCAGACTCCGTGTGTGTGCGCATGCGCAAGCGAGTGCACACGTGTTTAGCTGGGCAGGGCCTCCCGCCCCCCACCGTCTCCCACTTCCTTCTACACTTTCCCCTCTCCTGTGGCCAGTGTGACCCTGGCTAACTACAGCTGTGACGACTGAGAGGAGGCAGCTGTGAGGAGACGTGGCCGTTTTCCTGGGCCACCCTGTGTCAGTCCCTCAGTGCCTCAGTCTCCCCGTCTCGGTTTCCCATCACCTGAAGCTGCTTTGCCTCCGTTGTCTTTTGTCTTTCCCTCTTGCAGATATCCCCCTGCTGCCCGGCTCCCCACGCCGGCTGAGCCCTCGGGCAGTGGCCAGAGGGGGCCAGGGCCCCAAACATGGACAGCAAAACCTCAAGGTGCCGGGTCCCCGAGCCCCGGGGCTGCCGGGCAGTTCCAACCAAGATTCTGAGCAGCTCTTCGGTGGAGGGAGCTCCCACAGCTGCTCTGTGAGTACTAGGGTGGGGGTTGGCCCACCCTGTTGGGGGCCCCCCAAGGGAGCCTCTCCAATGGGGACCCTTCACTTGGGGAGCAGGTGTGTGTGTGTGTGTGTGTGTGTGTGTGTGTGTGTGTAAGAGAGAGAGAGAGAGGAAGAGAGAGAGAGAGAGAGAGAGAGAGAGAGAGAGGCCCAGGGTTTTTGTTAGGGCCTTTTCCTCTCCTTTCTCTCCAAGTTGTGACAGCACAGTGTCTCTGCATCACTGGAGCCTTCTGGGCAGAGGAAGCTCAGGGAAGGAGGAGGTGCGCCAGGCCAGGTGATCCCACCTGTTGGTCTGCAGACCGCCTGGCTCCCCTCCCACAGGTCTGAGGAACCAAACCTCTGCTGTGGTGGCTCTGAGGCTCTCCCCTGTGCCTGGTGTGTCAGCTGGTTGCCCAGGTGACCTCTCAGGTGGCTGCAGAGGCAGCTGGGTATCAAACCAGTAATAAACAGGGAAACACCCAAAGGGGGAGGCAGGTCCCTCCCCTGCTCAGCCTCATTCTGTCTCCTCCTCTTCTCTCACCCTTCCGTCTCTGGGAGTGGATGAGAGCAGGAGGCTCTGGCAGTTTCCTCACCAGTGACTGGAGAGGAGGTGGAGGAGGAGGATGTGGGGCTCTGAGGGGTGTAGTGTGTAGTGAATCCTGGTGGGGTGGGAGGTGGGGGTGAGCCAGGTGACAAGAATTGGCCTTTGTTCCAATGGATCCAGAGCACCTGCCAGTGAGTATTCTGTGTGTGTAAATATGCATGTGTTTTCAGGCAGGCCTGCAGATCTGCAAGGAGGTGGATGTGTGTGGGTGTGCCACAGTGCATGCGGAGGGCTGCGTGTGTGTGTCTGAGTGCACTTGGTGTATGTGTGCACAGATGGGTGTGTGTGCAGGAGTGCTGGTACAGAGTCTTGGTAGGTGACTGTGTGTGCCTGTGTAGGAGTGGGCATGGGGCTCTGTGTGTGGAGCCAGGCAGTGTGGATGTGCAGGGGTTTGCTGCTGTGTGTGCAGTCTGTGTGTATCAGCATACGTGTGTACATGGATGCTGGAGTGGGATGCCCAGTCCATGGGTGGGTGGGTGGAGGGCTGTGTGGGTGGGGGGCGGCAGATGGCCTTGGGCTGGGACCTCTGGCCCTGAGGGGCTTGCTTCCTAGTCCATCTACTTGGGCTCAGAGCACAAGGTCAGCCCCCTCTGTCTCTCACCCATTCCTCCCAGACCTCACCATCCCTGACCTCTTCTTTCTGGCCAGGTCATCAACAACTACCTGGATGCCAATGAGCCAGTGTCCTCGGAGGCCCGCCTGAGCCGCATGCACTTCCATGACAACCAGAGGAAGGTCGACTACGTGCTCGCCTACCATTACCGGAAACGTGGTGCGCACCCCAGCCACGGCTCCCCCGGCCACTCACTGGCTATCGTCTCCAATGGGGAGACAGGCAAGGAGCCCCATGCTGGGGGCCCTGGCGACATTGAGCTGGGCCCGCTCGATGCCCTGGAGGAGGAGAGGAAGGAGCAGCGGGAGGAGTTTGAGCACAATCTGATGGAGGCCGGGCTGGAGCTGGAGAAGGACTTGGAGGTGAGGTTGGGCAGGCGCCAAGGGCTGCAGGTTGGGATGGCCCTGAAGGCTGGGCTCCTGGTGATCGGCATCACCAGCAGGGAGCCTCGGCTTTGTTCTGGCAGGTGGCATGTTTTTTTCTGGGGGGCAAACCAGATTTTCTTGCCTGAGGAATTGAGGCAGAGTCTTGGTATAGCTAGAGTCTCCGTCTAGGTGATCTCAGGTAGTGGGGGATGGGTGCCCCAATCTGTTCTAGGGGAGTTGGCCTAGTTAGAACCTGAAGGCAAGACGTTTCTTCCTGGCTCCCCATCCTGTGGCCTTCTCCTTGATGGTTTCCTTGGGATGAAGACCTGGTTTGCCCGTTGAACTTGGGATCAAAATTCCTCTGTAGGGGATCTACTTCACTAAGGAATGTGCTTGCCTGGGGCTCCCTGAGGCAGATGATTGTTTCGGAACTGAACACCGGACATATTTTATCAACTTGTGAGCTATATATAGTCTCACCTCTAGTCAGTAGCCAGCCTAAGGAAATCCATTTATCTGTATATCCATCCATCCATCCATCCATCCATTTATTCATTCAGCTATGCACCCATATCTCCATACCACAGTGATCCTTTAAAAATGACCCACCCTCACCGTCCCCTCCAAACTCATCTTCTACCCCTCTACCCTCCTGCATCTGCTCCAGCCCACTGGCCTTATCTTGGTTGTGGTTGGTCACCTTCACTTCAGGGCCTTTGCACTGGTTGTCCCTCTGCCTCAGGCACCCTTCTTGTGCATGCTCAGTCTCTCACTTCAGACCTCTGCTCAAGTGTTACCCTCTTCCGGACATCTTCCCAACCATCCTAGCTAAAATATCCCCTCCTCTATCACTCTATTCCTTGACCCCACTTTGCTTTTCTTCATCACTCTTAGCACTGCTGCCTGAAATAGCATGATTGATTGATTTGATTTGATCTGTGCCCTCACCAGTTCCATGAAGGCAGGGGTCTTGTTTGGTTCACCACTGTGTTCCCAGCACCTAGGACAGAGTTTAAACAATAAAGTAGTAGGTACCTTAACAAGTGTTAGTTGAATAAACTCATGACATCCCTGAGTCTCAGGTTTCTCATCTGCAAAATAATAAATGCCCTGTTAGATTGTACTTTTATATGCGCCATCATCAGACGGGGCAAGGAAAACATCCAGCACAATGTCTGGTACACAGTAGGTGCCCTATAAGTGCTCACTATGATTATTTTAATGCTGACGGATGGGGCTCCATTCTCATCAGAAACCTGTTTTGTAATACTGTCCCCAAACTGGGAGGGACCTCCAGAGGTTATTCATCCATATCTCTGTCCCCAGGCAGGATGGCCCGTGGCCTGGCTCAGACCCTTGTTGTGCTGACCTATGCTGCCTGTCTAGACCCTTAGTCAGGTCACTCCTCTCATTATTCTCTCCACCAGTGTAAGGACAGCATGTTCTTTTAGGGCTAGTTGGGGCTCCCTTGCTGTGGGAGTGCTGCTTTTAACTTTTTGAAACCCAAAGCTCACTTGGGGCCTCTCACTGGGGTCTGGTGGGAAGGTTTCTCAAGGTAGTGGCACGTTTTGGGGGCTGTACAAGGAGCTCTCGGCACTACCACTGTGGGTGGAACTGCCACTTTCTCTCTTTCCTTGTGATCTGATGGCTTTCTTTAGTGTTATGTTTAGATTTCTTTCTCATTTTCTTTTGTATGTTTACTATAAGATCTTCCCTTGTGATTACCGTGTGGTTCACATATAACTTCCTACGTAAATAACAGTCTGTTTTAAGTTGGTAGAAACTTAAATTTGAACTCATCCCAAAGCTTTACCTTTTTACGCTCCCCAGCCCACTATTTACATTTTTGGCATCACATTTTACCTCTTTTTCTTTTATGCAGCATTAACTATTTGTTGTAATTTTAGTTAATTTTTACTGCTTTTGTCTTTTAACCTTGGTGCTTGCTTTATATGAGATTGGTCCACTACGTTTAGTATATATTTATCTTTTCCAGTGAGATTTTTACTTTCGTGTTTTTTCTTCTGATTGATTAGCGCCATTGCTTTTCAGCCTAAATGAGTCCCTTCAACATTTCCTGTAAGGCTGCTTTTGGTGATGAACTCCTTTAGCTTTTGCTTGTCAGGAAAACTCTTTCTCTCTCCTTCAATTTTGAATGAAACCCTTGCTGGCTAGAGAATTCTTGGTTGGAAGTTTTTCCCTTTCAGGGCTTTGAGTATGTCATGCCACCCTCTTCTGGCCTGTAAGGTTTCTGCTGAGAAATTGACCGATAGCCTTAGGGGATTTACCTTGTATGTAACTGGTTGTTTTTCTCTTACTGCTTTCAGGATTCTCTCTTTGTCCTTAACTTTTGCTGTTTTAATTATTATGTGTCTTGGTGTGGGTTTCCTTGGGTTCATCTTGTTTGGAATTCTCTTTGCTTCCTGGACCTGGATGTCTTTTTCCTTCCCCAGATTAGGGAAGTTTTCAGCCATTATTTCTTCAAATAAATTTTCTGGCTCTTTCTCTCTCTCTTCTCCTTTTGAGACCCTCTCTATAATGTGAATGTTATTCTGCTTGATGTTGTCCCAGAGATCCTCAAAGTGTTTTTGCTTTTTTAAATTCTTTTTTCATTTTGCTGCTCTGTCTGAGTGAAACCCATGGTGGTCTTCCTGCTCGCTGATTCGTTCTTCTACTTCATCCAGTCTTCAGTTAAACCCCTTAAGGTATTTTTCAGTTCAGTTATGATTCTGTTTGGTACTTTATTGTATTTTATGTCTCTTTGTTGGAGTTCTCACTGTGTTCATCCATTCTCCTCCTGAGTTCAGTGAGCATCTTTATGACCATTACTTTAAACTCCTTATCAGGTAGATTGCTTCTCTCCATTTCACTTAGTTCTTTTTATGAGTATTTGTCTTGTTCTTTTGTTTGAAATATATTTCTTTATCTCCTCATTTTGCCTAACTCTCTGTGTTTGTTTCTACATATTAGGTAAATCAGCTACCTCTCTCAGTCTTGAATGAGTGGCCTTAGGTAGGAGATGTCTTGTGGGGCCCAGAGGCACAATCCCCTCTGGCCACCAGAGCCTGGTGCTCAAGGGGTGTCCCCTGTGTGGACTGTGTGCATCCTCTTGTTGTGGTGGGGTCATGACTGTGGTGTAAGGATAGATGAGCTTGGTGCCTATCCCTGCTGTTGGGTGCAGCTCTGTGACTTCTTTTTCATAGAAATTTCCATGTCTCTAAAAAGGGATTAACAAAACATTCTTCATTCAGTTGTTATGAAGAAGAAGCAAGACAACTAAACAAAGTACTTAGAACAGTAACAATGAGTAAATGTCACTGCTATTATTATTATTTAGAGTTGCCAGATTTAGTAAATTCAAGATGCCTAGTTAAATTTGAATTTCAGATCAACAACAAATAATTTTTTTGGCACAAGTGCCCCATGCAATATTGGGGACATACTTATACTAAAAAAACTATTTGTTGCTGATTTAAAATTCAAATGTCACTGTCCTGGAAACTCTTACTGGTACTACTGGTATCCCTGCCCATCTTTGCTGCTCTCCAACATGTTTTATTTTGATTGCTTTTGGATTTTCCTGGCTTTGGTTGGGAATGAGGAAGACCCAGAGATAGCTCTTGGGGCTGATCAGTGTTAGATGGGGACATGGAGAGTGTCCTGGATTGTTGTCCCTATTGTATAAACACCAAAACCTCCTCCCTCCCAGCCCCCATCCCTGGCTTCAAGGCTTGCTTAACTCTTTCCTTCATGGGGCTTTTCCAGATTGGTCAGCCTCCCTCAAGCCAACCTTCACTGGAGCCTCCACCACTCACGGAGCCGTCATGACCTGCCGTCTTGCAGTGTTCTCTCTCATTTTTCTAAAAATTAATCATTATTGTTAGTTCTGGGACCTGATGCAAAGAGTTGAGCTAATTGTGCTTCTCGGTCATCGCGCATTGTAATCATTGGTCTGCACAAAGCCCTCTCGTTATTTATGTAAATATCCCCTTGCTCTTCACTGTCTGCTTCCTCCTCAAGGAGTCATTCCAATGCGTGGTGTTTCTGGGAAATGTATAGTGTGGCTTTGCTTTATACGTTTGTTTCATTTAAAAAATAGACTTCATTGTTTACAATAGTTTTAGATTTACAGAAAAATTGGGCAAACAGTTCCCATATACCCCATACCCAGTTTCTTTCATTATTAACATCTACATTAATATGGTACGCTTCTTACAATTAATGAACCAATATTGATTTACTATCACTAACTGAAATCCTTACATTATTCAGATTTCCTTAGTTTTTCCCTACTGGTCTTTTTCTCTTCCTGGATCCCATCCACGATCCCCATTACCTTTGTTGTTGTGCCTTCTTGGGCTCCTTTTGGCTATGACAGTCTCTCAAAACTGTATCCGTTTTTAATTTACTTAAGAGGCACCCTATGTTATAGCCTGTTCTGTTTCTTAGTTTTTTCCCTCAGCACTATATTTTTGAGACCATTCACATTCTGCAAGTGCATTAATCCCTTTTCTCTAATGGATGAGCAGTGTGCAGTCACCAGAGTTTCCCTAGTCACCCTCCTAATGATAATGGGCACCCAGGTCGTCTCCACCTGTGTGCACCCCAACAAGACTGAGAATGAATTTTAACCTCCTTCAGGGCCAGCAGTCCTTGATCTTTTCCATCTCTCTCCCTGGTCCCCACCCCCCCATACCATGTTGGTGCTAAATGCTGGTTGGAGATTCATCACCCGGAGCCTATGAGAGTCTCAACAACTCTTCTAGGGGTCTGTTGGGCTCTGAACAACTCTTCTCTGCATCAGGATGCTCATGCTCTGGCAGCCTGGAACTGGCACCTCACAGGAGCAGGGTGTTGCTTGACTGCACCTGGTGGCAGTTTAGAAAGCAGGTGCAGTGGCCCCGCCAGCCTAGTTGTCCCCATCCTTTTGGGCTAGGCTGTCTTTTAGGCTCTGGTTTCACTTTGATTTTGAGATAAATGGAGAGGAAATGGGTTTCTATCAGAGACCTATTAAAAATTATTCACTTAGCCTTACAGATCAAAAAAACTTTGCATCCACCAAACTCTAATTGACACAATATCGTAGAATTCATTTCTGACCCTAGCTGATAGCTGGGCATGCTTTAGACAGGATGGTAGTTGGTGCATACCTTCCATTTAGTGTTTGACTTTTTCATTTTGTGTGCATATTTCCATATCTATGTTCATATTTTAAAGACTATGCAGTATTTATTGCATGATTAAATCACAGTCTGCCTGTGTGTTTTCTTACATTTGGCCATTTGGTTAAAATTTCATTTAAAGAGGACAACCTGTTTGAAGACGGGCATCAATGCCGAATGGGAGGCCAGTGCAAACAATTGAGGGTCTTGCCCAGCCTTGAGCCTCCAGATGGAGCTGTAGAGTAGGTGGGCTGAACAGGTCTCCTATAACACACCTCCTGTGACACACCTCCTCCCACTCTCTCCCAAACCTCCTGCCTGACCCAGAGAGCTGGAAGGACAGAGGCAGAGACTCAGGTATACAGGTGGCACTAGGGGGATCTAGGGGAAGGGTGAGCCCCACAGCCAAGTGCAGTGCAACGTACTGAATGGGTATGGAGGGCATATTTGTGGACTTGGGGGTAAAGACCTATCCTACCATTCAGGCCCTGAAATTCCAGGAAGCATGGCCCCAAACTTCATCTTTGTGGGCAGCTGGATCTTCTGAACTGGAAATAGAAGAGAGGGCGTTGACAAGGAGGCCAGGTGTCCCCATGCTCGGTGCTAGATTTCCAGGGATTAGGGCACCAGAGAATGGATAGCAGCAGCTGCATTTATTCGGCATGGTCTGGCATCTCCAGCAGATCTATGTGCTGCTTTTGACAGAGTCAGGCATGGAAGGGACAGAGTGCCAGCTGGGAGGCCCCAGAGACCCACAGCTTCTTTCAGAAGGCAGTGCTCACCACTCTGACTTGGTATCAGGTGGGAACCCAGGAATGACCAAATGCCTTGTGTCTCTGCAGAGAGGAGACCGCCCCGCCCCCCCCAAGCCATAGGGTGTCCCTGACACCTGACTGCTCACCCTGTAGGCCTGGACATCTGACGTCTCAACCTGAATTACACACTGAGTCAAAGGAATAGTTTAGGGGACATCTGGGATGTGGGACATCATGACCTCCTACTAGGGCTCATTTAGAGGAGAAGATTGTGGGCCAGGAATATCAGAACATCTCCTCACTTTCTTAAAACTGGAGGCCACTGTTTCCTGACCTTTGTCATCACCCCCTTTCCCCATCTCCTCTTCGGGAAGAGTTTCTATACATCTGATAGGACCATCTGTCCTCTTAGGCTGTTGGACGGAGGTCAGGTGACTTTGGGAAATTGCTCTATCTTTGGAGTTTGATTTAATCTATGGTTTTAGGGAAGGAAGCTGACTTTCCTAAGTGCCTTGGGTGTGTCTCATAATATGGGATCTTTCCTTCCCTTGTGCTCCCTCATTCAGTCTTCATTAATATCCTGCAAGGCAGGCACTGTTCCCATCTTTTTAAGATGAGGAAACAGGCTCAGAGAGGCCAGTGACTCAGCTATAGTGACATCTGCCAAGTGGTGCAGCTGGGATTTGAACCCCATCTGAGCTCTTGCCTTCTGAGGTCTTGGTCCTCCCAGGGAGAACTGCCAAGCCCTTGATAGCAGTGTCCTATTCTGCCTTCCCCAATATCCACAGAGTTCTCTGCAGGGACCAGGAGTTATTTATCCAAAAGGGGGCTGACTTAAGGGTCACTCATCGTCCTTTATAGGAGCATGTGGGTGTCAGAGCAGAGAGCACCACCAGTCTGGGCTTTTTGCTCTCCTGGAGGCTGCTCTGGCTTCCTGAAGCACCAGGCCAGCCCTGGGTGGCTGTTCTTCCTTACACGGTATCTATCTGCAGCCCCACAGATGAAACACGGCCCTGCTGCTGTTTTCTCTGTTACCTGGACAGAGCTGGTGTTGAGCTTATAGAGCTTGTGTTCTTATAACTCTCACATCCTGCTTTGCTGGGAAAACTGGGACTTAGGAAATCTCTGAGTCCTTGGGAAAACCTTGCTGTTTGGTTTTCTAGGGTGACAGTGTCCCTGAAGGTCTTCCTGTCCACCGCTCTGCCTCAGGCATCGAGCAGGTTGTTGGGTGCTGGAGTGAGGGGAGTGCCATACTTCTGTGGAGTAGTGGTCCCCAGACTCCTGTTGACCCGGTTGTAAGATTAGCTTATTTCCTCCTCAGGAACCGGAAAGCGGTTTGCATTCTTAGGAAAGACTATAGCGAATGTGGGGAATACGAATGTGGAAGTCAGTGATGCCAAGGCCACACTGTTTCTTGGTGATGGCTGCTCTGCTCTCATGAGTGTGGGTAGAGTCACACTGCTGTTGGCTTGCACTAACCACTGGGGAAAATGCGGTGGTTTCCCCCTGGCTTTGGATGTGTTCCTGTCCCACTTGCTGCACCCTGAAGCAGCACGCTGGAGCCTGGCGCTCCTCACCTGCCTCTCTTTCCCACCCCATGGGATGTTCAGGGAACAACAAAGGCAGCCCAGCAGCACCTCCCCTGGGATGGCACAGCTGAGTGGAGCAGAGGCCCCGTGGCTGGTTGGATCTGGTCTCCCAGGGGCAGCCTCTCAGCGGCCTGGCGTGGGGTGCAGAGAGAAGCAAAGGAGGGCAAGCCGAGTGCCCTAATCTGGGCCAACATCTGTTTCCTTTTTCAAACAGTTTATAATTAAAGAATTAACGTTCAGGGGCGGGCCCCGTGGCTGAGTGGTTAAGTTTGCGCTCTCCGCTTCGGCGGCCCAGCGTCTCACTGGTTCGGATCCTGGGCGCAGACATGGCACCGCTCATCAAGCCATACTGAGGCGGCATCCCACATGCCACAACTAGAAGGACCCACAACTAAAAATATACAACTAGGTACCAGGGGACTTTGGGGAGAAAAAGGAAAAAAAATCTTAAAAAAATTAAAAACAAATTAATGTTCCATTTTCTCACTCCATGCTCGTGGCAACCCCACTGAGGTGGCTCTTCTCCCCTTCTCATGGGAACTAGAGAGTGCCTTGTCAAGCTGGTAAGGAGCACGGCTGTGCCTTGAAACTAGGTCTTCTAACTCCTGCTCCCGCTGTTCTCTTCAAGTGACTCTCCAGGGGTGGCGTTTAGCCTACACGGTCACCCAGCCGTGGAGATAAGCACTGTCCAGGGTCCAGTGACAGGCGGGCTGTGGGTTTAATCAGAGGTGGAAGGGAGCTGGGCTGTGGCTCTTTCTCAAGACCTCTGTGTCTGGGGTCTTGCTTCTATGGACAAGGGCTTCTAGTGGTCTCCAGGGTTCCTCCAAAGGGGCTGGAAGGAGGTCTCTGGGCTTTGATGTGCCGTATCCCACGCTACAGTAGCTGAGGGCAGGGATCAGTGATTGATCTGGCCTGGGTACTGCTTTAGCTGCTGGTGTTTTGCTGGCTTTGTGTTCCCAGGAGCCATCTGTGAGGTACGAGAAAATGGGGTCGTAGGATAGTAGAGTGGGAGGGCTTGAGGTCGCTTCTTCTAGCTCTGTCAGAGAGCAGGAACTGGTTGAGAGGGCATGTGACTGGGACGAGGCCGCTCTGCTAGTTAATGCCTTAGTGTAATGAAGCGTTGATTCTAGAGAGTTTGCGCAAACGAATAAGTCACGGGGGGCTCACTCCCTTCTATTATGTCCATCTTCCTTGTGGCTCTGCTGTCATCTTCCTGTGACGCTGAGGTCTGGCTGGTGCTCCTGGTATGACTGTCAAACAATATGCTGTGCTGGTGGTTAAACATTCTGAGTATCGCGTGTGCTTCCTACTGTCATTTACATCGATCTCTGTGTTTGGTGAAGAGGGATTTAGGGAACTGTCCTGCTAATCGTCCTTCCATGGCAGTGCTAGATGTTTTGGGTCCTGAGACAAACATGGAGGAAAAAACAACCTTCTCCACTTGTCATTTAATAAGTTCAAGGTCTTTGTCAGCCAGTGGCTGCTTGAGCAGTCCCTTCAGCTGTAAAGACACTCCAAAGGGAAGCAGCTGCCAGGGAGACCTGCCGGACTCCTGCCTCTCATTATAGACCTCTCCTGAGCACCCACTGAGTGCCACATCCTGGCTGGGACCCAACAACACGGAGGTGAATAAGATGTGGTCCCTGCCTTCGAGGACCTCGTAGTCCATTAGAGAAACAGACCTGACCACGGAGAATCACATAGTGAGTCTAAAAGTGCAGTAACGGTGGTGGGCAGAGAGGGCTGGGAGAGTGAGCCATGGTCTGGGCAGCTCGGAGAAGTCTTGTTTCCACCTTGAAGCTCTTGGCTAAATCATCTTCCCTCTCCTCGCCCCCAGAGGCTTGGTCCCAGCACTAGTGAGCTGCTGTCGCTCCTACTCTTATCAGGTCTCCAGGAAGCGTCACCCTCTGCAGGCTGAGATGCTGGCCGGGCCTGTGCAAGTTTAGAAGGATTAGCTGAAGCGGGTGTTGTATGTGACAGGGTCTTTCCTTGAGCTTTTGAGGTCTGGAGACACCCAGAGGTTATACCTGGTGCTGGATAGATGGTGAGGATGGTTCTAGGGCTGCTGCAGCCCTGAGCAGCCCCTTGTTTTCACTGCAGATGAATCTCCCCGCTACCACTGGCCAGCTCAATAGGGTGCCGCGGTACCTTGTGTCTGATGACCCCTGGGGCTTGTGGCAGCATCAGGGGTTCTTAAACCTTGGGGTTTGTGAATGGAATTCAGGGGTAGAATTCGTGAACTTGAATGGTAGAAGATTGCATTTTATTTTCACCAAAATTTGACTGAAACTTACCGTTCACTTCAATTAAGGGTGGAAGCACAAATCTGCCTTACTAGGAGTTCGTGCGAGTTTGTCACCTGTAAAAATCACACGTGGTTTCCTGTTACATGATAGTTGTTGCACAATCTCCAAAAGCATTGACACTCACCACTCCCTTGAAATTATGACAGCTTTTAGATGTGCTGCTAGGTCTTGCTGTTTAATGTGTTGACAAAGAAGCAAGTGTATTATTATTACTATATCACAAATTTATATGTAAATATTTTGGTAAGTATATTTCTATATGCTTAGTCTCCTTGTTATTCTGTATTTTTATTTTACACATTTAAAATAAAGGTGTAAATCTCACATATTCTGAGAAGAGGTCCTTAGATTTCATCTGACTTTCCTAGGGCTCCATGGCCCAAAAAAGATGAGGAGACCTCAACATAACCCCCAAACCTAGAAGAAGCCTCAGGCAGTGAGTGGCAGTCCTACCCGGCTGCTGCGTGAAGGGAGACCAGATGTGGACACCCACCCTGCTCGCTGAGACTGCCTGGCTCAGGGAAGTTTCCCGGGGAGTCCTGATGCAGGGCACGATTGTGGGGCATGTCAGGAGCACCCCTCACATCAGCTGAGCCTCCTGTGCTGTGGCTGATGCGCTCGGGGCCTGCGTGGCTAGCTGTATTTGGAAGCCTGGGGGTCAGCCCATGGTATGCTGGGATCCCAGAAGGAAATGGAGCAGAAAGGGATTGCGCCAAGTGCCAGAAGACCTGGGTTCCGGGTCTCATTCTGCCACCAACTGGCGTCTTCCTGTACCTCAGCTTCCTCATTTGGAAAAGGAGAAGGTTGGGCATAATCAGGGATTCTCAAACTAGGTACCCGAAAGTACTGGCTTTCTGACTTAGACTGAGGTAGTCTGTGCTAAAATAAAAATTGATAGTGTTTTCTCAATTTACTGAAAAATTGCACTGCTAAAGATAATTTTCTCAATTAAAAATTGTTCTTATGTATCTTTTCCTTAAACCTGTGGAAGCTGTTACTCCTTGTCTGCCAGTAAGTACTTGTTGAGGGCGAAAGAAGTGGATGAAAAGTAAAAGAATGTTAATGGGAAAACCTAGAATTGGCCAATCATGTTTAATTTCACAACTTAGTTTTGGTTGTGATTTTCTGTCTTCCACTGAAATCCTTCCTAGTTTGAATGTTGGCGTTAAGCACGTCGGTATTTTAAGGACCATTGTAAAGGGTTCTGCAAAGAGCACTGTGACCTGGGTGGGTAATCCCAGCTCCTGTGGGTCTCCAAGGCCCCTGCCTGCTCGGACAATCATGAACATTTAGCGCCTCTCCATACATTCTGCTAGGAAGGCTGACCTTTGTTCTGGATGAGCAGGGGGCAGTAGGTTGGTGAGTCTGAGGGGGCGATGGCCTTTCTCCTCCTATCTTCTAGGAGAAAATGCTCCTGTTTACATCCAGTCCTCAAACAAACCAGTGGTGCCCCCTAGGTGTTTCCAGCTGCCCTGTTCTGTGCACAGTGACCATAAGGAGGACAGGCTAACAGTAGAGGGGAAGTGAAAGGAGGAGGAGCCGGCAGGGCTGTTAGCCGTGGCACTGTGTACTGGACAGTGCACAGTGGAGACCCCACCTTCCCTCGTCCCCCCATCCCTCTCAACTTGCCTGGGAGCTCAGCCAAGGCAAGATTCATGGAAATTGCCATTTATGGCCTGATGGCTCCTGGAGAATCCTGGGTCCATTCTGACGTCTTCCAGAACGTGTTTACGATCTCTCGAGCGTTGCTGGTTTTGGGGTCTCATCTGCTGCATAGCACCCCACCATGGCCAGCAGCTGGACTCTCTGTCCAGCTCGGCAGTCCAAGGGGTTGGAGTGTGGGCCTGGCCTGGGTAAGTGCTGGTATTCTTGGAACTGTCTTGTTGAGTTTCCTCGTGGGGATCCACTGCTGTCAGGTGTTGAGGGATAGGTATGTCTGGCTGAAGATGTTTTAACCGAAGCTGTGTTTCTCCCTTCTCTCGGAGCCCTTCCAGCCCAGGGAACTTACGCTTAGCTCATCCACAGGCTTTTGGAGGGTCGAGGCTTCCCAGGCCTCAGAGATGGCCTGTGGGGTTTTAACACCTTTTTAGGAGCAGGAAGTCAGGAGGAATGGAATTTGATGGGTGTGCTGTTCTGCTGTGTTTTCTTTGTCAAGTGCAGGCACAGGAACCCTCAAAGGCTTTGGAGTTGAAGCCCTGGGGCCCTCGGAGTTTGTGTGGGTTTGCTGCTGGCTCCCTGTACACACTACCCCTCCGTGGTTACCATGGTGTGTGTGTTGCTATGTACTGTTCTCACTGTGCACTGTGGAGCTCCAGAGAATGCGTTCAGACCCACTCCAGCCTTGACCTGGGGGTCCAAGCTCTGTTAACAGAACATTTTGAAACGAGTGGCTATGGGTAGGAGTGCTCTCCTGCCCATCCTCCCGACCTCTCCAGCAGCCCGGTGCCGCGGGAAGAACTTTGTGTGCAGGCAATGAGCAGAGTTCACTGTCGTGTGCCTTTGTGCAAGTTTCTTAGCCAGGCTGGGTCTGTTTTCTTATCTGAGATCTGGACAACACGTTCCTGGGTGAAAATGCTTCACAGGTTGTAGAATGTCATCAAATGAAGAAGGGTCACTGTCTTCACAGCTCTTTGTCAGAATGGAATGGGGCTTCCTCCTGCCTGGGGTTTTCTGCTTGGCCAGTGGGCCCAAGCTGGCTCTCCCACCTGTCCACTTTTTGCCTTAATGTTCCAAATTTTTACCTTCCTTTTGAACCGAGTTGAATTTCCTTCCCATTTTCTGAGTGAATGCACGTGCCTAATGTGTGGATGAGGCGTCCCCAAAGGGACGAGGTGCGGGGAGTTTACTGTCTAGTTGGGAACGAGAGAGATGCTCCTGAACAGACAGCCTACAATTCAAGGCACGTAGGCTGATTGCTTCTTTTCTGGATTCCCCTTGCAAAAGGTCTCACGATGTCAGTCATTTGAATAAATGATCATGATTTTGAATACCACTGCTTACCAGTTTAATGCTTTTAGTCATAGCCATTTACTATCTCTGTTGCTATTTACTGAGTATTTTTGCTAAATTGGCTTACTTTTTTAACTTAAATTTATTTTAAAATGAAATATTATATCATCATCATAAATGGAGAACCAATTTCACTGGCCAATAAGTAGACAATAAGTACAAGAGTACACTACAGCAGAAACAAATTAACATCATTAATTTCTGGCTGGATGCAGTTGGCTGCAGAAGGTCTGAGGCTGGGGGCCTGCTCTCTCTTCATGAGAAGGAAGCTTAGCTAGTGTCAGAGAGGTTAAAGACATAGCATCAGACTGAGACTTTATCTTTGCAAGATAATTGACAAAGGACTTTCTTATTATTTAAAAATGTTATTTGATGTTCTGTTGTATCTGTCCATAATCTAACGCTCCTTGTTCGGTGCTTGGCAGCATTACCAAAATGCTTAGCACACCACCCAGAGCTTCACTTGTCCCCAGACAGACTGCAGACTTTGAGAACAGGGATTGTGTTTTGTTCTTTTTTTCTTGTTGGTTCATATGGTGCCTGACACACAGTAGATACTCAACAATGTTCGTTGAACTGATTCAAAGCATGATGTGTAGCAAAGGCAATAGCCTGTAGAGTTGTTCAGGGGAGGGAGACATCCCCGAGAGCTGGGGTTGGCAGGGAAGGCTTTCCAGAGAAGGTGGAGCCCTCTCCCCTTCTCCCAGCCTCACCCCCTCTCCCAGCAGCCTGGAGCCTCCCCCGGCAGTTCCTCGCCCTTCTCTCCACTTGAGCCCTCTCACATGCCTACTTCTTCTCCCGCAGCAGCTTTGCCTTTGTTTCTCCCATCTCCTTCCCCAACCAGGGAAGAAGGCACCATAGCAATCTGCAGCCCCCTCAGTGCCACCCACTCTGAGGAGAGTGCTGAGGGGAGCAAAAACTGCAAGGGGGAGTGGGAGGGAGGGAGAGAGTGGGAGGGAGAGGAAGAGAGAAAGGGGAGGGAAGTGGGGAGGGGAAGAGGAAGGAGGGAAGGGAGGGAGAGAGAGACAGAGAGACAGCTGGGGGCCAGGAGACCTGTGGGGTAAGCTGAGCCCTTACAGGCTGCCCTCTGGTCCAGTGTTGAGGGGATTTTGCTGAGCTGGGGGAAGAGGTTGAGCCCTGGGGGTTGTTAGCCTGTTTTTCTGTCTTTCCATCCTTCCTTCCTCTGGTCTTCTCCCTCTCTCCTTTCTTTTAGCTCCTCTGCTCTGTGCTGTCTGGTGAATTCCACAGCCCAAATGATTACTGTTGTTATGGACTTGGTGATGTTTGTTTATGCCAGGCTAGTCTCCACGATGTAAATAGAAAATCCTTCAGAAAAAGACACAATTTCCTGTGGACAGTGTGTCAAGAACTGTCTGCGTGACCCGTGCTATTTCCTGAGGCCTCTCTGGCATTGGGATCTGCCTTCATCCAGTGGCCAGGAGTCTCCTCAGTGTGGCCAGGAACGTCTTCTCTCCCTCCTGCTGTGGGGCCTCAGGAATCTGGACCCTTCCTTCCCTGAGCATCTTCCTGCTGCTTTCGAAGTTACTAGTGATGACAACGACAAACGCTTCTGCTGTGAGAGGGACATAAAGTAACTCATTTAATCCTTATAACAACCTTATAAAGTATTTACTGTTACTGCCCTTATTCTGCAGATAAGAAAACTGAGGCTACATAGCTTGGTCAAGGTCACACAGCCAGTGTGCTCTCACACACTGCAGGGTCCCGCCTCTCCAGGGATAATTCTTCTGCCATCTGAGCTTTGTGTGGGGAAGGGGGTCCTTATTCTCACCATGGGGATGGTCAGCGGCTAAGGCAGGTTCGGGAGAGGAGAAGGAGCCTCTGAACTCAGAGTATCCTCTACTTGCTGTTTTGTTCTGATCTGCCCACCCTTGTCTTCCCTCCTACCTGCCTGGGTGGGAGCTCCTGGGTTGGGGAACAGCTCAGTCCCCGCAGGTTCCTTTTAATTACCCATGGGCTGTGTTTGTGGCAAGAATCAATCTGCTCAGGACTACCCCTGAGACAGTTGGATGGGTCTGGAGCCAGCAAGCAAGGGTGAGAGGCGGCAGGGCTTCCCGGGAGGACGAGGCTGGGGGATGACACTGCAAGAACTAGAAAGAGCACGGGGTGCTGTGGAGCGCAGGCCGGTGTGATGTCCAGAGCCACCTGGAGGCCCTGGCAGGGACACTGAGCCAGTGCAGGATGTCAGCTCCCCTGGGAGCAGCACTGGGAGGGCACCAGGACAGAAGATGGTGGGCCCAGGAGGCGTTCATCTGGGTGTGCTCGGCCTTCCTCTTCTGTGGCGTGTCCCCACCTGGTTCCTCTGCCTCCTTCACATCCACTCTCGGGCTTTCTTCAGATCCTTCAGTGTGACCCTGCTTTGCAGCAGCTGTACTTTCAACGGGGATCAAAGCTTTAGCCAGTGGTGGTGTACTGGGCACCAGCAGCGGGAGCAGGGCTCTGGAATCACACCGCATTGGTTTGTGCTCTTTTCAAGGACCATGGCCCCAGACAGGCCTCCCTCCTTCCTTTACCCCAGCTGTCCTAAGCCGCTTACATTAGAGCCTAATGCCGTGACAACTGGGCAGCATTTGGGATGGAGCACCCCTTATGTGCAGAGCCCTCTGCTGGTCTGGGATGAAGCAGGAGGACGAGGATACAGTCAGCACATGTGAGAGGTCGGTGTTTCATGAAGGAAACAGAAGGCAGACTTTCTCGGGGTCGTGCAGGATGATGCCTGTAAATGTGCAGGTTTATTCCGTGTGTGGGCTACTTATGGAGGGTGAGTTGTTAATCTGCTCACAGCCTCTTGCATTCTGGGTCATTCCCTCCTGCTGTTAGGGTGCTCGGGAAATGGAGGCTAATTCAGTCATGAATCTGAGCCTCAGCCAAGCTGAGTCAGGCAGACATGCTGGGGTCTTCCTCCCTCAGACACGGAGTGCGGTTCCCTCCAGGACCGGAGGGCTGTGGTTCAGCCATGCCGCCACTCCCCTTCACTGGTTTGGGTGATTGCAAATGGTCTGCACAGACCTCGTCTGCATATATACGTCTGCACACATCCTAACTCTCTTGCTATAGTGACTGGAACTGGGCAGGGCTGGGAGGTTTCTTGAAGGAGAAAGTTCTGGCGTAAAGCAAAGCTGGAATGCAGGACTGAATCTGAAACCCGGCTCAGCCACAGAGCTGTGTATAACCTTGGGCAAATCACGTGATGTCTCCTCCCACTTCGGTTTTCTCATCTGATCCTTTGAGTTGTTTCAAAGAAGACTGGTGCATTGTGGATCCTTAATGTTTTTCAAGGAAACGAATGATTAAATGAGGGAACATGCATCAAGTGCCTAGCGCAGTGCCTGGCATATGTCAGAAGCTCAGTTTTTTGCTATTCTAGTTCCTTAATCTCAGGTCCAAGGATCCCCAAAACGGTTGTCTTCTTCTGGCCTCTAGGCTGACCCGTCTATAAATCAGATGCGCTCCCCCATCCTAATGAGTCCCATTCCCCTTCTGGCCTGGTGTCATGGGTCATGGACCAGTGTGAGACTCCAAGACCTGCCTGTTGTCCACATACCCTGGAGAGCTCCCTTCAAAAGGCACTTTTCTTCTTTCTGGAGTCTCTGGAAAGCTCTCCCAAGGGCTAAGACCCCATATCAAATACCTTATGGGAAGGCTGAATGGTCCTAGGAAGACTCATCTGGAATCCTGGAGACCTTTGCATTTCATGAAAGCGCCCATGAACAGGTCCTCAATCTTTGTGCCCTGGTTTGAGCTGGAAGTCTAGTCTGCTACACGGGATACCTATTTTTAAAATTCTCATCGAGTTGTAAGTGTATTAAGGCAGCTTGCTGCAGCGGGTCCTTTCTTAAGGTGAATACTCAGCCTGATTTATCTGCTTTTTCAGGCTGGGCTTTCACACCTCAAGTCAGTTTGAAGTGAGGCACACCGTTCCTTTCTCACTCCGCTTTAGGGAGAAATGCCACACACCCTACAACTCTCAGCACAGTCCAGCCTTGGAACCCACTAGAGGAAGAGAGAGTATAAACGGCCTCTTTTGCTTGCTTGTGCAGTGTCTCTAAACTCAGAAAGGAAGTGCTTCTTGAGTTCTGGCCTAACTCCCTCCAGAGCAAGCATGCATTGGTGAAGTAACAGGGCGATGGCAGGCGTCTGTGGGCCCCGCTGGGTCTAAAGTGCATGGGGATTTGTCTCGGAAGCCTCATTTTGAGGCTCCCATGACCTAGGCAATGGAGCCGCTGAAAGGACTGATGAATCTCTTCCTCGTGCGCCTGAGGAGGAGGGAGTCTGGCCGTCTGCAGATCGGAGCACTTTTCCTGGCTTTTTCTCAGGCTCAGGACAGGTTGTGTGCTGTCTCCGATCTTGAATTTCAGTGTTTCGGCCTTTCAGTGTTCCTGCATCTCCTGTCTCCCGTGGCATCCACAAGCAGGTCAGCTCGCTGTTTTCTGCAGAATTACATGTCCCTTGGTGGGCTGCGTGAGAGCCTGGAGGTCACCTTGTCCATGACCTTGCCTGGAACAGGCTTCCTGTGTCCCAGTCCTTCAAATGTCTTCCCAGGCAGGGCCTTCTCCATCACCTCGGACAACATCTCCCTGTGCTTCATAGTGACAAGCTTCTTTCTGGAGTCTGACTTGAACTTCTCTTGCTGCCATCGCAGCCCCTTGGTCCCCTTAGTCCTGGCCCCTAGGGAGGTAAAGAACAGCTGTTGGGCCCACCCTGTTCCTTCCTGGTTCTCGTTGGGGTCTCACCTCCGTGGATCCAGCTCGTGAATCCCCCAGCAATTTCTTTGTCACTAGATCACATTGCAAGCTCCTGTCCAAATGCTGTCTGGCTGCTTCCTGTTCCAGGCATCTCCCTCCCACCTGAGTATTTGTGTTTCTGATTATTCATCCCCAGATGCAACGGCTGCATTTTTCCAGGTTGAATCTGCTCCTTGTTACTTCCTGCCTGGGTTTGCTAACATCTCCAGGTCCCTTTTGCAGCCGCTGCTGCAGGCTGCTCAGGGTGGAAATGTGGATTTCCAGCCTTCGGGAAGCAAACTGTGCAGGGAGTGGGCGGGGGAGAGCGAGGTCCCCTGCTGAGGGGAGCTCCACCCAATCTGAAGTCAAGGCCTTCCCCAGGAGAACATCTGAATTGATGAACACAGAAAGCAAAGCCGTCAAATGCTGCCAGCAGGGGGACGACCTAGGCTGAGGCCTGTCTCAGCTGTCCGGCTTTCTCTTGGTCTCCGGAGCCCGAGAACAAGGAGAGGCCCTTCTGCCCTCTTGGCCTTGACTCTTTCCAAACAGCCATCACCAGTTCTTATTAAATACTCAGCAGATGAAGGGACTGAGTGCCAGATGAGAGGGTTGGGGCCGTTTCCTGTCCGGAGAGGGGGCTGGGCCAGGATGGCATGGGCCACAAGCTAAATGCAGAGGGAGAGTGAGTGCTCCCCCAATTTTTTGAAAGAGAGATTTATTTTATTTTAGCTTTTTCTGTTCTATTTTATTGTAAGCCCTTGATGACTCTCAAAGTCAGCGTTGGAAGAGACCTTTGAGAGCCTTTAATGTGCATCTCAGTTTGCAGGTGGAGGCCCATGGAAGTTCAATAACTTTCTCAAGTTCACAAAAGCATTTTAAAGGGTCCGCTGCCCTCTAGCTGGGTGCTAAGTATCAGGCATGGAAAGTTAAATCTCTGGTGACTAGGAAGGACTCAGAAGTGGATGCCTATCCAGATAACCGTGTCTTCCACTTGCCGGCATCTTCCCTCGCTCTTCACCTTGAACCAGAGCTAGAAGGTGGAATTGGGTGCGGTGGTACCTCTCCAGCCTCCCGGTGCTCTTGGTTCACCGTAATTAAATGGAAATTCAAGGGTGTGAATTGAGGTGAATTGGATGCTGCTCCTGAGAGATTGTCAGAACTTGAGTGGCAGGGGGCACTGGTTAAAAAGGGAAGTCATGCATCCTGTCCCCCTTCCGAGTTCTCTTCCTCCCGACTCCACCCTGGCTCTGAGATTCAGACATGTTGCTAGTTAGGAGGCTTCCTCAGAAGATGCTGATGAATTTGGAGTGATTTAAAAATTCATCTGGGGAAATAAACAGCTGCAGATCGAAACACAAACACACGCACTGTGCTGCCGTGTCCCCCCACCCCCCGTCCGTCCCTCCTTCCCTGATCTGGGAGAAGCACACACACCCGAACCTTGTAGAAACACAGAGACCCCTACGAATGACCTGAGCGACCACAGTGCAAAGGAGAAGGGATTAGCTGTCCTGCAGACTGGCAGGTCCCGCGCCAGGTGACGGCACTGTCTTAAGAACGCACGTCTGGAATCCTGGGGACCTTTGCATCCCCGGTTTGTGGAGCTCTTTGCAAGACAGAACTGTTTCTCTCTTCCAAGGCCCTTCTGCTTCCCTAGGGAAGGGGGAGGAGAAAGGGAACAAACATTTATGGTCCTCCGAGTACATGCCAGACTTACATTTTCTTAACAAAATTATTATGAAGTAGCAGTTGTGAAATTATTATTCCTGTTTAATAGAACGGAGGCTTCGGAGATTAAGCTGGGACTCCATTTCAGAGGCGTGCACTTTCCATGACATCGTGTTACCTTCTTGTTCCCCTGGGTTCTGGGGACTTAGCTGACTGAGGATCTCAGAATCCATGGTCTCTGATGGACCGTGTGATTTGGGGGATAGCTATTAACCCACTAAGTGCATCTGTTTCTTTCTCTGAAGATGGAAATCATGCAATTTGGTTATTTGGCTGAGTTGTGAGAATTCTTGATAACGTGAAGCATGTAGTTGCCTGAGATGTGATCAGAAATGACAGTTAGATCTTGGCTGGTCCTCTTAGCTGAAAGAGTCATCTGAGGGGTCACTTGAGTGCGTGAGTCTACTATGCACCTCCTGGGCATGGCTGTGTGCCGGGCGGAACTGCAGAGTCCCAGCTCGGGCAGACGGCAGGGGAGTCTCTGTCACTGTAGCGAGAGATAGCGAGCTTCTTGGCTGCGGCTTGATTTTCCATGCTCACCTTATTTTTTGTCTTTAGAAATCCCTCTTTCAACCCTATCACCCCTCCAGTTATGACCTGCTCACTCCTCCCCTTTATAGCCAGACTTTAAAAAAAAATAAACTTTTTATTGAAGTATAACATATATCAGAAAAGTGCACAAATTGTAATTGTACAACCTGATGGATTATCGCCAAGTGGATACACTTGTGTAACTGCCCCCCAGATGAAAAAATAGAACGTTTCCAGCCTTCCAGAAGCCCACCTTGGGCCTCCACCCTGTCATAGGCCCCCATCAAAAGTCATGACTTTGCTGACTAGCATCACACAAAAGTTTTTGAACTTTACATAAATGGAATCATACCCTACATAGTTTGTGTCTGGCTTTTTTTGCTCAACATTAAGTGTGTGAGATTCATCTATATTATTGTGTATAGTGGTGGTTTATTCATTACTGTAATGGTATTTATTTTGTTGTTTGAATGTAGCACAATTTACTTATCCGCTCTATTTTGTTGATGGACGTTAGGGTTGTTCTGTGTTTTAGGCCATTATGAATAGTGTTGCTATGACTATTATCTTAGAAGTCTGTTGGTGAATGCATTCCTGATGGGTATATACTGAGGAGTGGAACTGCTGGCTCATATGGTATGTGTCTGTTTCGCTTTAATAGACATTGCTGAATAATTTCCAAAGTGTTTGTACCCTTTATACTTCCCATCAGCGGTATGAGAGCTCCAGTTTCTCCACATCCTCGGCAATACCGGGTATTGTCAGTCGTTTTAATTTTAGCCGTTTCTGGTACATGCGTAGTGGCCTCTCACTGTGGCTTTAATTTGCATTCTCTCATGACGGATGAGATGAAAACCTTTTCGTCTATTTTTTTCCCCAGCCATTTGGATATCCTTTTTTGTGAAGTGGCTGTTCCAGCCTTTTGACCGTTTTAAAAGATGAGTTGTCTGCCTTTTCCTCATTGATTTGAAGGAGTTCTTCATGTAGTCTTGGTAAAAGTCTTGTGTTGAATATTCGTTTGGCAAATATCTTCTTTCCACTCTGTGGTTTTCCTTTTCACTCTCTAATTGTGCCTTTTGGTGGACAGTGGTTTTTAATTTTATTTTAGTCCAATTTATTGATCTTTTTCTTTATGATTACTGCTTTTTGTATTCTAAGAAATCATCACCTATCCAAATGATGAATATATTCTTTAATGCTATCTTCCAGAACCTTTATTGGTTAACCCTTCACACTTAGATCTGCAGTCCCCATAAAATTGATTTTTTGTGCTCATGGCATGAGATGAGAGTCAAGATTAACTTTTTCCCCTCATGGCTATCCACTTGACCCAGCCTCATTCATGGAAAGAATCAGCCTTCACTGCCCTGCAGCATTACCTGTGTCATAAATCGAGTGTGTGGGCTGCTTCTGGACTCTCCATTGTATCCATTGGTCTGTGTCCCTATCCTTGTGCTAATGCCTCATTATCTTAATAACTGCACTTTATAATAAGTATCTCACAAACTATCAAAGTTATTTTTACTTATTATTTCCATTTCTTAACCTCCTAGTCAAGCTCCTTCCATCTGCCTTCCGTACCCTCCACTCTGCCCCAGAGGCTCTTGTACAGATGACCAGGGTCCTCCAGTTGGTGCTAAACCTGACAGAAATATTTTAGTTCTCAGCTTCCCAAACTTTTAGCAACATTCAGCACAGTTGACAATTCCTTCTTGTTTGAAACACTATCTTCCCGATGCCGTACGTTTCTCATTTCCCTCCTACTTCTCTGGCCACTTCCTCTAAGTCTTCTTGGCTGGGTTATTTGGCTCTATCTGATTTTTAAATGTTGGGCTTCTTCAAGTCTCATTCCTGGGCTCTCTTCTTTCCTCATTTTCTAGTTACTCTCTAGATGATTTATTTTATTTCCAACATTTCTGATGGCATCTTTACGGTGAGAAGCTCCCAAATTTATATCTTTAGTTAGAATTTTTTTCAGAGCTCAAAATCCTAGACTATCTCAATCAGATTTTTTTTCCTCAGAGGATCTCTTCCTAAATTATTTTTTGAATCCAGAATTCTTTAGCTTCCTTTCTCTTATCTATGCACCTAGATCCAAGCCATCTGGGGCTTCAGACAGGGGATTGCATCTAGCTGAGGTTCAGTTGCCAAAAGTCATTAATTGAGAGGAATTATTTCTCTCTTTCACAAGGAAGTTGAGAGAATTACCTGAATTATTTCTGTAATTTTTTTTGCTCTCTTTAGAGACAGAAAATATCCTTAGAAAATGTTAGTTGTCATCCCACTTAGTTTTCTATTAAAGCTCCCCTCATCTTCAGTGTTACTGTTTTCATCTTCATTCTGACCATCTAGAGTGTGAGGCTTAAAAGGAGGGGAAAATGAAGGCGCAGAAACACCACGTGAATTCCTCCCACCACACTTGCTGGTCAAACCTAGACTATGGCTCCTCAATTATTTCCATCAAAGTCCCGTCACAGAGAACGCAGGTGATCCTCCAAACATCAAGGTACAAACGTCTGATCTCCCAGCTTGAGTACTAGTCCAGGGGAGGAAAAGAGGAGGGAAAGAGCCGCCCTTTCACTCCACAGTAGGAATGAGGAGCAGGTCTGTTTGCTCGCTGCTCAGGCCCTGCTCCTCATAATCACTGTAGATCCTTTCTAGGCCCAAATCATCCCCTGTATCTTTTAAAACTGGCGTTTCAGTGTCATAAGTGAATCCTAATCAGGATTTCAATTAGACTTAAAGTTCTTTCCTGTAGTCCATTGGTCCTCAAATTTGAGCATTATCAAATCACCTGGAGAACTTGTTTTTGATTATATCTCTTTGTATGGTTTTATTAGTGGTTGCTCTGGGGATTACAATTTTCCACAGTCTACTTAGAATCAATATTTATCACTTCAAGTGGCGTGGTAAGCTTACTGTTTGATGAGTCCCTTTACCCTCCTGCCTTTTGTTGTGGTTTTCTTGTGTGTTACAGTTACATAAATTGAAAAACTCACCACAAAGTATTACAATTTTTGCTTTTCACTGTCAAATATATTTTAAAGAACTCAAGATGAGAAGAATAATATATTTTATTTGCTCAGATATTTACCATTTTTGTGGCTCTTTCTTCATTCCTGAGGTTCTAAGTTTCCTTTTGATATCATTTTTGTTCTCTCTGAAGAATTTCCTTTAGCAATTCACTTAAAGCAAATCTGTTGGCAATAAATTGTCTTAGTTTTCCTTCATCTGAGAGGTCTTTATTTTACCTTCATTCCTGAATGATATTTTCACAGGCTGTATAATTCTCTGGGGTTACAATTCTTTTCTTTTAGCATTTTCAAAATGTTGTTCCACTACCTTCTGGCCTCTGTGATTACTGATGAGAAACCTGTATTCATTCAAATCATTGTTTCCCTATAAGTAATGCATTATTTGTCTCTGGCTACTTTCCAGATTTTTTTCCCCCTTATCTTTAGTTTTCAACAGTTCGATTACGATGTGCCTGGGTGTGGATTTCTTTGGATTTATTCTGTTTGTAATTTACTGAGCTTCTTGAATCTGTAAGTTTATATCTTTCACTGAATTTGGGAGGCAGTTTTCAGTTACAATATTTTTTTTTTTTCTGCACTGCACTTATTCTTCTGTCTTTTTGGAGGTTCAGTGGCATTAATGTTAGATCTTTTTTAGTATTGTCCCACAGGTCTCTGAGATTCTTTTCATTGTTGTTAATCTTTTTGCTTTCTGTTGTTCAGATAATTGGATAATTTCTGCTGTTTTCTTCAAGTACGCTTACTCTTTCCTCTTTTACTTTCATTCTATTGAGTCCATCAGCGAGCTTTTTATTTCAGTTATTGTATTGTTTTCACTTCTAAAGTTTCTGTTTGGTTTATTTTTATGTCTTCTATTTCTTTGTTGAAAATTGCTGTCTCTCTATTTGTTTTAAGAGAATTTGCCTCTTACTTCTTGAGGCATTTTTATAAAAGCTGCTTTAAAGTGTTTGTCAGATATTTCAAATATCTTTGTCTTCGAGTTGCCATCTGTGGACATGGGCAGGGATCTATCAGATAGTTCAGTCTTTAGCGTATGCATTATGCTGTTTAGGGTCAGAACCATGCATGTACAGCTCAGGGGTAAGCCAAAGAGTTCATGAACGGCTTTCTGGGGTCACTTTGCTGAGCTCCTCCCTCCCCATGATCTTCCTAGTACCTTTCAGTTTGCCAGGATGCCCTTTGTCATCCTCCAGCCAGAAACCTTGGAATTCACTTACCCTCCTCTGCCATATATTTCCTACAATTGCACCTTCTTTGGTGGCCAAGTGGTGGAGGACAGAGAGAGAAAAAGCAAGGGGGGTTTGCTCCACCGTTTTGGGAGCACAGCTCCTCTGTTCAGAGAAGAAGTTTCCTCTTCCTCAGAATTTTAGGGCCCTGTGGGCTGGGGTGCAGAAGAGTGGAGAAAAGGCAAAAATGGGTGCTTACTTCCCCTCTCTTGTGTTAAGAGACTCCTTTCTTATTTCTCAAGCCAGAACTAGAGGACTTCTCCTGGGGCTCTTTCTGTTGATGCTAATGATGCCCACTTTTGGGTTTTGGAGTGCCTTGAGTCTGAATTGGAAGATATTGGAGGGAAAAAAACACCAGTTTGGCATTAGTTCAAAGTCTATTGTTCTTCCTCAATCTGCCTACTACTATTTACTTTTCAGAATTCTCAAATAGCTGCTTCAAAAATTCTGTTCAGCTTTTATAGCTGCATTCAGGGGAAAAGACACATAGAGTGTGCTTACTTCATCTACCTGGAACTAGAACTCCTGGGAGGCTTGTTTAAAACAACTTTCTGGACCCCACCTGACAGTTTCTGATTCAGTTAGTCTCAGGTAGGGCCTGAGAATTTGTATTTCTCACAAGTTCCCAGATGATGCTGATGCTGCTTGTCCCAGAGCCACATTTTGAGAACCACTGACATGGTCTGTCATTAAATAAAGACAGGGAAACTTCATTCAGAGTAGAATATAAATCAAGTTCCTTCATTTTAATAATATTAAGTGCCTAATGGTTTACTATTTAATAAAATGAGGATGAAAGGAGAGTGGAAATCCTTTGGTTGAGCAGATGAAGAGATTAAAAGAAGTAGAAGATTGTGGAGTACACGAGAGATCACTTGGCCAGATAGGAACTATGGCTGATGCTTTACAAGCTTGAACTTGAACTTGTGGAAATGTTGTGATGGGGAATTTCCATTAGTAAGATATCTGCTTTAAATGTAATTTTTTTAAAGCAGAACATCGTGGAACATCTAGTAACTCTTGAATTTCTTAGTTTGTGGGCTATGTCTTTGAATATAGGAGAGAAAATTAGAGGACCTAAATTTTCATTTCAGTTCTGAATAACAAGGAAAAGCTGACTGCAAAAGAGGAACCCCGGTTGTCCATGCCATCTTGCTGGCCAAATATACGTACCAGAATTTCATGTAGATATATATCTTTTTAATCAAAGAAAAGGTAGCTATTACCTGAATGTGTATCATAGGAATAGGAATTTTAGAAAAAAGAAATTCAGATAATGGTAAGTAATCCTGAGGTGGCAAAGAAAGAGAAGGCTTTGAAGAGAAACGTGCTCTATACAACATTATCTGGATTGTAAATAGACATATGAAAAAGATAGAAAGAGGAGAATATGATGAGGTCTTAATGCAAATGAAAAGGCAAACACAATGAAGGAAGTTAGGGAGGCCCGTGTCCTGTGTGAGATGCAGCTTGTGAATGAGGTAAAGGCAAACAGTGTTTTCTGTGTCACTGCAAAAGGAAACAGCAGGTGATTTGGCCTGTGAGTGAATAGCTGGATGTTCTGTTGTGCTGGAGAGAAACACAGTCGCTGGAGGAAAGGGACATGAGCCCAGGTTTGTGTATGAGGCCACACAAGGTATTTACCCAGCATTAACTGTGAACCAATGGTATGCCAATTCGGGTGTTGCACCTTTGTGAATCCTCTCCCTTCTGCCTCTGTGATGTCCATGTTTTCCTATACACACTTTTGTTATGGACCTGATTGAATTGCATGTAATTAAACTGCATGTTCCTCTCCATCTTGAGGATGGGGACTCTGTCTTTTTCAGTACCAATCCCTAGTCCCTAACACAGTGCTTGGTAAACGATTGCTGGGTTGAATTCTTTCTGTCTCACACTTTGATGTGTGACTTTAGGAAAATCCTAGAAGATAGAGCTGCTTAAGAATAATTAACTCAGATTTTGTTATTTATAAAGACAGAGCGGTCTGTTGATCTATTTTGACATGTGCGCCTTTGCCTTGGACTGTGTGTGGCAGACCCTCTTCTGCTGGGGCCCCAGAATGCTCAAGATAGGGTCTTGTTCCATGATCCAGTGTGCTGTTCCAGTGCGACCAGCTTGAGGCACATTCTACTTTGGCCTGCGGCCTGGCATGGAAACTTCCAGCATTTCAGAGCAGCTTCATACTAGAGGAACGAGCTCTGCAGCCACAAGAGGCCTTGCCACCTTCCCCAGACCCCTGGGGAAAATTTTCCATGCTACCAAGGACTCAATACTGGTGGGAATTATCACCTCTGGGCAGAACTGGTTTTCCCAAGATGCAGATCTGGGCTGAAAAGTAAAAAAAAAAGAGTGGAATTTTAAGCCCCAGAGGCCACAGACCAGAGAAGGCACAGACCTGGTGAGTCCTATTTTTCCATCTGTGTACCCGTTCTTGCTTATCCACAGATGCATTGTCTCTGACTGTCTTTCATGAACTCAGCCCCAAGGGCCTGCATTATTTGCACAACTGACATGAGTCCTCCAGGCCACCAGGAGGCAGTAAAGAGCCTTGGATGGGTGCTTAACTAAGTGAAACCCTACAAGCCATAAAGAGTTAATGCCCCTTTTAAGGAAGGCTTAACTTCTCAGTCAGGCACTGACCTAAAAGGCTTTATTTTTCCTCTACTTGGGAACCCCACTTTGTCATTCCTGGGTTGATTGTCTGTTAAGTGGCAGCACACTCCAAGTCTGGCCCTCTCAGTGTGGCACAGGGCGCTGTGTAGAGAAGAAGAGACACGGCTCCCAAGAAAGCCACAGTCTGGGGAAGGAGATAAAGCCATTTATAAGATACTTACAGTTTAGGAGTTCCATCCTTGTGGAGCTGTCCTGATGCCCCACAGGACGCTGGATGCTGGGCACCTGCACCCTGGCCCATATTTTAGCAAGTGTCTTCTTGGTGTGTGGTTGCTTGCGTCTCCTACCGTCCCCAGCTGTGTGTAAGCTCTTTGAGGCCAGGGGTCATGTGGAGTTAATCTCCGCATCTCTAGGCACGAGCAGTGTAGAAGAGTAGTTAAGCACTCATGCTTTGGGGCCAGACAGGCCTGGAGATTCAAATCCTGATATATCTGCCCAAAGCTTTCTTTATCTCTCTGATTAAGACTTTCCATTTTCATTAAAAAAGAAAAAAAGGCATGTCAGTGGTCCCTGCCCCACAGGATTTCTTTGAGGGTTACGGAAGATAATGCTTATAAAGAGCTTAGAACTGTGCTTGGCGTATTGCAAGTGCTTGAAGAAAGTTGGCTCCTCTCCTCCCTTCCTTCTCTTCCTCCTTCCTTGCTTCCAGAGCTTCACACAGTGCTTGGCACAGAGAAGGCACTCATAAAACGTTGGTTGAGTGACTAAGAAAATGACTGAAGAAAGAAAACTGATTGTGATCCAGTGACATGGGTAGTTGGGTCTCTTGGGATAGTTGCCCTCCTTTCCCTGGACACTGGTGACAACGATCTGTTGTAGAGTAGAGGAATGGGGCCGCCCCCGGGGACCCACATCCCCACTGTGGAAGCAGGGGATTCTCAGGGTAGGTCTCAGGGTCCCTGTGTGTGTGTGATCTGCCCTGAATCATGTGTTTTTACTGAGAGCACTGCTATGTCAGGTAGAGTTACTTAAATAATTTCATGTTGGAAGATTTAACTTTCACTTTCCCATATTTCAGTGAATCCATCATTCCATTGCACTGGGATTTGAAGCTAGTGAAGGTAGCTCTTTTCCATCTGTGGATTTTATTAATTTCTCATTCCTTTCTGCTTTTTTCCAGACTCAAGCCTAATTCTTAATTATTATTAGATTCAAGAGACATAACATTTACTGTGAATTTTTTTATTGTGGTTAAATATACATATTTTGGATAACGTATGCATACCATAACGTTATAAATACAATTTCAAATGACAAAGTTTACCATTTACCCATTTTTTCCCCAAAGTCTTTATAAGAAATTCTTGGGTTTTTTTTCTCTTTCTTTTGCTGGGAAAGATTTGCCCTGAGCTAACATCTGTTGCCAATCTTCCTCTCTCTCCTTTTTGTTTTTCCTCCCCAAAGCCCTGGGACATAGGTGAATATTCTAGTTGTAGCTCCTTGTAGTTCTCCCACGTGAACCACCACAGCATGGCTCCTGACAGACAGGTGGTGAGGTTCTCCGTCCAGGAACCGAACCTGGGCCACCAAAGCAGAGCACACCAAACTTTAACCGCTAGGCCATCAGGGCTGGCTCATTCTAACCATTTTTAAGCGTACAGTTCTGTGGCATAAAGTACATTCACATTGTTGTGCGACCATCACCACCATCCATCTTTAAGAGTTTTCCATCTTCCCCAAACTGAAACTCTGTGCACATTAAACACTCACTCCTTGTTCACTCCCTCTGCTCCTACTGGCAACCACCATTCTACTTTCTGTCTCTATGGATTTGACCACTCTAGGTATCTCATAGAAGTGGAATCATTCGTCATATGACTTTGTGACTGTCCTTTTATTTCACTTAGCATAATATCATGGTTCATTAATGTTGTAGCGTGTAAATTTCCTTACTTTTTAAGGCTCAATAATATTCCATTGGATATATATACCACGTTTTGTTTATTCATTCTTCTGTCAGTGGACCCTTGGGTTGCTTCCATCTTTCGGCTAGTGTCAATAATGCTGCTATGAACATGGATGTGCAAATATCCATTTGAGTCCTTACTTTTCCTCTCCGCTTTTAGACTTACTTGGAAGGAGCAGGGCAGCTTAGATTTGTAAGCTGGGAAGGGCCTGAGAGAGGCTGTCTGTCCAGGGCCTGTCCTCCTAAACTGCAGGTTTTAAGTCCCAGATCAGGACTCTATTCGGAGCCCTCTTGGCCCACTCCAGGCATCTGCTGGGCACCATTGGTGGTGGGATCTGCGCTTACTTCTGGTTTCCCTGCTCATGGAGAGGGACAGTGGCACAAATCTCCAGAAAGAGAAACAAGGGAAAGTTTGCATTGGCTTTGGATGGAGTTAGCCTTGATGGACTGGTGTTCCATTTCTTGAGTACGTGTTGATTCATGGTCAGGGTCTGTAAGCCAGTTGGAGGCGGCAGGACTATACTAGTCAGGGGTCCTAACTAGCCCTGGACAGTCCTCAAAATCATTCCCATTGTCACTGATTAAGGATTGCAAGGCTCTGAGGGACATTCCAAAGAACTCAGGCATACTGGTAGTGTTGGCAAGTGGTTAAAAACTTGGTCTCTGGGGGCTGGCCCCGTGGCCGAGTGGTTAAGTTCGCGCGCTCCGCTGCAGGCGGCCCAGTGTTTCGTCGGTTTGAATCCTGGGCGCGGACATGGCACTGCTCGTCAGACCACGCTGAGGCAGCGTCCCACATGCCACAACTAGAGGAACCCACAACGAAGAATACACAACTATGTACCGGGGGGCTTTGGGGAGAAAAAGGAAAAAAAATAAAATCTTTAAAAAAAAAGCAAAAAAAACTTGGTCTCTGGATTTGACTGTCTGGGTTCAAGTCTTGGCTCTGCCACTTACTGATTCTCTGGGCGTATTGCCAAATGTTTCTTAAGCTCACTTTTTCTCATCTGTAGAGTAGGAAATAGAATAGTATCTACTTGCTGGGTTTGTTGAGAGAATTAAATGAGATGATCTATTTGGAGCCCTTAGTACAGTGCCTAACATATGGTAGGTTGCTCATTAAATATTAGTTATTGTTATTATCATCTGCTTTTATTCTTATAGTCACCTCTCTTTGTGAACCCTGATTATTACTCAGTAAGCACGAACCTCAGATATAGCCTGGTCTGTGTCTTTGGTGTACTTCCAGTCAGTTGCTCTCTTTCTGTAAAACCCCAAGATCAGCTTACCCAACCAGAAAGCTTGGTGAAAGCTCTGACACCTTGTAAAGCCTCACTCCTTCCTAATAACTTTCTATATGAGTCAGGGGCCACCCCGAGTGTTTACACTTCCGGACCCCAGGGGTGGGGAAGGGGTGGTGGCTGCCACTGGCTTTTGTAAGCTTCCAGGCAGCTGGGGCCAACTGGAGAGGTCATCCCCACCAAAGAAAATTTCGTCCGGCTTCCACGGAATAGGAATATTAATCTGACATGAGGCCAGAGCAGACTGGACCAGAGGGAGATGAAATAGCAGAGCAAGAATGCAGTGCTTTCTGGTGGAATCAGGCAATGGAAGACTGCAGCAAATAGGAACCAGATTTTTGAACATGGTTCTGATGGTGGTGGAAGGGAAGGTGGTGTTCGTGCTTTGGGATCTCCTCTCCTCTTTGTTAGAAGCCCTGCTTTGGGGCTGTGTTCATCCTTCTTCACCGTGCCTGGGGAGGAAAGTGGGTTTGTGGGTCTGCCTGCTGGCTTCCTTTCATTTTTGTTTTGTCTATCTTCTGTCCAGATGGTCTAGAGCAATCTGCAGGTCCAGTGTGTTGTCCCGGGTCATGGGTTAGAAAGAAGGACCTAAGTGATTGCTGTTTCCTTCCAATGCATACTATTAGGCAAGGTGGAGGCACCTTCTGGAAGCAGGCTGGACACCTTCACGTGGGCCCCAGGAAGAGTTTCCTGGCACTGGAGTTCCCGTTGCCTGCTTGCCACCTCTGGAAGGGTGCAGAAAGTGCAGGCTGTCCTGGGCGAGGAAAAAGATGGCCTCTGGGTCCCAGCGATCTGACCTTGCCTTCAGGCCACCTTGCCATCACACAGTGATTGTCATCAGGAGATAGTTGCAGTGATAGCAGCAGAAAGGAGTGGTGGGGAGGAAGGCAGAAGAACAGGCTTTCGGGTCTGTACTGTACAGGCATTCGTGTCAGTCTATATATGAAGCTGGGCAGGTAGATGGGTGAGAATGACACCTCTGAAACTGAAGCTGCCCTTGCACTCCGAATGGATGCTAGTAATTTCATCCTCTTCTCTCATGAATTATACCATGTCCTGTGGCAGCAGCTGGACTCACTGCCTGTATTAGCTGTGATCTAGGGTTGCCTGGTACCTAGACTGATGAGAGGTCCAGATTCAAAATGCCCTTCCCTTTATGTACTGCCAGATGGGCTGTATAAGGTCAGAGTTAAATGGTCAGTGTCTGGAGGTAGACCACTAGGGTTTCCTCTCTCCATTTTTTACTAGCTGTGTGACCTTAGATGGTATTTTAAACTTTTCTGTGCCTCAATTTCTTTCTCTGTAAAATGGGGATTATGATATATGCTTGTCGGAGCTGGTGTTAGGGTTAAGTTAGATAATGCAGGAGGAGGTTTAGAGAAGTGGCTACCACACAGTGGTTGAAATTGAGAAGGATCAGTCCTGTAATTCCTCTTGGGGCTATAGAGTCCTCTTACCTTTGTGAGATTTATGACTTTAACCAATTCTCTGCATGCAGGCACAATGTTACAGAGCTCAAACCTTTTAATTAGGTAAAAGGCCATGGTTAATCAAGGTTAACTATTATAATTATTAACTATAAATAGCTGGCACTATTTAAAGTGCATTAAATAAACCCAGAAAATGTCAGAGCTAGAAATGACCTATGACATCAGTCGTCTCATCCAAACTCCTGGTTTCATAGAGAAACCGAGGCCAGGAAAGGCATATCTTGCCAAGGCCCCAATTCCAGGCAGTGGAAGAGTAGGGACTTGGAGTGAAGACCTGAGTTCCCAGCACTCACACTGCTTCCCCGCGGGGCCCTCTTCTCCAGGCCTGGGGAGAGTCCTGCAGAACAGCCAGAGACCCGACAGCTGAGCAGACGTGAAACACATATGCATGTACAAACCCACCCAAGTGTTTGTGCTATTCCTACTCAAGGGCGTAAATGACTGAGCAAGAGAAGTGACTCAGGATGCGTACTGAGCAAACAGCTAAGTGACATTTCCATGAGTGTTTGTACAGAATGGGTGTAAATTTGGGGCAGACAGCATCTCCAGGTCTGGTTCAGCTATAGAGTAGGTGGACCTGCCCCTGGGGGCTGGGTGTCTTCTTCCTTGGGTGAACCTCAGTTCTACTGGAGGAAGCATAGGCTCTTACCTGAGCCTCAGCTATTTAATGGATCTCAGTCTCAGCACCCTAGCTGGGGACTGACAGGAAGCCGGGGAAGGGAAACCTGAGCCATGATATTTTAGGCCAGCACAAGCTGTGTGTGCTAGTGGCCCTGGGGTTTCCAGCAGGGTGTGTGGTAGGCACTTAACGCTTCCTAGTGATAAGGAAGGTCATGAGGAATGGTAGCAGGGAAGCCACGGGGAGGCATCTCTGCCCGCATGCGCACTTCTTTGCTCTCCTCTCTCCCCATCCGGCTCCTGACCTCATCCTCTTCTTGAGAATTTCACTTTTGTCTCCTCTTCTGCCCTCCTGTCCATCATGTCCCCAGAGAGGACTAGACCGTGCCCCGACCCTAGTCCTGTCAAAGTCTTGGCCTTCATCTGCTGCTGGGCTTTGAGTTAAGAAAACAAAGACAGCTCTGTCTGGGGCCGTGTTTGGGAATATGAGTGACCGAGGCTCTCCATTTCTTTGCTCCTCCCTAGTTGCTCTCTCAGACCACCCAGCTAATGCCTCGCCCATCTTTGATCTTGGTTTCCTCTGAATCTTGGAAAAGAAGACCTGTCACATGACTCTAGTCCTTTGGCCACTAGTCCCTCTGATGTCAGACCAAGCTGTGAATGTCCTCTGGCCAGCCGGTGGGCCAGGACCTGAAGCTGGCACGGTCCCTACTTCATGCCTGTGGGGAGGAGTGCAGCTCCTAGCCTTTCCGTTTGAAGGTATCACTAAGGGCCACAGCTCTCCAAATTTCCTCCCCCTGGCAGTGGAGAAGATAGAGCAGAGTAGAAGGTTCTGATGTCAAGCAGTCCCAGGAAATCACTCCAAACTTGAGTTTCCCGTTTGTAAAGTGCAGACCCCAAGCCTAATGGTGTACGTCTACCTCCTTCTGGTGTGTCTGGACCCCTGATGGAAGCTTGAGTTGGAGACGGGCATGATTTCTTTCAGACCATAGCAGAAGTGATGGATTGCAGTGACTGAGTTAATGCAGGTGAGGGCCTACTGGTGATTGCCGTTGGAAAGTCTCAGTATGAACCCAGAGATGTTTGCCTCTTCCTTTCCGTCCCATTCTTAAAGACCCTTCAAGAGAAAGGCTCCACGTTTGTTCTTGGTGCCATTCAATAGTTGTTTACATTTTGAAGTCTCTTTCTCTGCCTCCCTAGCCATCCACCCCACCTCCACCCCTCACCTCCAACTGTAGCCTGAAAGAGTTAATTCACTTCTCAGCCCCAGCCAGGAAGTCTCTATTTGCCAATAGAGTCAGCCCGGGATGAGCATTATTGAAATGGCTAATTTATTTCTATAGCTTCAGTCTCCAGCCTGGAATGGAACAATGAGACCAAAAGTGTTCCAGGCACATTGTTTGTTTAATAAAGGAACAGTCTTCCAGCTGAGCTGTATGGCTGTTGGATTTTCTGGTTTCATTGGTTACCCTTCATAAGTGGTTTGGATTTCTCTGTTAGATCTGGCAGGAGAAGGGGATCTGGGGGTTCACAAGCTCCTCTAATGGTTATTTCACTTCTCCTCTGACCCTGGCTCTTATCTAGTCCAAAGGTTTGACTTCTGTAACATTGTCTTGCGTCAGAGAATTAGTTAAAGCCGTAAATCTCACAAAAATGAGTGTGCTGTGTGGCCCCAGGAGAAATTACAGGATTGCCCCTTCTGAATTTCAACCCCTTTGGCATTGGGAAGGCTGTTGATTTTATTATTGATCATTGAGTTTGATTTGATGCATTTCGCAGAAACTTGGCTCTGCCGTTGTGCTGTTGGCTCCAGGGGCAGCAGCTATGCTGATGACGAGTTTTCCGTTCCCCCCGCCAGATGCAAGAGGTGGTAGGGTAGACACACACTTACCCCTCCCTTCCTTCTGGAAAGTCTGATTTGGATTCATGCATATGTGGGTTTCTTTATGTTACTGATGGTGTGTGTTAAAAATTGCTCTTGACCTACTGCCAGAGGCAGGGGGATAGATGGAATGACCTTTGGAAGACTCTTATTGGTAAAATAGCTATGAGTTATTTTCTTGTTATTTTGCAGACTGTACATTTCCTTTTTTCCTGTAGATATAGGTAGAATGCTATATAACTTAGACTAGAAGGGATGCCCTGAGATCACCTTTGTCCAACTCTCTGGCTCTGGATAAAGCCAACATAAATAGAATCCATGATGCAGATAGTGAGTTCAATTGGGGTAGTCAATATGGAAGTGCTTCCATCCATCCATCCATCCATCCATCATTTATCAAATGCCTACTAAATTCTAGAAACTATGCTCTCTATTATTTAATTTCTTTTAGTAGTTCTATTCAGTGATAATAGAAGAACATTTCAATTCTGTTTTTACTTGATCTTTCTCTTGTGTTTGACACAGGTGACCACTTCTTCCTGCTTGATATTTTCTCTTCCTAAGTTTTCTAGAGTCTATAACATGATTGGCCCCTGCATTTCCTCTGCTTCTGTGAGCATCCTTCAATTCTCTTTCAAGTGTTCCCTCCTCCTTATCTACCGTGGAAATATCAGCGTTCTCAGAGCTCTGTCTTTTCTTCTTTTCCCTTTCCTTTACTCTTCTCTTTAAACACTCTTTCTGGGCAATTTCACCCCTGCAGCCATGTGTAAGTTATTATCTACCTACACATGGTGACTCTCATTTACTCTTATTTAACCTACACTTATTTTGTGTGCTCCAGTGTCTGGATGTTCAGAAACATCTTAAACTCATAAGTGAACTCAGCAACTTCTCTTCAATTCAGTTCCTTCCTGGTTCCCTGTCTTGGGGGTTGTCCTAACCATTCTCCTTCTCAACCATGCCAGAGTCTGGAAGCCTCCCTACATTTCTCCCTTTCCTCATGTCCAGTTGAACACCAAGTCATGTCAGTCCCATTTCCCATGTCTATTTCCATGTCACCTTACCCACTGCCACCATCTTCGTTCCAGCACTCATGATCTCCCCTTGAATTATTGCAGTATCTCTTAACTGGTCCCTGCATTGCCCCCTCCAAACCTTCTTCATGCTGTATCAGAGTGGGCTCTCTAAATGCAAATCTGATCAAGTCAATCCCTTATTTAAGATCTTTCAATGGCTTCTAAGCAGCTAAGATGACGTGCACACTCCTTAAGCACATTGTAGCAGGTTTCTGTGATTAGTTGCAAGTCTGTGCCTTTGCTTTATCTCCGTCAAGTTTTTCCACTCTCTGACTTGATCTCTGACGCACACCCTGGGCTCCGTTCATAGCAAACCACTTGTCATGCTGCTTTCTGCCTCCAGGCCTTTGCCTGTGCTCTTCCCTCTGCCTGGAATGCTCTTTCTTCCTTTGATGTATTGGTCTTGGCTCAAGCTTGGTCTCTCCTATGAGGTCTTCCTTGGCCCCTTAGGTTTCCACCTCCCCACTTCGACGGCACCCTGCAAATGTTGTAATACTTTGCTTTCGCGTTGGTTTCCCCACTGGACAGTGAGCTCCTGGAGGGCAGGGATGGGGTCTGTGATCCCTGTAAGCTGAGCGCTTCACATAGGTCTTGTACCTCGAGAGGGCTCAGGAGGTGTTTATGGCTATGCAGCCCCCTAGGATCATTTCTCCTCTCTGGTCTGTATCTGAGCTGCAGAGACTTAGTGATTTGTCATCTGTCTTACCGTATCAGAAATCCACCAGAAAACATGAGGACTTCCGAAATTAGCTTTGTTTCTTGTGTTTGGGTACAGTCGCCTCTTATTTGTCTGCGTGCAGCTTCATCTTCTGTTTTCATTATTTGAAGGAAAAATTATTAATGTGGACGTGGCATGACTTGGCTCCGTCGCCCTGACCCTGGTGCTTCTTCCTCCCCTTTGCCTCCATCCTCCTGCCTGGGAGCAGGAATGCAAATGGCTTTAGTATCAGGCCGTGTTTTCCATGGAGAAGATGAAGAAACACTGTTATGTTCTTGAGGGCCCTCTCCGCTTGTGGGTGCACCAACTGTCCAATTTTAATGTTCCCAATGGCCATTTCCACTTGCTTTCTTCCAGCCAAATGTTAAGCCTGAGCACAACGTGATTAGCAATCTGCTTCACGATAAAATTTTAGAAGGTATGCCTGTGTTGCCTGCTCCTTTTCCATGGAAAATTGAACCCTTAATGAAGTTGCTGGGTAGCGTGTTCCTTCAGGGCAGTGCTAAATCTCAGTGCCACCTTCTCTGGCTTCTCTAAGTAACAAAATACACCCTTTCCAGCAAGTTTGTGCGTCCACATAGGATGCTGTATAAATCAGTGCGGGAATGTCATGTTCCCATAAATCTGTTGGCTCCTTGAGGGATCACTATCTAGGTTTGCTGGTGTTGTGTACATGTTTCTATGCTGCGTGGACTGAGCTTAAGAGAAAATCACTAAGGCTAATATCCAGGGCATTCATATTATAGTTAATGAATCGATAACTTCATCCAGTGTTTGGGGCACACTCACTATTATCCAGGCATTGTACTGGGGCTGGTAATACAGTGGGGGAACAGAGTTGGTCTCTGCCCAAGGGATCAGCATGATACTATGGAAAAGCATGAAAGTCAGACAGACCTGAGTGTGAATCTTGATTGCTTCAGTTCTTACTGTGTGGTCCTGTGTTCTTGCTTACTGTGTAACTGAACAAGTTACTCAACCTTTCTGAGCCTCACTTTCTTCATCTATAAAGTGGGGGTTATTCTACTTCCTTTACAGTGTTACTGTGAGAATTACAAATACATCAAACATAATCCGGTTGGTATAGGTTTACACGTAGTAAACAGAGAGTCATAAAAACTGTCCACTAGTACAGTAGTGATTGTAGTAAAATACAAAACCCAAACCCTCTGGTCTGCTGTAGCTTATAGTAATAGCTAGAATTTATAGTGTATGTTTCCTGGTATAGACTATGTCCTTAGTGCGTTACATGTATTAATGCGCTTAATCCTTACAACAATCAAATGAGGTAGATACTTTTAATATTTTGTAGAAGGGGAAACTGAGGCATAAGAAAGTTAAATAACTTGCTCAAGGCCACACAACTGGTGAAGTTTTGGCTGGGGATTTGAACTCAGGCAGTCTTACTTCATGTTACATGCTCTTACCCACTGTATTATACTGCTTTTCCATAAAATGCTCAGTCTAATAATGTTTCTAAGTTAACAATTGCATTCGTTTTCTAAGGCTGCCATAAAATATTACCTCAAATGTGTTGGCTGAAAACAACAGAAATTTATTCTCTTACAGTGTTAGAGGCCAGAAGTTCCAATCTAGGTGTCGGCAGGGTTGGTAACTTCCGGAGGTTCTGAAGGAGAACCGTCCCACGGCCCTCTCCCGGCTTCTGATGGTTGCCAGCAATCTGTGGTCTTCCTTGGCTGGTGGCTGCATCACTCCATTCTCTGTCTCTGTCTTCACATGGCCATCTTCTCTGTGCACCCTTTCCTCTTGTTATAAGGACACCAGTTGTTGGATGTAGGGCCAACCCTAATCCAGTATGACTTCTTCTTAATTGACTATATCTGCAGCACTCCTATTTCCAAATGAGGTCACATTCGGAGGTTCCACATGGACATGAATTTTGGAGAGACTGTATTCAACCTTATAACAACCATTTGCTCTTTACTTGAAAATGGAAATTGATGAAGGAATGTTTATTTACTGTCATTCCAAAAGGCAGGTGAAATAATTAAAATAATGCTCCGAGAATCTAATCATATTTTAGAACATGATTCTGACTGGTTTGGACCATGGCCAGACAGTGGACTAAGATGGACGCTTACGTCCCCTCAGCTAGCCCTGACCTTGGCCAAACCAGACACCATGATGCCTCCCCCATGCCCTTGCCTTGGACTTCTATCTCATCAGTCAGATACCTTCATCCATTTGTCATCTGATGTGGCTTTGAGTTATTTTACTTTGCTCATTTCTCTGCTCTGCGTGGGCTCTGATTTGTCTGCCCCCTTAAAATGCATCAGTGAGAGTAAGCGGAGTCTTCTTCTCTGTCATTCTAGATGTGGCCTAGGCCACATTGGCTTTTTATGGTAGCCACATCATGCGAAGCCCTAGGCCTGGTTCTACTGCTCCAGACAGTGATTTTGAGCAAGTCATTGCCTCTCTGAGCTCACCTGCTCTTCTGTAGAATGGGGATCATCACCCGTAATCACCAGGGTATCGTGAGTCAAGTGGCCTGATGTGTTTGGATGCTCTCTCTTACCTGCGCAGCATAAGAATGTGTTAGTGGCAGATATTAGGCATCTGCTACAGGTTCAGATGAAAGGACTGGAAGCTCTCGCAGATGTCTGCCTTCCATGGTTGATCCCAGTCCCTGGAGGGCTGTCAGTGGGGATAGTTAGCGTGGGAGGGGTAGCGGAATGGATCCAGGAGGTAGAGTGTCTGGTCCAAACTTTTGATCCGGAGATGTACCCTTTGATGTACCAGAATGGAATTCCTCCCAGAGCAGTGTTGAGGCCAGCAGGCCAGTTCGCCTTCCCCTGTATTCTCTGGTAGGTGCGTTACAAACTTGTGTGGCTGGGTTTTGGCCCTGGGCCATCCTCCCACTGGCACTTGTCTGCCTCTTGAAATCTTATAGTCTGTCCTAGTGGTGATCTCGCTAGGTCAGGAGATGTGAAACATGTACCCTGAGATCAGAGCAGTAAAAGGACAAGCATTGACTGGACATACTACATGAAGGCACAGTATTAGTCTGGGCTTCGAGAGTTGAAAGGCACAGAGGCAGCCTTCAGGAAGCTTGCAGTCAAGTATAGCAGATAGACATGTAAACAGTCACAGTAATGAGAGAAGGGCAGGTAGACATGCATCCATAGTAAGGCCTGCTCTGGGTCAAGGATTGGCAGGCCAAATGCGGTCCACACCTCTTTTGGTAAAAGAATTTACCTGGAATTTAGCTACACTCCTTTATTTATGTTTGGTCTACTATGGCTTTTGGGCTTCAGTAGCAGAGTTGAGGAGCTGTGACAGAGACCATGTGGCCAGCAAAGCTTAAAATATTTCCCATGTGCCCTTTTATAGAAAAAGTTTGCTGACCCCTGTCCTGGGCAATGGACCAGCAGGTGAGAGTTCTGAATAAAAGATAGACATAGACCCTGTTCTTAGTGGTTTTCTGGATTTTTGTGTGTGCAACTAACACACAGAATTCCCAGAAAGGTGAACTGGAGGAGCTGGCTGGGGGACCGCTTTGGAGACGTGTGTAAGGTTTTGACTGGAAGCGAGATGTCAGAAAATGTGGCAGCTGAGCACGAGGCATGAGGACCAGAGGGAGCTGTGTGCCCGGAAGTGAACATTCACAGGTGAATGAAAGGGCTGAGAAGGAATCCAAGGCCAGCGGCCAAGCAAGACAGGAGACTGTGATAACAGGGGCTGCGCGGATCCAATGCAAAGCTTCAAAGAAGCTCACAACTCTGGCGTTGGAAGGGTCCTCACAGACGTCTCACCCCACCCTTCACTGCATAAGTGAAGAGAAGGGAGGGAAGAGAGGTGACTTGTCTAAGCTTATGCAGCTAGTGAACGGCAGGTCAGGTGGAAGTCCTGTCTCCCTTCCCCAGTTGTGAACTGAACCCTGAGACACTGACTGTATGATCTAGCTGTTTAGGGGAAGGGGCTGGGAGCCTCACGTTCCTCCCCAGCGGCTCCCCTCTTTTAAATTTTCTGCAGCCCTTAGGCTCTTAGTCTTTTTTCCTACCTCCTGTAGGGTTTCCCAGTCTGTAAGCTACTTGAGGGCAGGGTCTGTGCCTGGTTCCCCTCCGAGTCCCTCCTTGTTCATAGTGAGGACTCTGGATGTGTGAAAGCACTGAGCATTGAGGCGTCTGTCCCTATCTTCCTGAGCATGCAGGTGGGAGGTCTGGGCTTCCGTGGGTGTCCCTGGACTGGAGTGTGAGTAGGGCAATGTTACCTCTCAACAGTGATGGCTAGTGTCACTGGGGCTGAAAGGCCCCTCCAGAAGGCTGCAAGGCTGTCACTGAGCCCAGCCGGCTTTGCAGCTCCCCATGAAGTTTGTCACATACACTCCGGCCACCTGCAGAGACTTTCCTCCAAAACGCTTCACCACCCCTGAACAAGGAGCTTCTTCAAATGCTGGATGTCTCCCAAGCAGTCCCATCAGCTCAGGGAGGATTCAGCCGGGATGCCATGCATCTTCGGCGATTGACAGAAACACCTCATTCGTCCTGATGTGCTGACAGAAAGGCTAGAAGAGCAGCCAGAGACGTCGCTCCAGCTCAGCCCATCCCTAATCGACAGGACATGCTCCTCTCAGCCTCCTTCGGTCTTTGAGCAGTCTCTCCTTGGCTTCCCCCAGCATGCTGGACGGCCCCAGCCCGATCCTTCCAGAGAGGCAGGGATGGGTCAGGGACGAGGATGGGCAGGAGAATGCAGCAGGCATGTGGTACACAGTGAGTTGGACAGTATTGCCCGTGGAGTCCCAGACTTGCTGGTCACGTCTACAGCAACCCAAAAGTTGTCCAGAGTCAGCGGCTTAGCCGGCCCAGCGGTAGGGCCAGAGAACATGGGCCAAAATTCAGGAGCCCGGGACACCAGGTGTCATGGGACAAAGAGAGAGAGAGAGAGACAGAAAAGAGAGCTGCTTTAGGCACTTTTAGGCAAAAATTATGCAATTCTGACCCTGGCAGGGCCTATAAACTCCTCAGTCCTCACCCTTCTCTTTCATTTGCTTTATCTGGTCTTTTTATTTATAGCAGCATAGCAATCGGTCACTAATAGTAACCTTGCTGTCCAGCCCAGGTTAAATTACCAAATATTCAGGGAAAAAAAAGCCCCCAGTGCAAATACTGCCCTATCACCAAAGGAAATAATAAGTATGTGCACCTGCCATGTGCATGCCCATGGCCAGTGTTTCCCACAACTCTTCACACCGACTCGCCACAATAGCCCCGTGCAGGAGGTCGTGTGCTCCCTTCTGTGGACCAGGGCTCAGAGTGGTTGAGTAACCGCCAAGGCCGTGCAGACGGAGCGCTGCAGGGCTCTCAGGTTCTGGAGCCTGTGTCTTTCCATTATACCGTGCCTCCTCCCAGGACCATGGGTACATCATTTTCTTGGGAAAAGGACTAATTAGGAAGCTTGTCCAGAGCCTTGACAGGGCTGGCCCTCTTTGTGGGCAGAAGTGAAGGTCTAGGTAGCATGATTTTTAAAAAAATTGAGGTATAATTCTTATACCATAAAATCCACCCTTTTAGAGTGTACAACCCAGTGGTTTTTAGTGTATTCACAAAGTTGTGCAGCCATCACCAGGCAGCGTGCTTTGAGCCTCTTTAGAAAGACACTGGGACCCTTATCCTCTCCCCACCAGCCCTCTAGTGTGCCTGGGTGTCTGCTGTGAGTGACCGGTGGGATAAAGCGTTCACAGCCCATCACACTTCGGCTGGGTGGGCTCAGGTCTTCACCAGGCTGAGGCGTTCAGCCCCAAAAGGGTTGCCTTGTCATAGATGGACTAGCTAAGTCACTTGGTAGTTCCTGAGTGAGGCAACATGAACTTAGACTATGAGCTTCTTGAGGACATTCCAGGACCTCCCTTAGCTGGAAAGGATGTGGGTTATATGACAGGTAAGCCAGGATTAGGGAATGTACAGGCCACAGAGCCTTCAGAGCAAGACAGAGGCAGATGGAGGATCCCATGGAGAGATCTCAGAAACAGATGGCTACCAGCAGAGGGAGAAGTGAAAGCATAGTTTACTCTTATCTCATTTACCTGGACCTGGTTGAAGCTGGCTGCCACCCTGGGCCTGGTTTCTGGATTTCTTCTCTGATGAATAAAACGAGCTTCGGAGATTGTACATCTCCAGCTTTCTCTGGTCTCAGAAACATTCACGAAGCTTCCCGAGAATGTGTGCATGGCCTGTGGAGGATTCTAAGTGGGATATGCTGGGCTTTACAGCTGGGGCCTGAGTGTGTCTCCTCATGGGCTAAGACTTTAGGAGACCCGGATTCCTCCTCTACCCATTGATGGGTTTCTGGAACCCCCCCTTGGTTCCACTTGCTCCAGTGAACCATTTGTAGTCCTTACTCTACTCTGGGCACGGTGTTGGGTGACTAGGTGCTTGATGAACAAGACAAGGACCCAGTCTTTAATAAACCATGATTTTTTTTGATCCTTTAAAAAATATAGATATCCCCAAGAGGCGTTCTGCTTTGACCTAGTAGTTATTTAAAACCCATCAGATGATTTTTTCGGATTATATTCTTGAGAGCAGGTTTTGCTTTGGGGCAGTGGAAAGGAAACTAAGTACTGTTGTCCCTCTTTCTGGCCGACTTCCTGGGGGTCGGCATCCAGGGTTAAGATTGGTGTCACAGCTAGCTTAGACCATATCTTTGTGCCAATTAGAAAAAGCTCTCCTTTTCTCAAGGTGATTTATTTCCATTTTTTGAAAGTCATCTTAATTTGATGATTTTGTTAGATCAAGACGCTTTGCTGCCATTCATCAGAAGACTGTCATAACACATATACACCTCTAAAGCGTGTTCACTAGGGTTGGTGCCCCCTTCATGTAGCATCTTTGTGCAGTGCATGGCCTGCACAATTGCATGAGGCCACCTGGGTTAGGATAAGCACTATAGCTCAGGAAATACCGTTTCTGGCTGGTATCTGCTGCATTTCTTGTCCAGGAGAGGGGCCTCACCCTGAGTAGGACCTTTTTTCTTTGCAAGTTTTAGGATATAAGAAGGGATGGGAGCCTTGCGGAAGGAAGACAAGAAGAAACCCAGTTCTATCCAGTTGGCGGAAGTCTCTGTGACTCCGCTGTAGCTCAGTCCTGGGCTTCCCCAGGAGGCTGGGAGCTTCATAGCCCATGGAATCACATTTGCGGTAGAATGATTGAAGGACCACTTCTTCAGGCTGAAGTGCTAGGAGAATTCCCACCCTTCATGAAGTCAAAGGGTCTTTCAGAGGGAGGGGACCTTCTGAGTTCAGCCTTGTCACTTTACAGGTAAGCAGGAAGCAGAGGCCCAGGGAGGCTCAGGTGTGACATTCCTAAGGTACCGCAGATGGGAAGTGCGGAGCTGGCCCCACGACCTGGGTCTGTACGACTCATCGACTTGTCCCTGGTTTCTCCCACTGCCCTGGGGGCTGAGCAATGCTGGAATAGTGTGGGTCCAGATGAGCAAGAAAGGGCCACCTTTCTCCAGAGGCCTCTCAGAATACCGGGATATCCTGTCCGCTTGGGACATAAAGAACCCGCTCCGTGCAGAAGGCACTCTGGAAATGCCTTCGTCTGTCTGCCTCTCTGAAGGGGATTTCTTAGCACGTTTGGCTTTTTACTTTCCCTTCCTATTGTCTTCGATGCCTGGGTAGGCTGAACTTTGAAATAAATTTTGGGTATTTACTTCTTTTATCCCTTCAAACACACACGTTTAGTGAGAACTATGAGAATCTTGGATTTATGAGGGCTCCCGCTGTTCCTCACGGGAATTTGACTTGACAATGGCCCCAACAGCAGCTAGGTTTCTCTCCAGGGCCAGTGAGCCTTACTCAGGTTCCCTGAGAATGAGTTATACCTTATTCTCCTGATTGTTGTTGATTATGATTACTGATTGTGAAGTTTTCAGCTGAGAGGGAGCAGGTGCCACAGGGAGACCACCATTGTCTTGGACAAGCCACTCCCTGCATCACGGCTGAATCAGAAGGGTCATCGTCACTCGAGGGGGGCACACACCTCATTGTGTTCCCCAGACTCATTTAATCTCTTTTCCCCCTGGACCCTGAGCAACTGTGGCTTGTGTTCTGGCCTGAATAAAGGTTAAATAGACAACATGCACTTGTTTCAGGGCCACCATGCACGTGGCATTGCGCCAGCATCAAGGAACTAGAGTTAAAAATGGAGAAGCCTTAGAAATAGTGTTGACCCCTGAGAGGTTAGAGAGAGAAATTCTTCTCTTTGTTGTGTTGTTTGAGATGATGTTGACCCTCCTTTTTGTTGAAACCCTACTGGGCTTAGCTCTGTGGTGATGCTGGGAGGAACCCAGTGAGCTGCACAGCTGGATCTCTGTCCCCCTGGAGACAAGGGAGTCAGACATGGAAAGATGCCCATAGACAAACATGGAGCCGCATGTCACGGACAACTGACAAGTGAGGAGACTGGGAGCACTCACTTTAGGTGTCTGGAAGGACTTTTTGGAGAAGGTGTGGCTTGAGCCAGAGCATGCATGGAGGACCACCTTTGGAAGGGAGCCTTAGAGAATTCTCGTGGCCTTGCGGGTGGACCTGGGGCGCCAGCTCAGCCGTGGCCAGCACATTCTCCATTTGGTCTCACCTCTAGGCTTCTCACCCCTCCTTCTTGCTCACCTCTTGCTCCCTATTCTCTCACTTGCCCTCTGTCATCCACCCTACCCCAAGCCCTCATCTCCTCAACCTTTTCCAGCTTCCTTCTCCCCCCACCCCAGTGTCTATGTTTCTGATTATTCCCCCCAGTTAGTGTTGCTTGCATTCTTCTGCATTGAATCTCATTTTGTTATTTCCTGTCCCATATTTTCTAAACTCCCCAGGTCCCTTCTCATTTATTTCCCCATCGTCTCTGGTGCTGTTTGCAGCACCGCCCAGTTTGTTATCATCTGCAGATTTAATTAGCATGGTTGATGACCCCTTTTCTTCTAGACTGGACGCCATGGGAAGGGATGGGTGGTCTCAGGCAGGGCCAGCTCGACAGCCGTGCATGTGTGCAGGGTCACGGCTGTGGAAAAGCCTGTTTTGGCTGCATAAAGGGGATGTGTTCCAAACTGGGCTCTCGCCTCATATAGGGGAAAAAATGCCCCAAGAGCCAGGTTTTTCTGGGAAAAAAGGGAGGCTCCTGGAAACCGGATTGCACAAACCCCTTCAATTCAAATTCCTCTGGCCAGAAGACACCATCTGCAAAATCCAATTATTATTAGCATCGGGCACCTATAACGTGCCAGACATTGTGCTGATGCCTTTTTGGTGTCATTGCTGATCTTCACAAGCACTCTGCGAGGTCACTGTTGCTTCCGGAGTAGTATTTTTCTATTTTACTAAAAAGGAAACTGAGCCTCAGAGACTATATAACATACCCATGGTCACACAGGGGGTAAATGGCAGAGCTGGGATGTTAAGCTCAGTTTCTCTGAGCTCTTCCTTTAATGTACCCTGCTCCTCAAAGACCCCCATCTACTTCAGAGACCCTGGCCCCTGGACCTCAAGGCTAATGGGTTATTTTTGTGGCACCCTTGGCAGATGGGCTAATTCTGGATATTTTGGGAAGCCCACAAAATAATCAACTGCTCTATTCTTTTTTATCATCACAGTGATGGGTCTTTTCCTGAGTGTCCCTGATGAGCTCATCAATATCAGATCCAAGATCTAGATTTGAGCTAATTTAATAACCTTTATTCATAAACCAATTTCTTTAAGCTCCACCTTAATATGTCTCAAGTCTGAGTCTGGTGTGGTGGGAGCGGGGGCTGGTGTGATAATTGCTGACACCGGCTTTTACGTCCCGTCTGATACCTCTGTGGGCCCCACAGTGGTTTTCAGCTTCACTCCCTGAGCCGTGGGTGGTGGTTCTCGATGGAGCGCTACGCATTTCTGGAGGGATGATTTTTTCCTTGTGCGGGACTTTCCAGTACATACAAGCATGTTTGCATCCTTGCTTCCATCCGCTGAATGGTAGTGGTGCTCCCCACTCATTGTGACAGTCAAAAGCTCCCATCCCTTTCCAAGGGGAAGGGTGCAGCTCTTGTGGTTTGCATAAAGTGACACAAAGCCCACCTCAGGGCCAAAGGAGGCTGAGCAGGTGGAGCCCTGGTTCTCCAAAGGGTAGCCCCTTGAAATATTTGGTTTGAAGACAGGGTCCTGTAGCTGAAGAAAGCTTGTAGCTAGTGTTATAGAAGATTTCATGGCTTCTTTGTACATATTCAAAGTGTGCCTGGCCTCCCTACAGAAGATCTCAGTTATGAAGGATTATTGGCCCCTAGAAGGGAGACCCAGAGCCCCGCCTTCAAGAACCTGCCTCCTCTGACCTGAGGATGGTCACAGTGGCACATGGGAGGCTTGCCCCTCTATTCTCTAGGTTGACCACAGCCTAGACCAACCCCAGAGCAGATGGATAGTCACTGCCCATCTATTGCATTTCTTGGTCTCACTGGAGAATGGGAAGAAGTTTCCACCTTGAGCTCCATTGAGAAAAGAGGAAGGCACTCTCTCAGGGCTCCCTGATAGGGGGACTTTTGTCCTTCTTTATCCTGTTGAAGATATAATTAACCTGAGTGAACACACAGGGTTGACCCACCGAGATCCCTGTTGTGAAGTTCATAGGCAACAGCAACATAGTGGGCAGTTTGGCCAGCAAAAGCCACATCTCAGCCCTCCGGCTCCCCAGCTTCCGCCCTGCTTCAGGCAGGCTGGTCTCCATATGCTGTACTCACTTCTCCTTACACTTTTGCTTATCCCATTCCTTCCCTTCCTTGCCACTTACAACCCTTTTTGTGTGTGTAAATATGGTCATACGATGTTCAAAGTAGAACTCAAGTTCATTCTCCTTCATGACATCCTTTCTGGTTCCTCTGGCCCAGAGTCAGCTCTTCCACTGGTTTCTTATCTCAGTGAGAACTCTTGGTTGCATTGATAGAAAGCCCAACTCAAACTAGCTTAAACAACAAAGGGAGTTTATAAGCTCGTGTAATTAGGAAGCCCATAAGTAGGTCTGGTGAGGCTTGATCCAGCAGGTCAAATGATGTCTCCAAACACCCCCTATTTCTCTATCTTTTTGCTCAACCTTCTGCACGTTCTACTTCATCCTCTATTTACTCAGTGGTCCCTTGGCTGACCCAGGCCTTCCCTTTATGGAACAAATTGACTGCCGCTATTCTCCTGAGTTCTGGCAGAAAGGGAAAGCTGCTTTCTCCAACTCTAGCCAACATTTCCTCACATCTTATTGGTTCTGATTGCATTACAAACATATTCCAGACCAATTGTTGTGGCCAGGGGGATGGATATGCTGATTGGCTCAGGCTAAGTGGACCTATCCTTGGAGTTGGTAGTGAGGTCAAGTCTATTGAAAACATGTGGCTGAGATCCAGGAGGAGCAAAATCTGGCAATTGTTGATGAGTGAGAGGGAGACAACAAACAAATGAGCATTCACTAGTTGTCTTGTCCATTTGGACATTAGTCATTCCAGTCATGGTGTTATTCATCTGTCTGGTGTATTAGCTACCATTTATCTGGTTTCCAAAGAGACTGAAAGCCATATGATGGTATGATGGCTTATATTTCTTCTGTATGCCCTTAACTCTTAGCACATTGCTGAGCACATGGTTGTTGCCTGATAAATACATGTTGAATTGAAATATGTTGAGATGATTAAATCCTAGGAAATAGTGCAATTATTCCTTAAGGGAGAGATAAGTCACCACTAAGACGAAACAACAGCACACCTTTGGGAGGGAGGGGAGTTAATTACCAATAGTATGAAGGTTTTGTAGAAGTGTCTCGAGGAGGGAAGAAAAGTATCAAAATCAAAGGATCACATAAGTTTTGAGTTAGGAGGGATATCAGAAATAGGGAAACTTTCAGAGATGATGTGTTGGGCTTTGATGTGCCTGGAAATGCTTCTTTCTCTTTCCCTGGGACATTTATCATATAGGCCAGAGGAATGAAGGTCAGGAAGGAGATACTGGGCATTCATGTCCAAAGGTTTGAGAGCTATTGAATTTAGTGGTACTCTTGATGATCCGTAGGGTGACCCTATGACTTATTGTCCAATCTGGGACATTTTTGTTAATCCTAAATTGCTAAACTGGATGGGATGATGAGTCAAGGAAATAAACCGGGACTGACCTAGTCCAACCAGGACCTATTGATTATCCTTGCTTTGAGTAACTATCAACCATCCAACTCTCAACCACCCTTTGCCTACCACTCTGCCTCTGCCTTCCATTCCTCTGGGCAATGAAATGCTCGCAGTCTTCTGGTGGGGGTGAGTGGGAAGCACACATTGCTGAGAGTTAGCATTCTGCAGCATCTGATTCCACTTGCAGGATGTCAACTGTCTGAAATAGTTATACTCTGATGAATAGGAAAGGGCGGCATTTCCCTCTGGTCTTTCCTCATGGTTTATCTATGACCTTTCCCCCTCTGTTTGGGGCTGGGCCTGTGTGCCTGAAGCCTGGTCATCAGCCTCCCAGCCTTTCTTAGTTTTGAAGAGGCCCTGTCCTTTCTGCCAACATCTCCAGGGCTTATGGATTTTCATCCTTTTTTGTTTAAAGATTTTATTTTTTTCCTTTTTCTCCCCAAAGCCCCTCGGTACATAGTTGTATATTCTTCGTTGTGGGTCCTTCTAGTTGTGGCATGTGGGACGCTGCCTCAGCATGGTTTGATGAGCAGTGCCATGTCCACGCCCAGGATTTGAACCAACGAAACACTGGGCCGCCTGCAGTGGAGCGCGCGAACTTAACCACTCGGCCATGGGGCCAGCCCCAATTTTCATCCTTTTTATGGTAGAAATTTGGTCTCTGGCTTCTGGATTCTGTTCAGCCTGTTACTTTCTGCATTGTAAATTCCCAAGAGAAGCATTCTCTTTTATCTTTAACCTCACTCGGTGTTTGCAGGTACATGCCAGGAGCTTTTGCCAAGGAGGGCTCAGCTATGATTTCTCTCAGGTGGGATCCAAGAAGCATGGTAGGATCCCTGTAGAGGTCAAGGGCGTGTGTTCTGTGATCCAAATGGCAGGTGCGTGCTCTGCATTTTGAGTACCACGGCAGAGATTTGGCATTGGCTGCCCATGGTCTTGCTCTTTAAAAAATACTTTTATATATACTTTATAGTTTGTAGAATACTTTAGTGTATATAATCTTGTTTGATTCTGGGATAGCATGGAATCATTATTAACTTTTGACTGTTTATTTCTTAATTAAAACCTAACAATATACAACATATTATTAAACAAATAAAATGTTTGACAAATAATATATTTTAATGAAAAATAGTGATAATTTTCAAAACAAAAATAAATTATGAGAAATGTGGCTTTGTTTTATATTTTTGCAAATCTTTTTTCCCTAGCCTTATTGAGGTATAATTGATGTATAATAAACTGTACATATTTAAAGTATCTGATCCGTTGAGTTTTGACATATGTACCCACTGTGAAGCCATCATCATAATCAAGATAATGCACATATCTACTCCCCCCAACAATTTCACCTGTCCCTTTGTACTGCCCATCTTTCTCTCCTCCAGATGGTATTGTTATTAATCATTATAATTATTTTAACATTGCCTCTGAGTTTCAAGAGCTTTGGTGAGTTGTCAACAATGGTGCAGCTGGTAAGTGACAGAGCTGGGCCCCAAGACAGGGTCCTCAGGTCCTATTACCCATGGCCTTCCCATGACCTATCCTACATGGTGAAGATTCTTCCTCATTTCTTCTGTGGGATTTTTTGGGTTTTTGTTAAAGATTGGCACCTGAGCTAACATCTGTTGCCATTTTTTTTTCTTTTCTTCTTCTTCTTTTCCCCAAAGCCCCCCAGTACATAGTTGTATATTCTAGTTGTAGGTCCTTCTATGCGGGACGCCACCTCAGCACGGCCTGATGAGCAGTGCCATGTCTGTGCCCAGGATCTGAACTGGTGAAAGCCCGGGCTGCCCACTTGGCCATGAGGCAGCCCTTTCTGTGGGATTTTTGAAGTAGAACAAAGCTCTGAGAACACTTAACCTGCTCGATTGCTGACTCCCTATATGGTGCTCCTTCCAGGGTGCTGTGCTGCTCTTGGGGGCCTCTGTGGCTCAGGGATTATTAGGTGGGGAGCAGGTTCTCTCTACCTTTGGTGTGGAGGGGACACTGACTTGGTTTTATTGAGTTCTCCCTCGCTACTTCATCTTCACATGGGCTTTGAGCATGTTTTCTAGGTGGCTCCTGTCTGGCGTGCAGTGAGGTGCAATGCACAGAGTAGACACTATGGTAGCAGGTCCAGAGAGCATCTCCTCTGGGTGCCTGTCCATTTTGGTGGTTAACCCAAGGGATCCTCCCAGCCAAGAATGCCCTTCCCTTTCAGGGACTTTTGGCAATGGCTGTTTGCTTTGGAAAAAGTACAAGATGAGGTGAGTTTTCATTTCTGTAGGATTCTGGGTAGGTTGTCCCCAGTCTTTGGCTGGGGACTAGGTTAAGCCTTTTCTATAAGAGGGGTCACGCTGCTGGTACCTTTTGGGTCTCTGGGACAGGGTGCAATGGGCATTTAGTCCGGCTATCTCCTTTTGCTGATCTTAACCCATCCTGGCCTTGGCCTGGGGAGGGTTGGTTTGGAGAGGAGATTCCCTTGCTCTCTTCCGGGGTCTCCCAGAAAAGTGAGTTTTCATCTTTCCTCCTCCAGTTGGGACGTTCTTCCGTGTGCTTAATTCCAAGCCACTCTGTCTCTGGGAGGTCCAGGCAGCGCCTGCTCCCTGGTCATAGGTTGGAAGTTCCTGATAGCTGAAGGGAAGTCAAGGCTTTGTTCTTAATGATGACACAGGGATAGCCCATGGTGTTCCTCAAATGGAGGAGTTGTGAGGACTATCTCATTTCCTGCTGTAATTTAAAAAGCCTCAAGGCTACGCTCCCCACTCCTCCTTCGTCTGTGATGATGGCTGCCTGGACCACAGTCTCAGCACCACCTGGCATAACTCCTTTAGCTTGTGGACATCAACCATGATGATCTGAGAATGTAGGAGTCCCTGGGGGTTTCTCCTACCCTCACTGTGGGACCACATGCCTTTGCTTCTTGCTGATCCAAGATGATCTAGGTTGGTGATATCTTAGAGGAACCTGTTCCCTCTCTGCTCCTCTCCATTGTCCACATGCACATCTCCCCACCCTTCCTCTGGCAGCCCCATTCCTGGGCCACAATGTACTGCAGCTGATGTTCTCAGCTCACAGCAGGGCCCGGGACCAGAGTACACTCAGGCGTCTGGGGTCAGCGTTGAAGTGGCTTGGCAGGACTGTGTGGGAAGGAGGCTTGTGGAGTATCGGTTTCCAGTGTTTGGCTGGGGCTGCCTCCCATTCACTCTTGTCTCTAGAGGGAGTTTGTGGTCTTGCGAAGCCACATGCAATCTTTGGATAACAACAAGAGGACATAAACAATACGGATAATCTCACCAGGAGTACGTGGGCCTCTGGTCCCTGCTGAGGGCCTTGAACAGTGGCTGGAGTACCGGTGAGAGGTGGCTGGGAGTGCACTTCTCCCCCTCTCCCCCTCATTTCTCCATCCCTCATCTACCTAATCTGTTGTGAAGGGAGGGGCTGCAGGGTTGCCCTCAGATGGGTTGGGAGCCCTCAGGGATATGTGATGCTGTCCCTCACAGGTAGTTTGTGATGGACCCTGGCATCAGGAGACCTGGATTCCGTGTCTGGTTCTGCTACTAACTAGCTATATATCCAAACTCAAGCAACTTAGTCTCTTGAGCTCCAGGTCTTCATTTGCTACTTGAGAAAGAAAGTAGGTATCCTTGGAGGTCTTTCTAACTCTAGAGTCCTTTGATCACATCAGCTCAGTCTTCTGAAATTCACTGTACCCATCAGCTGGCTCTGCTTTGAGCTGTCAGCATGAGGATGCTGAATGGCACCAAGGAAGTCTAATGCTTGGTGAGTAAAGATACCAAAGACTAACAATTGAAGTCTCTTATTTTCCAGAGTGTCCCTGATTCTTCTCCTTAGTGCTACCACACCCTTATCAGGCCAGAAGGCAGAGAGATTCCAGATATATCCAGTTCTGGTTCAATTTCATTGTGTTGTATGAGCACCAGAATGAGTTTGTGCTGGTGCATTAGGTGCCTAGGAAAGGCAGCAGTGATCTGCAAATGCAGTGAGCATCAGGGATGACTGATAGGAATGGGGAGGCTCTCCTGCAGGGTCTTCATAAAGTTCCTGATCAAGTGGAAGCTCAAATAAGTTTAGTTGTTGGCATGAGAAAAAGATTTGTAAGTGACCCTTAAGGGTATTGAATTATTCTCTCAAAACTGAACTAGATTTAAATTCTGTTGGCCAAAGTTAACCAATTACTTTCTGGGCTATGGTTACCGATTTTTAGGAACTGGTCACAGGATCCAAACAGAACCAATTAGGCATATGTGCATTTTGACACTGCAGTCACGAAGCCATCATTTTGGTTGGGTAGAGCTAATCCCCAAAGTAATGTCCGACATCTATTGAATAATGTCCGTATTCCAGGCACTAAAGCGGGGACTTCCCATACCTTATCTTGAATCCTCACATTAGTCCTGCAGTGTTTCTCTTCTTCCTTATTCAGATAAAGAAATTGAGGCTCGTTTGGTTAAGTAACTTGCTCAACATCCCACAGCTGTAAAATCCAGATTTAAAATCTTAATCTGTTTTTATCTGAAACCTAAGCTCTTTCCACTCCCCTACTTTGCCTGAAAGAATTCAAATTCTTTGAATTTGAATGGGTAGAGTGGAAGTCAGTTGGGCCTATGGAACAAGGAAATTTTTTTAAGCTCAATCTATGTTTACCTCCAATTTTAGATTTTTGGGTTAGTAAAAAGAGCTTCTGCATTTGGTGATGGCTCTGCTTAGGGATTTTCAAGTATTTGTTTCTTCTTTAGAAGACATAGCCAGTCACACCAGCTAATATTTCACATGAGCTTGCACGATTTTCTTTTGATGAGAAGGTGACAATATTACATGGCATGAAAGGAACATGACTGGATGTTAGCACCACAAAATTGCATTCCAGCTTTTGTTGTCATTTAAAACAAATCTGTTTGAGGAGAATGGAGGACAAGCATACTTCGCTGGAGGGAACTAACGTCTCCACATCGGGAAACAATTTTGCATTAGTTACTGTGAGGTTGCGCCGCAGCTCTAGAACCTCTAAAAACCATAGTGGCTAAACAAGGTAGAATTAGATCTTTCACATAAAAGTCTCGGAGACAGCCAGGGCTGTTATGACGCTCTGTGAGGTGAGGACCCACTTCTCTCTGCTCTTTCTGGCCTTGACTTTGCCATCAAGGTGTCAGATGCTTATATCCATGTTCCAGGCAGTGGGTTAAGGGCAGGGAAGAAGATGAAGGGGCCAAAGGCACCTCCTTGCTCTCTTTGAAAAGAGTTGCCAGAAGCTGCTTCCCAACACTTCCACCTACACTACACTGGCCAGAAATTGTGTTAGGGTTGCACCTAACTGCAGGGAGCTGTAGTGTTCATCCTGGATGGCCACATGCTTAGTTAAAAAATGAAAAAATGAGAATGGCTGTCAGGTGGCAGCTAGCAGTCTGCCACCAAGGCCGTGGGATTAGACCCTGGTCCTCCCAAACCTTTCTCAAACTTTGAACATCTGTAGCCACTTAGTGGACATTTGGTACACACTTAAGCCACCAATTCTAGAGTTAGAAAAAAAGGGTTCATCGTAATTTAAAAATAAAGACAAAACATAATATATTAAAATCAGTAATAGTCATGATTTCATCTTAGTGAGAGGGATGGTACTGTTTGCCATCTTTCACCAAAATCATCATTTCTGGGGCTGTGATGGAGAGCTGGGGTTGCAGGTCAGCTTCACAGATGGTTTCTTTTCTTACCTTTTATTTTCACTAAATTAGAAAAGCTTGAATTACAGTTAGAAATGGCAGCAAGTGATTGATGACTCTGTCTAGTAGTCCTGGATATCACAACCATGGATGGGTGCAGAAATTGGGGCAATTTCTTGCTGAAGGCCACTTCCAGCGTTTTGTCAGAACTATGTCCACTTGGAAGCTGGGACGAAAGTCTTAGGACGATCTCAAAGATTCCTTATCCATCTTTTGATCCAACTTTAGTCTGAGAGGCATGTCTTTATGTTCTGTTGCAACCCTTGGATGTGGTTTTCAACATTGCTCAGTAACATGGCATGTCTGTCTCCATGAGAGAAGAGAAATTGCAGGTAGAGCATAGACTGCCTGGATTCAAATACTTTTTTTTTTTAAATCACACTATTTGTATAACTTTGGACAAATTATTTAAGTTTTCCCTGCCCTAATTTCCTTAATTGTAAAATAGGGATAGTGACAGTACCTACGTGACAGCATGGCTGTGAATATTCTATGAGCTGAAGCAGATAACCACCTAGCTCCGTCCTGGCTCATGATACACACTCAGTATCTAGGCATCGTACTGTTATTATTCTCAGGTATTTGCAAACTCTTGACTATCCAAGACTTTCTACCACAGTTCAGTCTTAAATCCTGGTTTATTCTTCACTCTTTTCATTCATAAATCAGAGCATTTCATCTCTTAAGTGAAGGTGGCTTCTGGGTGTTTGAATTACTGAAGGTATTGTGGAGCTGCCGTTCACAGTCATGGAAATAGTCTCCACTTGCATTAGGAGCATCGTGAAACACCTTACGTTATTCACATTTCAGATGCGTACGTGCGCACGTCGTAGTCTGCACTGCAGTGTGGACAGCAGTCTTCTCTTGGCCGCAATTTCTCTGCCTGGCACTCGGGAAAGGCAGGCGGTCAGAGTCTGTGTGTGGCTGGCTTCCACTGCTACCTTGAACCTCACTCAGGACCAGAGGGCAGGTTGTTGAACACCAGGGACGACTGCTTTTCTGTGAGCAGTATCACCTCTGCTCAGTGCTGGTGTCCATGCATCCTGCTTCACAAAATACCCAGCAATGCAATAAAAGCCCCCTTTCTCCTGTAGCTTGGGTTGTCAGGGGGTGAACAGAGCAAGAATCTGCGAGCACACTTGCTAGGGCCGATTCTCACTACACTCCTTAGTGGCTTTATCTTAATGGAGGCGGCGTGTTAGCCAGCACCCCGGCACCTCCCCACTGTGGGGCAGGCTTTCCTGGGATTTCCAATACTCAGTTGATGAGGGAATTTTGCTGTCAGTTTGTTCTGCTTTCTCTGTGGATAACAGTGTTTGTGACTAATTTTGCAGGTAGTTTCGAAGCTTCTCACTTTATTATAAGGGGGCTTTTGCCTGTTTTTCCTACTTGTTTTGGTCTCCTTTCATTCTTTAGTGATAAAATTAATTGAATTGATGTTAGAAAGTATTTTTTTATCTGTGCGCGCGTGTCCTGAAAAAAATTTGAGGTTTTATTTGAAGATGAGAAGAAATTGATGGCTTCACGTCATAATCTGACCAATTTTTGTAACAGACACTGCGACTGGGGCCAAATGGATTGCTGAGTCAATGAGACTTAATTTTAAATGCTCATCACTGCATTTCCTTTTCTTACTTTTCCTTTTTCAGGTGAAATTAATGCGCTCACGGAATCACTTGTCCTGAGACATAGATTCATATTCTATATTCATATGGGAGCCCTCTTCAAGATTTATGCTTATGGTGTTATTTTGAGTTGTCCTGTTCAAATTATTATTTATAGCTTTACTTTTAGGCTTAGGTGAACCCCTTTTGTGATTTGGGGCTGTGACAGCACAATGGTAGAACAAGAATACAAAGTTAACGATAAACAATGAAAATACATGAATGTAGACAAGTTGTAGGCTGTTCACCGAATGCTAGTGGAGGTAAACTGACAGATATTGAGAGTCTAATGGGATTTCTGAAAATCACAATTGCTTACATTTCAAATCTGTGAGCACAATGGTTTTAACTCTTCTTTTCCTCTGAAGCCACTAAACTCCGGGGACCACGCTTTGGGATCACTACCCTATGGTTTTTAATGAGAGCATTTCTGGAATAAGAGTGGTGAATGGGGTGTAGGCGGGAGGGGACTAGCCCCGGTGAAGTTTGAAGAGAAAAAACCAACAGAAACCGAAGAAATAACAGGTCTGGGCTTCTAGCTTGGGAGCGTTGGGGAGCCAGGAAGGTAAACTATGTCCTTCTAAGTGTTTACATTTCTTCTTCTTTTGTATCTTGCAGAGTAAAAACCAGGGATCCATCTTTGTCCGGATACATGCCCCGTGGCAGGTGCTGGCCAGAGAGGCAGAATTCTTGAAGATCAAAGTTCCCACCAAGAAAGTATGAGCATGTTTCTTCTGGGTTTGGGGGCCTCCCGAGGGCTGGATGGATGTAAATAATTTGGGAACGGGGAAGGTGGGATGTTTGTTTTGTGAAGTTGAAATCCCTCTTGCCTCCCCAGAGACCCTAAATATGGGGCACTGAGGTGGGTGGGATGGGGAAGAGATTTGGGGTGGGCAGAGGAGCGGGGTTTGGAGGATCTTTTCACCTCAGAGCTCCACCTGGGATGTGCTGCACGAGAAACCCCAAACATTGCCCTGGTCCAGCTTCTTGATTTCTCTGTTATGCCTCCTTTCTCCCTCTTCTTGGGGTCCTAACACTGCCAGGCATTTCTTTAGAGTGAATGTAGCAAGGAGAGCAGACAGCAAGCCATGCTGATGCGGGCAGCAGCATGCAGGGAGAATAGCGCCAAACTTGCCGTGAAGACACCTATTCCGGTTGTGACTCTGCCACAAAGTATTGTGTGATGGTGGGTTTTGCTTGTCTCTTCTGTAAAATAGAAGATTCTTAATCAGGCGAGTTGGTTAAAATAATCTGGGGAGTGTTTTCAAAATTTTCATGCCAATGGCTCACCTCTGGGATTTTGATTCAGTTGGTGGGTATGGAACGAGGTTCTGGCATCAGTACTGTGAAAAAGTTCCACAGGAGGTTCTGTGGCACATCTGGGTTAAGAGCCACACAGTTTAGATGATTTTTGAGGTCCTTTTCAGCCAATATGGTCTAGGTATGATTTAAAAATCTCCCTAGGGAATTCCTAGGTCACAGTCTCTTTGTAAAACAAAATCCAGCAAACATCTCCAGAGAGAAAGGCAAGGTGTCTACAGATTCACCGTTTTTTTTTGTTGTTAGGCATTGTAGAAGAAAGGAGTGGCTATGGGCTTTGATCATTTGAGATGCCTCTAGGCAGGGTCCTGGGGCAGATGATACTCTAGTCTAACCGTGGGTGATCTATGGGTGATCTCTCTGTCTCTGTCTCTGTCTCTCTCCCATCACTGACACACATCCGTGGTGTCATTTCACAAGTGGTGAGCAGCTTTGAGGAGATCATCTTCATTATTCCAGCTTCCGTTACCATAATTTCCACCCTCCCCATTATTAACAGAATTCCATATTTGTTGCCTTCTGCACCACCACTGTTCTCACCTGCCTTATCATCCCCATCTTCACTATTAGTAGCAACACCATCGTGATTAACATCATTGGCTATGCTCACACCATCTTCACTACCAACAGATCTACTGTCCCCATCTGAAATCACTCATCAAATACCATTGTAACATGAATCCCCTATTCAGGAAGGGTAAAGTCTGTGGGTTCTGTTCTTATAGGTTTATTAAGATGGATAATGCCTCCATGGCAGTTGACAAATGATCATTAAACAATGATAAAACAGAGACATGAATAATACCTACAAACGTTTTGCCAGTAAAAGGTAAATGTATTGGGGTCACATGCCTGAGTGTCTTGGTTTCACAAGGGCCACACTGTGTTCTTTTCTCCTTCAATTGTACTGCTGTGTTCTTTGTCTCCTGGTTTTGGACCTCTCACTCCTAATGCCACTGTCCTCAAATGCAGGTGTCCTCTTTGTTCTGAGCTTCCGCTCCTCCTCCACTGATGGTCTCCCAGTCTGCTGAGCGTAAGACCCAAGTCAGGCTTGAATGGAGGCCTCTGCTTCCCTCTGGGTGTCCTAACTTGGCCAACCATTTCATTTCTCTTTCTTCTGTCTTCCTTCTAACTTCAGTATATACTTCTTCTGCGTTCTCTGGTTTATTTGAATATCTAATGTTCTCTTAATTTCATTCTATTTGTACCTTGCTTCCTATGTTTTTATCTCTGCTGGCTGATCCCTGGAAAGAAGGTAAGCAAAACTCTAATGCCCACGCTATTGCTACTATACCCCTGGACGATCCTTTTAGCAAGAATTCTAGAAACATAGACGTGTGCATCCTTCTTCTACTCTCCCCTCTTTGGCTCTTTTTCTTCTTTGCTTTCCTTCCCATTCTTCCTTCACTTTCATGCGTTTCCTTCACTTCTTCCCTCTCCCTTCCACCTCCCTCTCCTGATGCCTTCTCCTAGCCTCCCTCTCTGTTCTTTGGACATCTTACCACACCTCTCACTTCTCTACCACCTTCTTCTCCTCCTCATTCAGATTCAGCCTCAAGGAGTGCCTACCTCCAGGCCCTCTAGTCTTCTCTTGTCCTTTCACAAGCTCTTATCTTTGAGAGCATCATTCTGCTTAAATGACAGGTCTGCCCTCAGAGTTGCTGTGCCCCTAGGCATTTAGCCTATTGGAGCTTACCATCTGTAGTTTAGGTAGTACCTGCTCTTGAATTTGTAGATGAGATGATTAGGACAAGGACGCACTGTATCATGGCCATCTCTGAGTCTCTCTCCTCTTTCTTCTTTGCATTTTTTTTATAATTCAGATATATTTGACATATTACTTGTGTAAATTTAAGATGTACAACATGTTAATTTGATACGTTTATGTATTGTAATATGATTGCCATTGTAGTGATAGTTAACACCTCTACCATGTTACATAATTATTCTTTCTTTTTAGTGCTTGGGATAATTAAGTTGTAGTCTCTTAGCGAGGTTGATGATTATAATACAAAACTGTGTCTATATTCACTATACTGTGCATTAGATCTTCAGGACTTATTTACTACTCATTGCGAGTTCGTACCCTTAAACAATCTCTCTCTATTCGCTACCCCCCCATTCCCTGGTAACCAGCATTTTAATCTCTGGTTTGAGAAGTTTGACTTTTGAGATTCTGCCTATCTGAGATCATACAGCACTTTTCTTTCTCTGTCTGACTTATTTCATTTAGCATAATGTGCTCAAAGTCTATCCATGTTGCAAATGCAGGATGTCCTTTCTCATGGCTGAATAATCTTCCATTGTGTATATATCTCACATCTTCTTTATTCATTCTCATGTGAATGGGCACTTAAGTTGTTTGCATACTTCCTTCTCTTTCATTTTGGTGGCATAGGGTGGTAGACGCCACACCGGATGAGTCCTCAGAAGACCATACTTCCAGCCTTGGTTCTACACTTTTTTCCAGTGTCATTTGAGATGTCACTTTGTCTTTGAGAGCCTCAGTTTCCTCATCTAGGATATGGGCATAATAATACTTGCCCTATTTTTCTTAGAATGTTGTTATAAGAATCCAATTCTTAACCAGTGGTATGGAAATACCGGAGTTTATTATTATGTCTGTGTTTTCAAATATTTTTATGTGTATTCTCTGTTCCTGTTCCTCCAATCAACTTCCTTCTTGATGGAATAGGCAGCCAACATCATTGGAGCTCCCTCTGTAAGAGAGTCTTTTGAGAGACACTGAAGGACACAGAAACCATCCATGCCCTCAGAGAGCTTACAGTCAAAGGGCACAATAGGAAAAATACACATGCTCAGACATCAAAGCACCAGTTAAATGCTGTGTCAAATAGCAACTGGTAGCACAGAGGAGATTCTGTATGTAAATATGGTGGGCCAGGGGAGCAAAGCTGGGTGGTGGCTCCCACAAGACTTCAGACATAACAGAAAGATCTTTTCTCCAAAGCTTTTCGGCCCCAGACTCAACCCAGGTGGCCTGTTCTGTCATCCTTCTGCAGTCCAGCTGCATGGCCCTGGGCTTTTTTTGTATCCATAGAATGCAGTGGCTTGTAGTTGAGCTCACAGAGGGTGTCATGACCAGGAGAGGGAGATATAACTTGGTATGCTGCGTGGGTTGCATATGCTTGGAAAAATTAACCTGACAACCTGACCCCAGGGGTGGGGGTGGGCATTAAACCCAGTTCTTGAGATGAGAAAAGAGCATGGAGGGGGAGGATGAGCCAGCGTAGCCTGCAGAGGGCTGGTGCTAGGTCCAGTGGCATTTTTCCTCTTTTTTAGTGGGTGTAGGGAATGACTACAGCGAGAATAGACTATATTTGCAGAAAGCCACATCCTGGCGGCAGGGGGTCCGTGGAGGAGGATGAGGCACGGCATGGGATCAGCTAAGCATCCTCCGGGCCTGTGGAAGTTTGCATCATAGCTCAGCCGGTCCGGAGAGACCAGGAAGATGGGGAGGAAGTCACGAAATCGAGAGCTCAAACCCGGACAAATCCATAGTAATGCGTCCAGGGACTCGGAGTTCTGAGCACAGATATTAACTGGGACGGGGAATCTTGGAAGGAAGCATTTGTTTTCCAAAAACAACAACAGAAGAGCCAGTGTTTTGTGAGGGACACTCAACATCCATGCACTGGAAGTGGCGGGAAGGCTGGGCCTTTGGCCCTGAGCAGCTTGGGACAGTTTGAAATGGATGCCTCCTCTCCTCTGCTCATTACCACGGTGGCCCTTCTAGATTGTGGTCAACTTCCACATTTATTTCTCCTTCGCTTTTCTATATTTATGAATGAACACCCCTCTTTCTCACCCGTTACATTCACTTATTCTCCAAGTGCTGCCTCCTGCAGAGACAAGGCGGGAAATGGACCAGTGGGAGGAAACTGAGTCCGTTCTTGTCAATGAAATCGTGCTGATCCAGCCAGAGTCCAGTAAATTTGGAAAACGTGACATGTCTGGGATGGGTGAAAATCACTTTTGTCAACTCAGTCACAGCTTTTGTAGCTGTTCTTAATAGAGTGACTGACATGGCAGGGGTCACGTTTGCTGTTCCCAGGAGCCTGGAAGGACTTCAGCTGATGAGTCCTTTGCATGCAAGTAGATGCTGTTAACTTCCAGCAAGTCATACCTTTTCAGAAAGGCAGGCTCAGAGCTCCCCTCATCCCCAAAACAGGAGTAATAAGTGTTGTGGAGGCTGTGGTGGAGCAGTGACGAGGTATGCAGGATGCCTAGCGTAGAAGCGTGCTCAACATGTGATAACCGCCATTGCTACTGTTGTTGGTATTGTTGTACATAGGTAACCGTGTGTAGGGCAGCGCAGCTGGCACCAGATCGGGGCTGCTCCTTCCTGCTATTGCCCTTCCCAGCCAGCATCTGTAGTGTTGAGGGAAAACGGGCCCAGTCCTTGAAATCTGCCAAGGCAGCCGGAAGCCCAGACACGGAATTGGTGGGGAGGTGGGAACAGATGGCCTTTGGACTGTGTGCTGGGGGATTTCTGTTTCCTAGAGCATGGGTCCTTGGGGTGTCCGTAAACATAATGTCTCCGTGTGCGAGGTCTGCGAGGCAGTCCCTGGGAAAGCCAGTAGGAAGACTGCTCAGGCGCCGCAGCGCGGCGGGCAGAGCTTGACGGGCCCACTTCAAGGACAGACGGCAGGTGTGGCAGTGGAGACTTGAGTTCTGCTACTGGCTCTGCCCCTGTGAACCTGGGTTTGATTCATGTCTTAGCCTCTTTTCCAAAACAGGACTTGAGATGGATTACAACCAAAAGCAGAAATACAAATGGGTCATTTTTTAAAAGAATTATGGGGGCCGGCCTGGTGCTTAGTGGTTGGGTTTATGTGCTCTGCTTCAGCTGCTTGGGGTTCACGGGTTTGGATCCCGCATGCCAACCTACACACTGCTCATCAAGCCATGCTGTGGTGGCATGTCACACACAAAACAGAGGAAGATTGGCATAGATGTTAGCTGAGGGCCAATCTACCCCACCAAAAAAAAAAAAAAAAAAACGCCAGCCTGGTGGTATAGCAGTTACAGGTTCTTGTGCTCCACGTTGGTGGCCCGGGGTTTGCTGGTTTGGATCCTGGGTGCAGACCTATGCACCGCTTATCAAGCCATGCTGGGGCAGGCGTCCCACATATAAAGTTGCACTACAAAGCAATGCGTGTAAATTTCTGGTAAGCAAAGGATTCAAAGACAAAAATTAGAGCAGAAAGGTCATTCATACTTTGTCTCCATGGAATCCACGTCTTGAAATATTTTTTACCTACTAAACTGCATTTATTAAAGAATAATTCATCTTTTCATTTTCATTAACTGAAAACATACATAACTGCCATGAAGAATTTTCTGATCAGTGTGAGAGAATCAGTGTTACCATGCTGAACTAATATAATTTCAGTTAAAAAGCAAAGGAACTTGACATTTTGGTTAGCCTGACTGGCCCCTTAGGAGGAAGATATTAATTCCACTGAGCTGTGTGAACTGTTGGAAGTGGTTCTCAGATACGCCTGCTGCCTCTCCAGAGGCTCTGATTTGTAACCAGGGCTGTTGCAAAAGTTCCACAGGAAGACCCTCCCTCTGGCTCCTGGTGCCCACCCAGCTTCAGGGACTCTGCCTGGCCTGGAGCACCGCACTTCTTGCTTCTCAGTTATTCAGATCTGAGGCTTTTATCAGGGTTCTCCGGAGAAAGAGAACTAACAGGGGGTGTGTGTGTGTGTCTGTATAAGGAATTGGCCCAGGTGATCATGGAGGCTGAGAAGTCCCGAGATCTGCAGTTGGCGACCTGGAGTCTCGGGAGAGCTAACGGTGTAAGTTCCAGGCCAAATGCCCGTCAGGCTTGAGACCAAAGAAGAGCCGATGTCTGAAGGCAGAACAAGACCAATGTCCCAGTTCGAACAGTCAGGCAGGAGGAGTTCTCTCTTCCTCAGCCTTTTTGTTCTATTTAGGCCTTCAACTGATTGGCTGAGGCCCACTCACATAGGGAGGGCAATCCTCTTTGTTCAGTCTACCAATTCAAATGTTAGTCTCATCACAAAACACCCTCACAGACACCCTCAGGGTAATGTTTGACCAAATATCTGGGCACCCCCTGGCCCAGTCAAGTGCACACGTAACACTAACCATCCCAAGGCTTGTACTTTTAGGGTCCATAATCTTCTCTGTAGTGAGTTGAGTCGTTGAGTCCAAAAAGCTATGTCCAAGCGCTAAACCCTGCAACTTGTGAAGGTGACCTTATTTGGAAAAAGGGTCTTTGCAGATATAATCAGTTAAGGATTTCAAGAGGAGATCATCCTGGACTAGGGTGGCCCAAATCCAATGACAGATATTCTCCTAAGAGAAAGGCAGAACAAGATTTGAGGCACACAGACACATAGGGGAGAAGGCCATGAGAAGATGGAGGCAGAAATTGGAGTGATGCAGCTCCAAGCCAAGGGACTCCATTGGAAGCTGGAAGAGGCAAGGGAGGGTTTTCCCTTAGGACCTTCAGAGGGGCGCGGCCCTGCTGACACCTCCGTTTCAGACTTGTGGCTTTCACGACTGTGAGAGAGTAATTTTCTGTTGTTTCAAGCCCCCAGTTTGTGGTAATTTGTTATGGCAGCTCTAGGAAATGAATACCCTCTTCCTCTGGGCGGAGAGCAATAACAGTTCACGACCTGGGTCTCTGGTAGGTGTATTGGCTGGCTGTGCATCCCAAGAATCCACTTTGCCTCTTCCAGGATTGCTTGAAATGGCCTTGTTCAGTCTTTGACACTGGGTTTTGGGGTTGTCTGGAGCAGCCTTTGTGCAGCATCCTCCTGCAGCACGACCGTGGCCTGTCTGCATCTGCTTCACGTCCCTTCCTGCTTTGATGCGATTGGAGAGTCCTGAGGAGGCTCACCTTAGCACGCATGCTGGAAGGGAACCCAGTGGCTAAGAGGAGCTGCTTATTCAATTCAACAGTTATTTTCCCATTTATACTTCTGTTTCCAAAGATTGTCATTGGTTTGATTAAGTAAAAGCTTCTGCCTCGGTAAGGGGTATCTAAATAAAGACATTAACTTGTCCACGTTTCATAATTCTTATATTTGACTTTGAGGAGAAGGGTCATAAAACCATTCTCAACAATGTCAATCAAAATAAAAAACTTGTAACCACAGATATGTTGATAAATGGGTAACTGAATTAATGAAGTTTTAAATGTAGGTAGTGCTTCCTATGGGCTCTTTGATAAGAGCCTCATGTGCATTATTTGTTTTATCTTCACAACAATGTGAGGTAGGTATTAGCTTTAGCCCCATTTTATGGATGAGAAAACTGAGGCTTAGAGAGGTTAATAAACTTGCCTAAGGTCACACGGCTTCAAGAGGATAGATCCAGGACTCGAACTCATTTCTGCCTGACTCCAAAGCCATACTCCCACCCTCTCGCTGTATTGAAGAATCCATGACTGGGCTGAGGTGGCGTGGTTTGGAAGAGCATTTCTCAAAGTGTATACTGTAGAGTGATAACCCATGGTCTAACACACTCTAGAAACACTACATATTATAATTTATCTGACCAATTAAAAATTCTGAGAGGCCTCACAGTAAAGGAAGTGGTTCCATTTTCTTCAACCTTTGTCCTGCTGGATACTTACTAATATCCTGGAATGTTCCACCCTAGATGAAATGCTCCTGGACTGAGAGAGGCAATGCATTAAGATTTTTATTTTGTCATTGCTATGGACTATCTCAGGGAGTCACTTCACAGTCCTGGATTTTAGCTTTCTTATCTGTAAAGTAAGGAGGTTGGACCCTAAATTCTCTGTCATAACTTTAAAATGCTGTGGTCCACATGTAAGCTGAATGACACCTTGTGAATCTGCTAATTCTGTCCCTCTGCTATTGCTGTTAGCTGGGGACAGATACCCTTTGGAGTCATTCACGCTCTGATTGTGTCCAAATATCTAAGTAAGAATGTCTAGCATCTGCTGCCTCTTCAAGCTGTGTTTAAATGAGGTAGTACACTTAGCCTGTGGTGCCACGTCCTCATCTGGAGCTGCCCTTTGTCCCTGAGCCTGAGAGCATCACTGGGTTTTCTCTGAGTTCTCTTGCACATGCTGGACCGCTCTCCTCCAAACCAGGCCTCTCTGTGGAGTCTACACTGAGCTCCCTAATTTAGACTTTTGTCCAAAGGAGAGAACTTTGCTTCCTCTTCCAGGGCTGGAGCCTTTTCAAATGTTTTAACTGTTAGCCTCTGGGCCTAGAATGATCTCCCCATCCTCCCTAAATAACAAACAATAAAGAACTCATCTTTGGTGTTCAAGCCCATATCTCAGTTCCCTCATGGACCCCCTTCTATTCCTTAAGCTGAACAGATCTCACCTTTTCTGGATTCTTAGTCAACCTACAGTTGGTATTTTTCTTACCCATTAGTTTTTCTTCTTCTTCTTCTTCTTCTTTTTGCTGAGGAAGATTTGCCCTGAGGTAACATCTATGCCAGTCTTCCTCTATTTTGTACATGGGTTGCTGCCACAGCATGGCTGAGTGGTGTAGGTCTGTGCCCAGAATCTGAACCTGCAAACCGGGGCCACTGAAGCAGAGTGCACCAAACTTAACCACCACACCACGGGGCCAGCCTCCCCATTAGTTTTTCTTTAACTGCTTTGAGTGCCTTCCTCTTGTGTCTCCAAATGTACCATAAGCCCCCTGAGAGTCGGAACTATAGTTTATGTTTCCTGTGTCCTCCCTGAAAACTCTAGTGAGGTGTTACATAAATAATAGATGCTCAGTGAACGCTAGATTGACGGACTGATGCCAAATAATTCCTGCGCCGCCAGCACTGGGCTCTTCCTGCGGCTGTGATCCTCAGCCCAACAGGAGGAATTTCAGCTCGTGGCCGTGCACAGTCCACGCGAAATTCGGGAGCAGGAGTCACACTCTTTTCCCTCCTCACCCTGACCGATGCCTTCCTTCATCAGGTGGTGATTTAATTCCTCTTTGGGGCTATTTTGATGGGTTAGTGACTCCTCCCTGGTGACCAGACAGTAAGAAGCAGGAGAAACTCCATGAGCTTTTAAGGATGAAGTCCTTGTGGATCCTCAGTCATGGGGAGAAGCATCGTTGTCCACTCGGCCTTCAAGATGCTTTTCAGGATAGATTCTTTTTATTATTATCGTCAGTAACTTTTCAGTGAGCCAGAACCGTTGCTGTTCACATGGGGGGCGGTAGGTGGGGCCTTCCATCTTGTGGTCGTCGCCTGTTCCCAAACATTTGTTTTTAATAGAGGCACGGCTGAGAGGGTGGGGTTTGTATTTGATATCTCTATGCTTTTTGGTGCATGCTCTTTGATTGCTGTTTAAATATGCTGGGAAGGGTGCAGAATGCTTTGACTTATTTTCTTTTTTGTTTTCTGTAATGTTCTCATTTTCAAAAATCAGAAAAAATAATTGGTGCCACCTGAGTGCTGTGGTTTCAGTGAGGAACCTGAGATGGCACGTGGCCATATCCTAGATGTAGGGCTTGGTAAGATTACAGGCCTCGCCGACAAGATAAGCCTGATTCAGGGCTCAAAAACAGTGACGCTAAAAATATGAAAATGGGAAGTGAATTTAAATTTTTTAAATTAAGTTTTTTTAGACTCATGAGTAAAAAAATTGAAATAGAAGTGCTGGTTTTCTTTTTTAAACCCTCAAGTCATGTCTTTCTGAACGAGGGTAGCACATGCCAGATGGGCGGGCAGGGTCCTGGACGCTGGACCCAGTGCTTGTGGCCCTGAGAGTGGAAGGCAGTGCATAGGCAGACCATGGAATTCATCATCCAAAGTGGGGCCCTTTTGAGTGTGAAAGAGCTATTGATAATTATGACCCAGGACTGTTCTGAGTAACTGGGGTATGTGGTCACTCTCCCAATAGGAGACGAGGAGGAAGGGGGCCCAGCTTGGCCATGGCTGCCCCGTGGGTGTATGGGAAGGGGCTAGCAGGAAGGGAGAGGCAGAGAAGCAGGCAGGGGTAGTCAGCTTTTGGCACCTGGGGATCCTGGGGAGAGCTCCTCTTACCCAGTGTGAACTGGGGTCAGTGGTGTGCTGGCTCATCATGGCTCTCGAGGTCTGATTGTTACATGTTCAGGAATTTTGAAAGCTGATTGTTACACCACTGATAGCCTTGAAATTGGCCACCGTGGGAATATTTACACCATAGAAATCAGCAAACATTTCAAATCAGCAACCCTGACCCCCCTTCCCCAAGGTGGCTGGTAAGCATTTACCAGAACTCCATGGATGACAACCCCAAGAATGGGAACTGGGTACAAAGGCAGAATGTGACCATTGACCAGATCTGTCCCATGGCGGGGGCAAGGTGGAAGTGGAAGCTGAGTGTGTTACGTGATTCTCCTGTGTGCGTTAAAGGGCTGTTGGTCAGCCAGGGGCCAGGAATGACAATGTCTATGTCAGCGACTCCAAATGGATGATGTATCTGTCACCTCTGATACAGAAATTAACCCACCCCCTGCCACGTGCTCCCTCTGCTCCAGCCACACTGGCCTTCTAGCTGTTTCTCCACAATGCTGGGCGTGTTTCCCTCTTAGGCCCTTTTTGCTTGCCTTTCCCTCTGCCCGGAGACCGTCTTCAGATACTCATAAACTCACTCCCTTATTTCATTGGGATCTCTGCTCAAATGTCCCCTCCTCAGACGGACCTCCCCGACCCCCTGTGCGAGGCAGGTCCCCTGGCACTCTCCATCCCCTTCTCTTGTTTTCTCTAACACTCAGCACTGCCTGACACCGAGTCACGTGTTCATGTCTTTGTTTTACTGTCTGTATGCCCACTACGTTGGAAGCTTCATAAGGGAGGGGATTTTGTTTTGCTGTATCAGCAACACCTAGAAGTGCCTGGTATAGAGCAAGCACTAAATCAATATTTGTTAGTGAGTGAAAGAATGGATCATATGTACCAGACCTAATCCGTTGGAGGTGGCTTGCTGGAGAGTGATGTGGAGATGGGTTCTGAGGCCCCATCCAAGGGCAACAGGAAGGAATGCTGTGATCTCTTAGGGTTGTCTACAGGGTGGGGGTGGCAACACAGTGGTACATGTACCCTAGTAGCCATCCCTGACCTGGGTCCTCAATAACCCTTTCAGTTACTGAAAAACATTTATGAAGAGTCTAATTGTACCTGGAATGGGGCTGGGTTGTGTATAAGGGATCCTAGCCCTCTAGAAGTTTACATTTTTCATCTGTCCATCCATCCATCCATCCATCCATCCATCTATCCATCCATCCATCCATCCAATGAATATTTATTGAGTGTGACTATGTATGAGATACTCTGCTGAGGACTGGTGATTCGGTGGTGACTACAACTGGTCCTGGCCCTATGTGGCTTCAGTGTGGTGCGAATTCAGAAGTTAGATTGCTGATTATGAGCTGGGAGGCACCCAAAGAAGAAAAAGAGCGGAGTGGACAGAGAGCCGACCAGAGGAAACCAATTTAGATGCAGGGCGGGGTGAGGAAAGGTACCATGTGAGCTGATACCTGAAGGCTGGATAGAAGTTTTCTGGGTGAGGAGGGCAGGTGAGAACCTTCCCAGAAGAGAGAAGGACATGTCCTCTAACCTTAAGGTAAGGGAGCCTGGGCCTGTGTAAGGAACTGAGAGGACGCCAATGCACCAGTGTGCATGCAGCACAGAGACTGTGGGCAGAGGGGGCTGAGGCTGTGGTGGGAGGCAAGAAGCACGCCTCATAGGAGCCTTGTCAGCCCTGTAAGTAGTTTGGATTTTATCCCACATTTTTAAAGTCAGCAACCATTCATTCATGTGTAGAGGATGTACTGAAACAGAATTAAAACCTGTAAATGAACACAGAGTTGGACGTCAGAGAACATGCATTTTGTAAATATATCACTGTCCACATTCCGCATTGCTGTGGGCAGGAAATTCACCTGTAGGCACAGGTAGGGAATGAAGAGACTGATTAGCTCCTGTTCTTGGCGTGCAGAGTCTCCCTCTGGGCTCTAGGATGCAGCTGATCTTAGTGGCTCCCGGTGTTGTGTGCATTTTGACTGGTGAATGGCTTAACACTCACTCGCCAGGGTAAATGTGCTTGTGTGTGGAACTCCTCAGGTCCAGTTCAGTGTGTGTGTGTGTGTGTGTGTACCTCCCTCTCTTCTCTCATGCACCAACAGAGGATGAGAACAGTGGATGAATTCTGCCACATCCTTAGCTTCTCTTCCTTGTAACTTCTCGAGTCCAGAGGCTTCTATCCTTGTCCAGATGGAGGCATGTGGTGCCACCTGCCACACTGTTTGACACTTCTGGATGTCTGAACCTTTTGAAATTAAAAGTGAGTAGGTAGGTGTGATGATAATCTTTAGCCTAGCCCCACCTCTCTAGATGAGCAAGACGCTGTAAGTAAGAACAGTGAACTCTCAATTATTCAGCGACTGAAGGAGCAGAGGAAAGCACAAATAAATTAAAAGGGGCAAATAATCTGAATTAATGTCTGTTGGGCTGTAGGGTGTGAGTGTTGCCAGACCAAATGTGGGCCCCTCCTTGGCGAGTTAAATCAAACTGCACCAGAAGTAATTGTCTCACAAAGCAGAATTTTTATTTGCGGCATGCAGCAAAGAAAGAGACCATAGGGAATAATTTCACAAAGCTATGCCTCCCCGAGCATGGGGAGAGGGGTATCTGTATTTGGAGTAGGGGATGATATTCACAGGGGGAGTTTCATCATCACATGTAGAGGTAGGCAAAAGCTTGCACAAGCATGGTTTGAAATCATGCTCTTACGTACATCACATGACCTAAAAATGGCTGTTTTGCCCCTCCCCGAGGAGGGGAAGTTACCAAGTTAATGAGGGCAGGTTACTTTAGTCCAACTCTCTGCCTGTCCATGCAGGTCCAGTCTCGTGGTTGCGGTCTGGGCTGGTCTGTTTTGGTCTGTTTCAGAGAAGCTGGGTCCAGGGCGGTTGCTGCTTAGAACTCCTTCCTGGAGCATAGCTGAAAACCACATAAGCTCAAGGCCCGGAGGTGCTGGATAAAGGGACACCTGCACCTTGCAGGAAGACGAGAGGATTCGGTCAAACACAAAGGTCAGAGTTTAGGCAGGATAAGAGAAGGGGTTAGGGGCCGTGTCTGGTGATGTGAGCAGACACACATGCTCACAGGCGGGCTCGTTCTCCATGTTTGTGCCTGGTCTGTGTGCTTCCTGCTGACTTTTCCTACCAGTTGCCAGGAGACGTCGTTTTAGGTCACTGCAGATAAGTGGCTCATGGATAATCAAGCTTATATTGCTTATATCTCATCTGGTTACACCTATTCCCTGATCTTTGAGGTCGCTGGATCTCCTAACGTCTGTGTGACATTGGGCATGTTAGTAAAACTCTCTGTGCCTTGATTTCTTTATCTGTAAAATGGAGACGGTAACATGTATCTGTCTGTGATAGATGTCACTGCAGCCTTAGTTCCTGGCATCCCGGGAAGGAATGTGAGTTCAGTGCAGAAAGGAAAGAAATCAGCCCTCAGCTCACACTGCTGTGCCCCTCTCGGGGGGAGACACGGGGAGAAAAGAAGTAAGAAAAGAGGAATCTCGGTAAACCTCTCAGACTGTGACAAGGAGGCCAAAGTGAGCTTTGATGAGAACCACATTTGAGCCCTGGAATAAAAAATAGAGCAACATACTTTAAAAATTATTTATGATTTTAAGCACATGAAAGGCGTATCATGTACCCAGGAGGGCATAATGGGGAACAGCTGGGTGACATGTGCCTTGCTGTTTCTGAGGATGTTCATAATTCTCTGATGTCCAAGAATAACAGTAATAATGATGCCGTTGCTGATTGTACTAATAATAATAATAAAGAGGATGGGGGTACCTTTCCTGGATCCTGTGGACACAAGAGAAGAGCCCAGCCTGAGGGTTTGGTGGGGGCTGAAAGGGAGCTCTGGCCTGCTTCGTTCTCAGGGCAGAGTGTGGCGCCCTGCCCAGGGTGGAAGGTTTAGGGAAAGAGCCCTGGATGGGAGTGTCGGGAAACCTGGGTTCCAGGCCTGGTTTCACCACTGCCTCTGGCAGTCCCTGCCCCTCCCAGTCTCAGTTTTCTCATCTGTGGAATAGAGGTGCTAATACCACTTGGCAGGCCCACCTTACAGTGTTGTCACAGACCCTGATGAACGGGGCTGTGGAATGACTGGATCCAGTGCAGAATGTGTGTATTCTGGGTACGGAAAGCCTCATCACCATCTCTGCGCTTCTCCAGCACTTGGCACAGGCAACCACCAAGCTCAGCGCCTGGCATCTAGGAGGTGCCTAGAAATGTTTGTGCTGCGAATGAATGTTTCTCTTTCATTAAATGTTTAAAGCCATAGAATGTGAGACTTGGACAATGCTTGAAAAGCCATTCCACCCAGTTCTCTCTTTTATGATTTGTTAAGCGGTTCTGGAGCGGCGCTGAGTCAAGGGTGACCATCCCCCACTCCTCCGTCGACCTGAGTCTTCTCCCTGGTGCCCTGTGAGTGATGAGATTTTCCATTCTGGCTGGTGGGAATAGGTGCTCTTCCCAATCCTTTCAGAGGTTCTTTCTCCAGTCTTGGGTGGTTTCCTTACACCTGTGCTGCTGAATACTCTGGGCTTCGTTGTAAGATCTCTCCTCTTGGGTGCTCTGTCCCGTGAACTCTGGCTGCCTTGGTCTCCCCAGACTTAGAGCTCCGTCTCCTCGGCTCAGGGAGGCGGCCGGGCTCCACTTCTTTCTCCTTGCTTCCGGTGGCCTCAACCCTCAGCTAGTATGGGAGTCAGTTTGCTTGTGCCCATCTCTCAGGAACTCTTGTTGCCTGAAGTCCACTACCTCGAAAGCCATTGTCTTAGTCAGTTCAGGCTGCTATAACAAAAATCACAGACTGGGTGGCTTATAAAACAGTAGAAATTTATTTCTCACAGTTCTGGAGGCTGGGAGTCTGAGACCAGGGTGTCAGCATGATTGGGTGAGGGTCCTTGTCCTGGTTTATAGCTGGCACTTTCTTGCTGTGTCCTCACCTGGTGGAAGGGGCTGGGGAGCTCTGTGGGATCTCTTTTATAAGAGCACTAATCCTATTTATGAGGACGCCACCCTCATGACCTAATCACCTCCCAAAGGCCCACCTTTTAATACCACCTCATTGGGCGTTAGGATTTCAAGTTTTGAATTTTGGAGGAACACAAACATTCAGACCACAACCACCATTATTTCATGTTTTTTGTCTGGGTATTTTGGTCGTTTCAGATGGGGTGAATCTGGTCCTATTACTCCACTGTAGTGGGAAGTGGAAGTTCCCCAGTTCTCTCTTTAGAGATGAAGAAACAGAGAGGGGGAGTGACTTGCCCAAAGTCATACAGCTCGTTAGTGTCAGCAAGGACCGGGACCCAGGTCATTCACTCAGTAGACATTATTGTGTTCCTACCAGGTGCCAGGCATGCAGGGTCTGGTCCCTGCTCTCCAGAAGTCCACGATCTGTTACACAGGTATTTGTTCACAGAGTATTAAGGAAGCATGACAGGAGGTGAGAGGCCAAGGAAGATGTCCTGAGAAAGTTGATACTTGACCCTACGGGTGAAGAAGGAGGAGGAATAATTTAAGTGAAAAAGGAGGGGAGAAGTTCCAGGAACGGGTACAACACGTGCAAAGGCGTGGGGGTAGCAAGCAGGTCCTTTGCTCCCTGAGCTTAGTGTCCATGGTATTGTGCGACGGGGCCACGCACCAGTGTTTTATGGTGAGTACGTGTCTGTCCATCCTCAGAGAGTCTGTGAAGTCTGGGAACCCTGTTTCCAACACAAGTTGGCTGTGGTGTTTCAGCCTGGGCGTGTTCATGTGGGGTCTTGGTCAGGGCTGTGGAGTGGGTGTTTCCTTGGGGTTTCTGGTGGGACTCTCGCCTTCTCCACCTTTTACATTTTTCCTGGAGGCAGACGATATTACTTTCAGTGATTTGGAGCACCTATCAAGAAACAGTCAAAATATGTTCTGGTCCCATTTCTGGCACCTCTAAGACCTACTGCTGGCGCCTACTCCCTTTAGCCTATTTCTCGAAGTGAGCTCTACCAGATCCACTGCCAAGATGAGGGTCAAGAATGACTTGGAGGTTCTCAGCTACCCTTCTGCCAGAGCAAGACCCTGAGACAATCGCTGGGTTATTAATGTGCACCAACTGAATGCAGGCCTTCCTGGTCTCTGCTGGGGCTTGGCTCCTGAGTGCCTTCACAGCTCGGGGGTTGGGAGGGAAGCCTTTCAGCCAGCCAGCGGCTTTAGGATTTGGCTTCATTCTCCAGCTTGGTTTATTTCTACCAAGGTCTGTTACCTTATGGCTGTTCTGTCCCCAGCCTGGGCTCCTCCAGTGGCAGCAACTGATGTCATCTGTGCTGATTCCCCAGAGATTTATCATTCATTCATTCACAGATATGGAACAGTGTGGACAGTATCCTGCCTTCATGGAGATTGTGGTTTGATGGGCAGCTGGACATTAATCAAATAACTCAAATAAATCTAAAATTACAACTGTGATAAGTGTTATGAAGGAGAGGAATTTGGGCCCATGAAATACTGTGAAGGTGGGATATGACCCTATCTGGAAGCTAGGAAAGACTTCCCCTAGGAAGTTACAATTGAGTGAGACCTCAAGTGTGACCAGAAGTTGGGGAAGGGGGAGGTAGGAGATGAAGAGTGTAGCACACGGTGTCAGCACTTTGGGAAAACTGCAAGATGGCCAGTGGTTGGGTGCGGTGAGCCAGGGGCTCGCTGTGTGGAGGTTCTACAGGGTCCCGTGGGCTGTGTTAAGAAGTTTGGTCTTTATCATTTGAACAGTGAGTGACCGTTGAAGGCTTTTTTGCAGGGAGGTGACAGGATCAGACTTCTGCTTCAGAAACATGCTCTGGATCCAGTTTGGAGACTGAATTAAAGGTGGGCAAGGGCAGAGTTGCCAGATAAAATACAGGATGCTCAATTAAATTCAAATTTCAGAGAAATAATGAATACTTTTCTAGTGTAAGTGTGTGCAAATACTGCAAGGGACATACACTAAAAAATTATTGCTGTTCTTATATAATTTTTTAGTATGAATATGTCCCAAATATTGCATAGGACATATTCATACTAAAAATTGTTCATTGTTTATCTGAAATTCAAATTTAACTGGACACCTTGTATTTTTATTTGTTAAGTTTGGCAACCCTAAGCAAGAGAAGATGTGGGGAGACCAGTTATTGCTGCAGTTGAAGGCTCCTTAGACTAGGAAACCAGGGGTGGAAATGGAGAGAAGTGGATGAAGAAGAAATACTCTTGCTTGGCCCATGTCTGTCATTCCAAGGCATCTGGAGGACAGAGTCCATCAGCTTCCCTCCTGCTCTGAAACTTGAACTTCCACGCACATGCCATTTAAACACACGTGGTTATCGATCTGATTAACACACTGCAGTCTCAGTGCAGGGCGTGCGCCTGGTCAGAACCTGCCATGAATGACCTAGGAGATGTGTGCGGGGACAGTGCGAGGGGTTCATCTTTCTGCTCCCATCCCTCCAGGCCCAAAGATGCCTGGGAGGTGAGCTCCTTGGGTTGCAGTAATGGATGTGTGAAGGAGAGATCTGGCAGAATGGTCAAGACCACCTGACGATAGAGGCAATATTGTAAGTTGCACACTGTTTTCTCCCCCACGATAACTCATGCTTTAGCAAATGGAGCAGTCCAGTAAAGCAGTCAAGGACACTGGCTTCCCCAGGGGGCTAAATGCTCTGGCAATTACTATCTGATTCCACTATCTGTGTGATCTTGATTGAGATACTTAACTCCTCTCTTAGTTTGCAGCATGTCTTTAAGATTAGTGCTAATGTCCATCAAGAGCCAGGCACGGAAGAGATGCTTACTAAATGGTATGTGCTCCAAGAAATTGCCTTGTTTCAGAAAGCTGGCTCATTCTTCTTCTTACACAACCATACTTGACCATCTGCTCAATTCACAGCTGTTGTTTCCTTGTTCACACCCCTCGCTGGCTTCCCATTGCCTTGTGCAGCAGCATCTTCATGCACTGGGCTCAGTTTGCCTTTCTGCCATGACTGTCACTATCTCGCCATCAGAACCCTGTGTTCCAAAGGAACCAGGCCACTGAACCCTTCTTAAACCTAGCTTGAACTTTTCTGTTTGTTTTTTTTCGCCTGGAATGTCTTTGCCTATATCTATCCAAGCCTTATTCATCACAAGTTATTGATAAGGTAATGTTAATAGAAGTATAATCAAACAAGATAAAGCGTGTGTAGAAAATCAAACAAATGCCCATCACTAGGGAAATAACTGAACAAATTAGGATTCATGTCTCATGTGTAATATTATGCATTTCTTAAGGCAGCTCTGCCTGAACTCACTTGGAAAGATATATATCTATGATGTATTTTTAAGTGAAAAAAGCAAATTGTAGAGCAATATGTGCAGTGCGATCACAGTTGTGTTTAGAGAGGGATTTGGTCACACATGTGTGGAAGGAGTAGGGATAAAATATACTCCAAAGTGTTAATAGATATTTCCTCCAGAGAGGAGGGTAGGATTCGGTTGGAAATGAAAGGAAACTGTTAACATTTAGTTAATATACTTTTATGGTTTTGGTTCTTTTGTATAATTGTGTTAATTTTGTAATCAAAATTAAATAAAAATGCATGGAAAAATTTATTAGAAGAAATAAATAAACTGCGGTTATGTTTCAGTTGCTGGATTGGGGAGATTCTTCCCCTGCCCCCAACTAAGCATTATTTTATTAGAGAAAAAAATGATAACCAAAGAAGGTTACCTTTTGTTAAAGTCTGACAGAAATGCCGCTCCCTCTATGAAACATTTTTCCGATTCCTAAACTGGATGTGCTATTTCCTTTCTTTGAACCCTGAAAGCTCTTTGCATGTCTTTAGTGACATTTTTCTCCGTCTGTTTTATAAGTGTTTCACACATTTTGTGGTCTCTCTAGATTTAAGCAATTTGCGGATATCATGATAGAGAAGAAAACCGGCTTTCAGGGCAGAAGATCTGGATGTCAGCTCTTGTTCTGGTTCTCTATTATGACATGACAAATTAGCCCAAACTTATTAGCTTGAAATAAGTCATTTTATTCTCTCTCATGAATTTTTCGGTCAGGAACTTGAGCAGAGCTGGGCTGGGTGACTCTTCTGCTCCATGTGGTGTCGACTGAGGTCATTTGGTGGTATTTAGCTTGGGGTTGAGCTGGACAGGAGGGTCCAGGAAGGCTTCCCTCACATGCCTGATGCTGGCAGGGCAGCCGGAAGGCTGGGCTCAGTCTAGTCCTTTCCCTTTCTGAGTCCTCTCAGCACCTCTCTACAGACTTCTTACAGGTGGCTCAGGGAGTCAAGAGACCAAGGCACACCAAGGCAGAAGCTGCCCATCTTCTTAAAGGATGGAATAGTCATAGTGTCCCTTCTGCTATACAGGTCAAGCAGCCACAGAGCCCACCCAGACTCAAGGGGAGTAGGAACAGAGATGCCACCTCTGGAAAGGAGAATTAGTGTAAAAAAATCTGTGGCGATCATTAATCCATCACAGCTTTGCTATGAGAAGTACGACCTTTGTGTCTCAATGACTACATCTACAAATTAGAAAGACCAAAAGCTGTATGTATGCGAAAGCACTCTGTGCATTACAAAAAAGCTATATGTACTAGAAATATCAATAATTATCTTGGTACTAGCTCCATGCCTTGTTCAAGGCAGATACTCATTAGATGTTTAATATTTTGAAAGTAGACTTATTTATCAGATATTTCTTAAGGGGAACATACAAAGAAAGTGAAGCTGGATGATCACATAGGGGCATGGTGTAGTTGTAGAGTATAGAGCGTGGATTAGGTTGACATGAGTTAAACCCAAGCTGTTACCCAGTTACTATCTATGTGAACTTTATTGACTCATCTCACCTTTCTGAGCCTTAATTGCCCCATCATCATATAAGAATAATATTATCTACCTAGCTAGGTTGCCGTGAGCATTGGAGCTAACTTATGTAAAGTACTTAGTATAGTGACTGTCACCTAGTAGGTCTTCCATTTCTCTTAAGATGATATAACAAAATCATATAGAAAGTTTGGACTCCTCACTTGTTTCTGTACGTTGGTCACCTCCTTTTACACAAATAATTGAGAGGGGATCCAGAGCCCACGTCATTCTGAAAGCAATGGGGAAAGGGAAGGACTCTACTTCTTGTTTCTTCCAGTCTCCTCCTCTCCCCAGAGCATTCCCCTCTGGGGCATCTGTGCCCCATGCAGCTTTGGCTGTGAGGTCATTCTGCTCTGAGTGTTGGAGGTGGCCTCCTTTTCAGACCTGTGGGTTTGCCTTTCATAGATGTACGAGATCAAATCAGAAGGTAGCATTGCGAAGAAGTTCAACGAGATCCTGAAGAGGCTGAGTTCGCCCCTGAAGCCCAGAGTTCCAGACCACAGTGACAACAAGATGAAAAACCTCTCCTACCCATTCTCCAGGGAGAAAATGTACCTGTGAGTATTGGAGCTGTGGGGGTAGGGCTGTGAGAGAGGATGGGAGGGAAAATCAAGCACCTTGGAGCAACAGCTGACAAAATAAGTGCTCGGTGCCTGGGAGAGAAGGGATGGAAGTGTGCTCTCATGGTGAAATAGTCTATGTCTCCTTTCTTGATCTCCTTCCCTAAATGAGATTGTCCCGAACAGCCCGCGAATATTTGTCCAGTGGCTGATGGGGAAACCCGTCATTTCAGTCATCTTGCATGATGGATGGAGAACCAGGGTGCAGACAACCATATACTTTGGGACTCTGAGAAAAATGGTCAGATACCTGTTCACCTTTTGTGGGGAAACTATTCTGCCCAGTTCCCAGTCTAATAGGGTTTCAACAGATTCTGATAAATTAGAGAGAAGAGAGGAGAAGTTCTGGATTTCTATGTTCTCAGCTGCCTACTTATGCACTCATTGACTCTGAGGGGATCCCCCCTGCCCACACCTCACCCAGGCTGAAGGAATCAGAGCTCTTTACAGGGTTGGCCATTTGGGAAACGTTTGGAAGGGGGAGTCATGGTTGAGAAGTGGGAGATGCAGCAGTCAAGCATTAATTCCGTTTTAGGAGCTAATGAGAAAATATAAGACTGTCAGGAGTGATAAGAGAATCAAAAGAGAAAGAGAAAGGAAGGGGTGTAGAAAGGCAGAGGAGATACAAAGATCTGACCCTTTGAAGAGATGGCATTCATGGAGCTGCGTTTCTGCCGTTCCTTGGAGAATATCTCCTGCTCATCTTTGCCCTGTTAGATAATAATTCTATACACATGTGTATGATGTGCCTTTGCATGTATCCCCTCATTAGATCCTTAGCCCTGTAATGATTCTGGTACCACTTCTGCTCACCAATTCCAATGTGTGTGAGGGTTTCCCACGCTACCAAGAAATTCTCTGACACCAGCTGAGTGTCCTACAATTCAACTGAATTCTGACACTGTCTACCTGAGGTAGAATAAAATTTCCTAGGTTGAGGGCTCAGCATCACAAGACTGCCCACCTCTTGAGATGCCAGTCGTAAGTCCAGGTTGGTACCTGTGTTCTGACCAACTGGTTGTAAACCGGAGGTTCCTGCAACTCCCTCCTTGGGTTGGATTAATTTGCTAAAGTGGCTGACAGAACTCAGGTAACCAGTTTACTCGCTAGATTACCAGCTTATTGCAAAGGATATGAATCAACAGCCAGATGAAGACATACACAGGGCAAGGTCCCAAACAAAGGAGCTTCTGTTCTCCTGGAGTCTGGGGCCCAGCACAGTGACATGTGGAAGCAGTCTGGTTCACTAACCTGGAAGCTCTCCGAACCCTCTCCATTTGGGTTTTCTATGGAGGCTTCATTATGTAGCGTGGTTAGTCAAATCACTGGCCATTGGTGATGGATTCAAACTCCAGCCCATCTCCCCTCCCCAGAAATCATAGGGTGGGATTAAAACTTCCAACCCTTTGTTCATGGTTGGTTCCCCTGATAACCAGCCCCCTCATCTTTAGGGGATTTCCAAAAGTCACCTTATCAGCATAAACCTAGTTGTGGTAGAAAGGGGCTTGTTATGAATAACAAGATGCTCATTTCACCTTTATAGCTCTGAGGTGACTTCAGGAACTGAGGACAAGAGACCAAATATTATAACAAATATGCCCCCATTGCTCTTATTACTCTGGAAATTCCAAGGGTTTTGGGAGTTGTGTGCCAGGAACAGTGGATGAAGACCAAAATATATATTTATTATAAATCACAGTATCACACCCCTTGTAAGATATAAGCATCTCTTTATTATAGAGAGGAAACCACGGTCCAGGGTCTGCCCAAGATCACACAGCCTTAAGTGTCTGGGCTGCAGCTGGCATGTTGACCTCCGGGCCTGCTGTTCTGTTTTCCCCTGTGCTTCTTCCACGCTTCCCCTTCTCTGGGTTTTCCTTCATGCCAGTGCTGACATCTGAACTGCCACCTCCCAAAACATCTCCATTCATTCATTTTCTGTGATCCTCCAAGGCCAGTTCCCAAACGCCTTCTCCTTGAAGAACCTTCCGTTCTCCCAGCCAAACTGTGCTCCATCCTCTGAGTCTTCATAGCAATGGTCTACACAGCAGCAGGTGTTAGTCTGCCTCGGCTATTAGGAAACGCACACCCCCCAGTGACTGGGCTCCGGGCTGGCTGGGAGCATGTTTCCTGGATCTGTGTGTCCACTAGCACAGTGCCCCAAGTATAGCTAATAACACGTGTATTTTTGAGTGAATGGTCAATATTTAAAATTTAGAACAGACACAGGTTTTTTTAAAATATGATTATTAAAGGTAATTTTTTAAATTAATTAATTAATTTTCAGAGGTACATCATGTTTGGAATTCTGTGTAGAGTACATCGTGTTCACCACCCGAAAACTAATTATACTGCATCCCCTCACATGTGAGCCTAATCGCCCCTTTTGCCCGGCCCCCCCTTCCCCTATGGTAACCACCAATCCAATCTCCAATGCTATGTGTTTGTTTGTCATCGTTTTTATCTTCTTATGAGTGAGATCATATGGTATTTGACTTTCTCCCTCTGACTTATTTCACTCAGCATAGTACCCTCAAGGTGCATCCATGTTGTCACAAATGGCCGGATTTCATCATTTCTTATGGCTGAGTAGTATTGCATTGTGTATGAATACCACATCTTCTTTATCCATTCGTCCCTTGATGGGCACCTAGGTTGCTTCCATGTCTTCAGACACAGGTTTTGCATAATTAGGAGTTTGGTATCAAACTGAAATGAAAACATTAAATGAAATTTTGAAAAACGAAGAGTTATGATAATCTCAACACCCTGAAACTATACTCTTTTTTGTTGTTATTGTGTTTTTACTGTCTTGGTCCATGCACAAGAATCCTTTTTACATCCTTTCATTTTGTAAACTCATCACAGTATAATAGTTAGCTATCATTGTCCAAAATTTTTCTATTTATAAAGTTTCATAATTACAATTTTCAATGGCTGCATGATAATCTATCATATCATACAGATTTTGGAATTGTATCATCTCTATAATCTTTATTATAAGTGAGTTTGTAATGAACGTTTTTATTTATGGAACTTTTTTCTTCTGTTGAATTTATGTCCCTATGATACATTTCTATGAGAAGTTTTCAGAATTACTGGGTCAAAAGGAGTATACACGTGTGTATGTGAATGAGTGTGTCTTACACACTTGCTATGACTGCTCTGGGCTGGGAGTGACAGTGGTCTTAGGACGAGGGTAATGAAATGGGTTGACATTCTGCTTTCTTGGTGTCTCCAGGTACAACATCCAGGATAAGGACACCTTCTTTGATAATGCCACTCGTAGCCGCATTGTAAGTAAACAGGCGAATCTGGCGCTTAGCCGGGTGTGGTGGGCTCGGGGAGGGGTGGGGAAAGGCTGAGTACCCAGTTTGGTGGGGCTTTCCCTTGCACTCCCTGCTACCCCCCATCTTCGTTTGCTTGGAGTTGCCTAGCAACAGAGAGGGGTATCCAGGAGCTTCCCAATCCTGGTAGCAGAGGAAACAGCGAACAACTGCTCTCATTCACGGTTGAGAGCAGGGTCTTCTCTTTAGGTTCTCCACCCAGGCCCTTCTTGGATCATGAAAACGGGGAATGTCAGAGCTGGTAGGGACTTCAGCTAGTCAGGTGACCCCTTGCTTTACAGTTGAGGAAGCTGAGGCTCTGAGAAACAACAAATTGAAAAAAAAATTTATACAATTGTCAGTGTCTGAATGTGGACTCATTGCTGGGCCACTGTGTGTCTTTCTTTTACCCCTAAAGAGTCCTGTGCATTTGTATCGCAGGGAATGCTACAGCTAGCCAGTTTGGCCAAGAATAAACTTTCCAGCCCATTCTATAGAAAGCCAACAGTCCTGACCATAGTGTTCTTCTGCAGTCTTTTCACCTTTTGACGTATAGGTTTTGAGTTTTGCAGATGATTGATTCCAGTAAAAATCTGTATATGGCCTGTGCCCCTGTGGTCCCAGGCTGAGCTGCAGGGTGTCTCCAGGCACTGATCAATTTATTCTCTACCCACCTAGAGATCATTCAGTCTATGGAGAGAGGAGAGAAAAGGGCCCAAGGAAGGCTGGACACTTACTCATGCCTCAGTGGAAACTTGGCAGTTTGTTTCCACTGACCCCTAGGAAAGAACATAAGTTTCAATAGCAGGAGGAATAAGGGTTAGGTATCTAGAAGGACTTCCAAGTCAATAGGGTGATAAGAAGGGATAAGAAGGATAAGAAGAGACAGGACTAGAGGAAGCTACAGAACAATTCTGAGGCATGCTACAAACGTAGCCTTAACTGTTTGCTTTCCAGATGGACAAGAAAACACCTCAGGCCTCCTAGCCTAGTGTTTTAGGAAGGTTTAAGATGGGCATACGATTTCTTTTATCTTCTTATGTTTAAAAGTGTAAACTTCCCATTTTCTTGGTTGGTGCTACTACAAGCCACTTAAATCTCCCTGTGGTTTGGGTCCCCCATCTGTGGGGGAGTTACAGGGTGTCATAGAGATTACCCAATAATTTCAAAGTGCTTGTAAAATAATACAATGCCATATAAACGCTGGTCCTAATTATTATTGCTGTTGAATTGCTGCATTGTATTGTAAGCTAATTACACATTCTTGGGCCCCATTCTGGTGGAAGTTATTTATATACCACTCCCTCTAGGTCTGTAGCTGGAATATGGGACTGTGAATGATGATGGAACAATACATCTTCTCTCATTCATCTCTCTGTTCTGGAAGCTTCTTTTTTCCCCTCCTGCGCTTTCCCCAGTCCACTCCACACTGTGAAAAGGGGAAGAAAAGAGCCTTGAGTTTTGTCTTGGGGTCTACTCTGCCCTGGACTTTTGTTTGAGGACCTTGCCCACATATGTAAACATCTTCCCTGTACCCCCTTCTTTGTGGGCATCTGCGCAGCCCAGCTGTTTGTCCCAGAGCAGCCTGCCTTGTTGGGCATCTCTTTATAGCCTGGCACCATCCTGAGCCCCATTGAAGGGCACTAGTTGGCCATCAGGTTTGCCGTGGCCCACTTGCATCCCTGTCTCCTCGGCAGGGAGTACTCTCAGCACCCCTCCCTCCCACACAAGAGACAGAGCCGCCTGCAGCCCCAGAATCCAGTGGTCTGTCGGCCTATTTAGGCGCACAGCAGACGTTGAACAGGCAGCCTGCACGTGCCCAGGTTGTGCTCTGAGACAGGGAGACTCGAGGAAGCATCTGGCATGCTCTGATGGGGAGATAAGATGAGGACTCAGGGAAAAGCAGAGACAGAACAGTACCAATGGCCAAGATGTGGGGGAGCCTTTTCCAGTTTACCAAGTGCGTTTATGGTTCTTCAAAGCAGGTCTGTGAGATAGTGCCGTTACCTAGGAGGCAGCGGACCCCCAGGTCCCTCGGAGAGCTTGCGCAGGACCCTGTGGCTAGGAGCCAGGACTAGAACCAGCTTGTCTGCCTCCACATCCTGCGCTTTCCCCAGAAGGGCACTAATCAGGGCTGGTGGAGAGGGCGCCCTCTCCTGGCCCCCCTGACGTCCTTGGCCCAGACCAGACGCCTCCTCCCTGGCCCTCTAGAGGCGATGAGGATCTGGGCTCCGTGGCGTGTTCTCCTTACCTCCTGCAACTGCAGTCAGTGGGTAGCCTTTCCTTTCTTTATTTTTTCAGGGCGTAGTGAGGGGGGCAGTGTGTGTGAGGGGGTTAGATTCTTTGTTTCCTCAAAGCACTCAAGTTTGAATGGGTTTAACGTGCACTCCATGAGCTCAGCACATGCTTGGCTTCCTCCTCCCTCGAAGTGGGTCAAACCGCCTGGTCCACCGCCTGCCCCCCAGGGTGGTGACACATGTGGTCAAGGCGCTCACAGCCCTGCTGTCGTCTGTTTTAGGTGCACGAGATTCTGAAGCGCACAGCCTGTTCTCGAGCCAACAACACAATGGGTAAGAGCCTCTTCCCCCTCCTGAGAGCCGGGTGCTGACGGGGCCCCCAGGGGGCTGGGGCTGTCCTTTCAACAGCTCGCTTGGTGGGCAGCAAAGAACAAAACAGACGCCCCACACGGAGGGGAGGAGGCTGCTTCCACGGAGGCTCCCCCCAGTAGCAGCGGGCGCCCCATTTCCTTGGGGGGAGGCTGGGGCTGCTCCCCAGGCTGCGGTAACTTCTCCCAGACCTGCCTCCTAGGTCTCTCGTCTGTCCTCTCCTTTCCCTGAAGTGCCTGCATCTTTCACCTTGTCCTGGTAGTTCTGCTGCCTCTGTCTTTACAGAATCTCCAAAAGTTTTTGATAATCACCCAAAATATGGCAAATTATTTATTTATTTGTTTTTTAAGAAGAAAGGATCTTAGAGGTCCTTTAGTCCAACTCCGTCACATTATGTGTGAGGAAACTGCCCCTGAGAGAGGGTGAATGAGTTATCTAAGGCCACACAGCAGTCTGAATGTGCCTCTCCTCAGTTCAACACTCTCATCACCAAATCCGGCTGAATCTGTTTGCCTTGTGGTTTGGTTTTTACATCTGAGGGTATTTGTCTTTGAAGCAGGAACCTCAGCATTTGGGAGCTTGCAGTGTAAGGCAGGCAGTCCAGATGCTGACAGATTGTTTAGAAGACACACACAATGGCAGAGGTACCGATGTGAGCTTACCTCCAAGACCACGTGTCCTTCCTGGGGGACTCACTCTGCAGGTTGAACTCTTTCCATCGCTCAGAACGGCTTTTGAAACCTTTGAGAGAACTTCCGTCAGAATATGCTCTTGGTGGCAAATAAGTTTGAGGCAGCTTTGAGTTGAAAAGAGTCCAAAGTCATTAGAGGCAAGTCTAATGAACAGAGTAGGCCATCAAGCTGAGAAATAACAACAGTGATGACAGTAATAATAGCTAATCTTGGAGCGTTATTGTGGGGCTCATAAGCTGCCTCAGTACCAAGGGAATGGTCCTGAAGAAGGAGTCAGAACAGGTCTTGGGTGGTGATAGTGTTTTTAGAATAGCGCAGGACCTCCCAAGGGGGCAATTATGTATGGCTCCGTTTGCTTTGATGCATCCATCTTGCTGCGCAATCCCAAATAACCCTCCTATTGTTAAAAATCAAATCTTCTATGTGATGTTGTTTGTCTGGAGCATGGGGCTGATGAGGTGAGCACGTGAGCGAGCGAGGTAACTGATCAGCCCAGCTCAATTCCATGGAACAGACTAAAGCCCTCCCTCTGAGTGGCTCTTTGTCCCTGGTTACGAGGACAACCAGAGGAGTCGAGAGATTTAGAGTGTGTTTTGTAATTTCTCATGACCTCTGTCAAAGTTCTTGAATTTACCCTCACTTCTTGACCAGTTCACTCCTCAATTCCACTAACCTGCCTTTTATTCTCTCACACCCTCCCCAATTTGACCAAAAGTGTTCCCTCAGATATTGTAGGTGACTTCTTATTTCCCACGTTTCATGGCCTTTTTCTCAGTCTTCATCTTCCTTAGCTCCCTGCATCCTTCCACACCTTCTTTACGAACCTCCATCTTCTGCAGCTGGTATCCAGGATGGTGCTGCCGCTCTACTGATCTGCTCTTGTCCTGTTTCTACCTCACGGACCACACTTTCTCTGGTTCCTCTTCCCTCTCCCACATTTTAGATGTTGTCTTCTCTGTGTCCCCTTGGCCACCTTATTCTCTCTCTATAGATGACTTGCAATCATGCATTTCTATTTCCTGCTTCTCTCACCGATTCCAGCCCAGCATTTCCAACTGCTGGATGGATACCTCCACTGAGCTGTTCACCGGAACCTTCAAATCAGTATATCAACGTGTCCATTTCTATCTCATTCCCTTTCTCTCTCTCTCTTCTTCTCTCTCCTGCTTCTCTTCCTGTTAATGTAGCTACCATCCTCTCTGTTTTTTTCATATTGTTCCCTTTCCCTGACTTTCTGTCCCCTAATCTCACACATGCCCATCTCCAGACCAAACGTCACTGTCCCTCAGGTTTGCCCTTAATCCCCTCTCCTCGGAGCTTCCATTGAACCCAGTCTCTTTCTTGCTGATTATCTGTGTCCACGGCTCAGACTCCCAAAACAGTCCTTGAGATGTGTCTGAATCATGTTTTATGCCCCAATGCACTGAGCTGTCTGCCTTGCACGTTCTAGTCAGTTGACTTGGTTTAGTGAATTAATTAGACATGCTTGGCCTGCTAGGCCCACAGCGGTTGCTGGTGAGTTCCTGACTACATGTGTCTGTGGACAAGTGGCTTAATTTCTCTGTGATTCAGTTTTCCTTTTATGTAAGGTGGGGATGATAATATCTATCTTCCAGAGGTTTTTGTAAAGATTAAATAGGAAGCTGTTAGTTTGTTTTGTAAACTGGAAAGTCCTTAAAAACTAAAGTTTATTGTGGGGGACAGTCTCCAGATTGTTGGAAAGTTATTAGAGACCCTCTGCTTTAACACTGAAGTTTTCTTTTTCTTTGAGCATCTGCATTTTTTTTGTGATGTCTCAAAGTCAAACATCATAAGGATTTTGTTGTTGTTGAGTAGTTTCCAAAAACTTCTTTCTCTTTTTTTTGAGGGAGATTAGCCTTGAACTGACATCTGCTGCCAATCCTCCTCCTTTTGTTTTTGCTGAGGAAGACTGGCCTTGAGCTATCATCCATGCCCATCTTCCTCTGTTTTATATGTGGGATGCCTGCCACAGCATGGCTTGCCAAGGGGTGCATAGGTCCACACCTGGAATCTGAACTGGCAAACCCCGGGCCAAAGTGGAATGTGTGAACTTAGCCAGTGTGCCACCAGGCTGGCCCCAAATTTCTTTCTCTTTTGACGTTCAGAAAACATTTATTGAGCACCTCTATAAGTCAAATGATATGATAGAAACCAAGAGATCCCGAGATGAATTTGGCCCAGTTGATACCTTTGAAGGGCTCTCGGTTTAGTCATATAGACAGACATGTAAACAGATAAGAAGTAATCTGGTGGTACAATAAGAGGGACAGGGACAGAGTGCAAAAGGACACAGAGGAGGAAGCAGTTAACTTTCTTGTATGTGTCTATGTATCAACATAAATGATCTAATATTAGTTTCATGGTTCTGAGGGAAAGTAGATATGTCAGTAATTATCGTCTTCAATTCCAAATGGGTACAAAGAGGATAAGTGACTTGTCCAGGGTCACATGCTGGGTCACTGTCAGAATCGGATCTAGAGCTTGGGTTCCCTTATTCCAGTCCTACTTCCACTGCCTTTGGGATGCTACAAACTAGCAGTAGAATTATGCTGAGTCTTCGATGTCTGTTAGTTCCATGTTAGCTGCTGATTTCCTTCGTAGCTTTGTGACAAGGGACATATGACTGAACTCTGCCTCCCAGCAGACGAGAGTCCTGAAGGCCAATTTTCAAGTTGTTTGACTTTGGCCTGGGAGAATCAAGTACCCACTAAGCTCCTTGGCCAACTTACCATCTTACTCAGGAAATCAGAGAGACTGAGGAACGTGATAACAGTGTGAAGCCTCAAGACAATATGGACCTGCAGCCATGGGGTCACTTTTGATTTTATTGCCCTTCTCTCTGGTTTATAGAGAAGCACAAGTGGCTAGAAGTGACTTAAATTCCTCCCAAGGATTGTTGCCTCGTAAAAAGAAGAGAAAAAGGGACAACAAGAGAGTGCTTGGCATATCTTTCAAGGTATTTTTACTGATCCTTCACCCTTAGAATTGCCTTTTATATGGTCATTACTTTTGTGACCAACTTACAAAGCTTTATTCCCTTTCCCGTTGTACCCAATTACAATGGAAATCAGAAGATGGAAAATAAACTAAAAATAATAGTAATCCAGAAATACTCCAGTTTATTTAGTAATACCACCTTTTTTCTTTGTAGAAAGTATCTATATTTTTCAGTGCCTACTTTTGCAAAGCATTAAGCTGTATATAAGTTGTATGTATTGAATTATTTATGTTCCTCTCTTGTTCCACAAAATTTCTGAGTTGGCTTACAAGAAAAACAATAAAGCAGCAAAATATAAATAATAAATTAAATAAGAACCAGGAAAAACACAAATTAAAATAGAATGTCAAAACTAGGAGAAAAAAATAGCATACAAATGTTCAAACCATAGAGCCCTCTGGCTTCTGCAGTTGGGCGGCACATCTGACCTTGAACCAGAGTGAGAGGGGAATATGGTTAGCGGTTTAGTTCTTGATGTCCTCAGCAACATCTTTTTGTATGGAAATTTTTCTAAAGTCTCTCGTACTGTTCTCTGCCTTCTTACATAGAATAGAATCAACACATATTCTCCACATAGATGCGTATGTAACGTTTTCTGAATCAGGTTCGTCATAAAGAACATAAGCTTTTTTTTATATTTCTTCAAAGTATTTTTAGAGTTGTTTGCCCCAAATTCTCTGATTTCTTGAATTTTGACTCTGATAACCTCCCTCCTTGAGTGTTGCTATTTCAGTGTTGCTTTATTGTTTGGAAGACAGGAAGACAAGCTTATTAAAATTTTGGGTAAAGAGAGAGTGAAAATGTGTTGAAAGAGGGCCTGATGGATTCTGCTGTGGTTAAGGTACATAACACTAGGGAACGGGTTTTATGAGATCTAGATACTTTCTCCATCTTCTGGATCCTCTGTGGTGAGAACTGGGATGACCAGCTGAGAGATCTCCATACACATAAGGTATTACTGTAACTAAATAATAAGGACACCTCGCACGTGTGTAGCTGTGTGCTTTTCAAAGCACTTTCACACTCATTATCTTGTTTGATCCTTTAAACTGCCATACAAAATAGTTTCAACAGATGTTAACTCATTTCACAACAGTGATTAACTGAGTACCCAAGGTTAGAGATTTAGAACTCAGGTTTCTTGGGTCTTCTTCAGTGCTCTTTAAATTAATCAACTGATAGGTGGATGAAGTTATTGAGAAAGGTTTTCCAGAGAGTTGAAAGCTGAGGGCTTCTCACTGTAACTTCTGTTCGTTCATTCAACAAATATTTATTGAGCACCTACTCTGTGTCCTTCATATTCTAGAACTGGGAATAGAGTAGTCAATGAAACAGGCACAACAGATACCAACCCCTGCCCTTATGCGGCTTCCATTTCAGGTGACATTTGTGGAGAAGAGGGGCTAAACCATGTCCTGTCTGATAAGAGAGATACATGAAAGAAAGCAAATAAGACAAAGACATGGTGGGAGCCACTCCAGAGAATTAGTTAGGTCCCCAACAGGAACAAATGACACTCTAATTAGGATAATTCAAAGGTGGAATGTTAATAGAGAGACCCTTTACAACGGTGTGGACAGGGAGTCGGGGATGGTGTAGCAACCCAGAATTAGCGACAGTACAGCTGTTATTGTCTCTAGATCCACGAGGCGAGAGAGAGGTTGCTGGAAAATGGATGGACAGAATTCAGTAGAGGAGGTGGCATTGAGGGGAGCAGGTGACCATTCAGGGAGGAGGCCAGGAGTCTATACACTGTCCCGCCTCCCTCTGGCCTGCTGAGCCCAGTAGAGAGCCAGAGAGCAAGGGAGCCCCCTCACGTCAGATAGAGAGGGGGTGAGAACATATCCAGAAGGGGCAAAAAGAAGATAGATACACCAGCAAGGGGGGAGAAGTGGGTGTCAGTTCAGTTCTCGGACAAACAAGTTGAGAAATTTAGGTCAAGTCACATTCCCTCTCTGGGCCTGTTTCTCTCCTTTTAACATAAAGGGGGGAGGGGGCGGCACCTTCAGTGTTCTTGAAGCTTCTTTCTAAGTCCAGCATTTTCTAGACTTTGATAGGCAGGAGCAACATGGTCTTTTCTCCATATGAGCCAACCAGGCTCAGAGAGGGGACTGGCTTTCCTATAAGTTCACAGAGAGTAGGCCCGGGGCCATAGCCAAGACTTGCGGTTGCACAGAGTGTGTGGACCTCAGAGAGCGTGGGAGTAGACGATTACAGCGAAAGGGAAAGTGAGAACAGGGAGGGTTCAGGACTGCTGGCCAGGAGGGGTGGAAGTAAAGGTTGTGCTTCTATATTGATCCTTTGCCCTGTGACCACGGGCACCGTTGCTCAGGTGTGGTCATACTCCATCTGTGTCAGAATCACCTGGCGTACTTGTTCAAGACCTCACTATTGGGATCCCACGCTAGCTTTGTTGAATCAGAATCTGTAGGGGCAAGGCTCCAAGATCTGCATTTTTAACAAGCTACCCAGGTGATTCTTAGGAGCTCTAACATTCGATGAAGATAAATTTAGGACGGGCTGTCACAGGCTTCTTGTCCTCCTTACATCTGGGGATGTGAGGAGGGCATGGAGTGCTCTGCCTTGCAGGCATTTGAGCCTTGGCTTTCTCAAGTAGTGAGGGATGATGAAGTCATCTCTGTAAAGGGCCTAATTTTTCTTGTTATTTTTCTAACATTTGTTATATGGATTTTCAGTCCCTTTTAATGTCCTAGCCAGCAGTAGGATCTCTTGGACTTTCAGTCACTGTTTTCTTTTCTTCTTTTTCCTTTCATGGAAGGAGAGGCAGGAGGGTGAGAATTAGCATCAGAAGGCAAAGAAAGGGGAACTGACCTTGAAAAAGTGTGGGTGGATTGGCATTTGGTCTCATTTTTTTAATTTTGGGGGTTTCTTCCCTAACTTTCTTCAGTAACTTTCTCTAACTCAACCTTTCCCTCTTATTTACCGCTGGAAGTGAGGCATTACGGACTAATGTACACACGATGTTCAGAGACAGATTTATTTATGAGTTTGCATTCCTCATGGTGGTAGTAGCATATGAATGATCACAAACTTGGCCCAGCCCCACAGTGTCTCCTTATTCAACATAACATAAGGTCAGTGGGCAGGGCCCTGCCAGTTTACCCCATCAAGGAATGCCTTTAAAGGGCACTTTACCGCGGAAAGAAACCCAAGCCTCCTTGAGCACATCAGAGAAGGACAGACACCTCCCCTGCTCCTTCCTATGCAACTTATTGTTGCCTTTTCACGGACGGCTATAGATTGATGGAGCTACATTTTCATAGACATTTTTGTGTCAGAGCATCATTTAAACAAACGTATGTTTTGGGCATCTCCCCTCCCCTCTCAGGAGACGATGTCTTAATTATTTTGACCGAAGCCAGACCATGTCGTGCGTTGTAAACATCTGGTTTATCATTCATCCAGCTGAACTGGTTTATATTTTGTTAGAAGAAAAGCCTTGGGATTAAAGGCCTTTAGGTAATTAAGCACACGTCGAGACAATTTGGTGATGGGTAAATATAGTCTCTGTGAAATGCAGTGTCTGGGGGCTCTGGTTTAGATTTATGTCCGGCTGGAATACGGGGATGAAAGCAGCACGCCGGGCGGACTGGGCCCTGTTCTGCGGGGAATCAAAACCAAATGGGTTTTCAGGAATTCAGCACCATTTCTCTAAGTACCTGTCCCAATGGATAAAAGTTCCCTTTGAATTTGGCCTGGAGGGAATAGAGCCCTGGTCCCTGTCCCCAGTGGCCCTTGGAGATTTGATGAGACTCCCTTCGGGAGGCAGGCCATAAACTGTGCTTTGGTTGATCCTTTGTACCCAGGAAACCAGAGATGTCTCTGGAGCTGAATGCTAGGCCCCAGGTTTTGCGCTGTGAGTGTGTGTTTTCAGGTATTTGTCCTGGGGCCTGAGCCTGCCCTGCTCTGTCCGTGGCCTGACACTATCGATGCAGAGGACCAGTGTTGCTAGGCCTGGCTGGATCAGGCCGTGTAGCGAATGTGGTCACTGCTGGGCAGAGAGGAAGTCTGAGCCTTTTCCTTTGGGGATTATAGTCCTAACAGCAACAGGGATGATGTACCTGGTGGTTTGAAGGGCCTTAGGGACCAGTGAGGGGTCCTCAGTGAGCTCTGCTTTGTTCGAGCTGAGGCACCGCTTCCCTTCATAGGGACAGGGAAAGGCAAATGTCCTTCCAGCTGTCTCCTCCTCCCCAGCCCCGCTCCTGGAGTAATAGGATGAGAGGTTGGGTCTCTTTCTCTCCCTGGGTCTAGAGCAGAGAGGAAAGACTACGGATGTGATCCTGAAGAAGAAAGCTTTGCCATGGTGGCCACGTGGATGGTGCATGATGGAACTAATTAGCCCATTTTTGCTTAAAAGAAAGGAAAAAATTCAGAATTTCAATTTTCAAAGTGAAGACTTTTTTTAAAAAACGTTTGATTATTTTCTTCTTCTTTCAAACTGATTTCCATGCTTGTGTCGGGGTAGAATCTTGGTTTGTGAAGTCTGTGGGTGAACCAAGAGGCCAGAGAAATTCTCGTTGTTGGGTGAAGTGGGGAGAGAATAGTTACTTTTCCACTTGCCTCCCCTTTCCCCATTCTTCCTCCTTTTACGGACTATCCGCTCCCTCCATCCAGCGGCCACTGATGGGGTGACACATATGATACTCCCTGAAAAAGAGGAGGTACACAACCCTGAGTGACAGAGACACGTTCAGTTACAGCATTTTGGGGCTCCGGTTGTTTGGGTTAGGACGACTCAGATTTGGTGACCTGAGTTGTATTGGCTTCAAGGCAAAGAACCATTTGTCTGGGCTTCCTCTCTAAGCAAGCAGACTAATCAACCAGAGTTTAAAGTTTCTGAATCAGCATAGATTGCCAAAAAAGACTGAAGCAGCAAGGAGGGTGGGTGCCCAGGGTAAATGGGAAGAGATACTGAGATAACTGTAGCCACAGAGCTGGTTGCTCGTAACGACCGTTATCCCGTCTGTGTTCCCAGCAGTGAACTAGGTGCCAGAGAGACACAAGTGGGGGGGGGGGTGCCTCTGACTTCAGATACCGTGTAGGCCTTTGGGGGACACAAAACAATGGGCAGACAATGTCGTAGAAGTGAAGTGAGCTACCCGCTTTAGGTGTGTGGCACAAAGGAAGCTTTACTTGGGATGGGCGGGAGTGTGCGTAGCTTTAGACCTCCAACCATTTGAGGTCATTTTGAGGATCTGGCAGCAGGAGCTAGGAGTTCAGGTTGTCAGCCTAATGCTCTTACATACTCGGCTACTGTGCTTTAATAAGCAAAGCTGAGGATTAGCAGAAGAGTTCTGCTTAACTTCTTCCATCAGTTTTGGGCTTGTCTTCAGGTAGGTGCTGCTGGCGTGGCAACCACAGGCATGACTGCAGGGATGGGGTGGGGTAGCGAGTTGGGTGCAGTCCTGCTGGAGCTCTATCTGCCAGTGATGATTCAGTCTCTATCCATGTCAGCTACTCTTCTGTACCTTTGAACTACTACCCCCTGTCCCGACTTGGGGCTCCTCCCCTTGATTATTGTAGGGTGGCTTCGCATTGCTGTGGTTATGGCTCTTGAACTGATTAATGATGCTCAGAGTGAAATTGTAGTCATATGAGTAAGACAAATCTGCAGCTCGTTCAGCCTCTGGGCATCCTTCCCCGTGTCCCCACTCCCTTCACACACCCTCTGCTCCCCCCGAAGTTGTTTCTGATGTTTTCTGTTCATGCCGAGGAGGAAACTTAAAATCAGGAAAGGGCTGGCCCTTTGGTGACACCCCAGCACCAAAACACTCAGCTCTCAACTCATTGGAAGAGTGGCTCTTTCTGCTGAGCGCCCCCTGCAGCATCCAAGGGCCTCTGCTCCCACGGTGGGGCCCATGGTGGGTCTTTCTGGTATCCAGCCTCCTAGAACTGAGGTGAATACGGGCAAGTTTGAGGAAGGGGAGGCTGATGGAGGAGAGAGGATTGTCTGAGAGCCTCTGCAGTCTCTGAGTCTGTGGGTAGGGCACTGAGTGGGAACGGGGGTGGAAAACCATGAATTTAAATGAGTAACCCTTGGCTAGATTTGTTATCCAACCTCGTTGTCTTATCCGGAGCGGTGCAGATGTGGATTACTTAGCATTCGGACATCATACGTATTTCCCTCCAAAACCAATTTTCTCATCATCTCACTACTGTCTACAGTCTCCCTGGAAAGAAAGTCTCTCAGGGCAGAAAGTGTGTTTGAGGCAGTGGAAATCACTGAGTACCAGAGACTTTCCCTCCTCCTCCCTCTCCGTGATTCACTGTGCGTCCTCACACGGCAGGATCCTCCGTACTGCAAACTGGTGGGATATAGTCCCTCCCATCTGGGAGCCAGGACAGACTCTCCTGAGTCAGACAGAACATACAGACCACTTTATAGTCTTTGAATAAAACCATGAATGAAACAAGAAAACAGCAATGACTCTGTGCTGAGCAGAAGGTCCTCCGTTGTGAGTATATTGGAATTATAGGAACAGAGCCGTTCATTCAGTTAACATGTATTTCGTAGGGTCTGCTGTGAGCAAGTGGTGTGAAGTACTGTTGGGATTTAAAAAATGAATCCCTTGTGTGGTTTTCAAACTTTGTGGTCTTAGGACCACTCTATACTTTAAAAAATTATTGAGAGCACCCAAAGGGCTTTGGTCTAGGTGGGTTATATCGATCAATATTTATTGGACTAGAAGTTCAAGCTGAGGAGATTTTAAAGCACAAAGATACACAAGCACACACTCCATTTCTGTCAGGGGGATGATGTCATCACGTCACAAAACTCCACTGTATACTCGTGGGAAAGCAGGAGTGAAAAAGCAAATCATGGCTTAGTACTATTATAGAAATGGTTTGACCTTATAAACGCCCTGAGAGGGTCCTGAGGACCCCCAGCTTCCCCAGACTGCACTCTGAGAACTCCTGCCCTACTGTCCCTACCTCAGGGATCCGACGGCCCAGGCAGATGGGTCATGGACAGTTATAAGCACGCCCCTGTGGAGGAACAAGAAGGCGCCAGAAGCCAGTTCAGATCAAGTGCTGTGGGATGCTGTGATGTCTACTTTTGTTGATCACAATTGCAGTAACCCCTGTCATCGTTCTCATGCTGTCACCGAGCAGATATTCTCAACTGACAGTTGTGGCTGTGGAGGTGGTGGTGGAGGTGGAAGTGCTTGGACTGGAGCGATCTGAATGTGTGAGGACAGGAAGAGTGTGAAGTCTGAGAGAGCATATTTGCTATTAAAACATAACTTTGTATTTGGGGAACAAAGAAATATTGCTCTTATACTAAGAACTAAAACTTGACAAAAACTTTCAGACCGGGAGGCTGTAGAGGAGGATGCAGTGCTTCCCAGCTGAGGGGTGGGTGGGGGCTTAATATTTATCAAAAGACAAAGGTTAAGTTGAGAAACCCCTGCCCTAGAGTTACTATTTTCATCCTCCTTTCTTCCAGGCATTAACTCGCTGATAGCAAACAACATCTATGAGGCTGCCTACCCTCTTCATGACGTAAGTACCATTTCTGTCGTCATGCTCCCTCTTGTCTTCAAAAAGTTGAAAACCACAGGCGACACAGTGGGTGAGTGTGTGCAAGGCGAGGCAGGAGTGAGCATGACATTAAAATGCCTTGACCGACTCTGGACTGCTCACGACTGACAAAAATCCCCAATTTGGTTTTAGCTAATTGTCCCAAACTGTCTGTCTAATTATTTCCCCAGTGGCAAAATGCACTGGTTTTTGTTTGAGCTTTCCCTACACTCCCTGCCTTTTTTGGGCGGAGGGTGTGAGAAGACAGATCTGGCGTGCAAGTGGTTAACAGGAGGAGGTGGTGGAGAAGGAGAGTTGACGGCCTGGAAATATACAACCTGGACTGCCACACCCTTCAGTGACTGAAGGGCATATTTTTATGTGATAGTTTTGTGCAGATGTGGAACTCCTTGTTCTTAACATGCAAGTACATATTAAGTGTAGGGTTTTTTTTACTTTAACATTTTGAAGGAAATCTCTCAAAATTCCTTAAAGTATTGTTTGGTTAAGTAAAGAAAAGAGAGAGACTGTGATTAAAGCTTTCCTTGGCTATAAACACCCCGTAATACAATCCAATGATATTCTTCAAGACGATTCACAAAGAACTTAACTGGCCCATGAACCACCTGCCCCCACAGCTGCTCTGTTCATTTGATCGGTCTTTGGCATCTGTCACACTAGTAATGCCAACTGAGGCTACTGCGGGCGGATCCCTGAGTGCCTGAGGAATTTTTCAAATGGCAGTCTTCTCCTCACTGACATCTTCACTGTGGGCATCTATGAGGTTCTGTCAGTTATGGACGGGGTGAGCGTGACACGGCATAGGGTGATTTCATGTGATATGCTAGCCCATTGACAGGCACAGGCCCTGCCATTGCACTTTCTCTAGGAGGCACGGGCTGATCTCTGGAGCATACACATCGGGCATCTTTGTGTGAGCAGCTCTCCACAGGAAACATTGCAAGTGCTGATGGCTAAGAAAGTGGAACATTGGCTTCTTACTGTGTCATGCTTTTGACCTTCCTCAAATGGAAATGAAAAAAGGGATGACATTATAAAATAAAGAAGAAAATGCTTTCTCTGCTTTTGATGTGTCTACTGGCTTTATCCAGCATCTCTCTCTCTCCTACAGGGTGAATATGATAGTCCAGGTGATGACATGAATGACAGAAAGGTAAGCTGGCCTCATGCTGCACTGAGTGCCTGGGGTACAGAAGACCATGGATGAGTGTGGAACTAGATAGAAGTGTCCTAAATGTTCTGTTTATCTGCTTACATATACATATATGAATAGATATATTATTTCTAATTTAGTTAGCTTTCATTTTTTTATTATTGTTATTGAGGTAATATTGGTTTATAACATTGTATACATTTCAAGTGTACATCATTATATTTCGATTTCTGTGTAGACTGCATCATGTTCACCGCCCAAAGACTAATTACTATGCATCACTGTTCACATGTGCCCTATCACTCCTTTCACCCTCCTCTCTCCCCCCTTTCTCCTCTGTATCTGTGTTTGTTTGTTTATTGTTGTTTTTATCTTCTACTTAGGAGTGAAATCATATAGTATTTGACTTTCTCCATCTGACTTATTTTGCTTAGCATGATACCCTCGAGGTCCATCCATGTTGTCTCAAATGGCAAGATTTCATCTTTTTTTATAGCTGAGTAGGATTCCATTGTGTATATATACCACATCATCTTTATCCATTCATCCACTGATGGACACTTAGGTTGTTTCCAAGCCTTGGCTATTGTGAATTATGCTGCAGTGAACATAGGGATGCATATCTTTATGCACTCAAATTTTCATGCTCTTTGGATAAATACCCAGAAGTGGAATAGCTGGATCAGATGGATAAGTTCTTAGAATCATACAGTGTTCCAAAATTGAATCAAGAAGAAGTAGAGAATTTGAATGGACCAATGACCAGTAAGGAGATCGAAACAGTAATCAAAAACCTCCCCCAAAACAAAAGTCCAGGACCAGACAGCTTCCCCAGTGAATACTATCAAACATTCAAAGAAGACTTAAAACCTACTCTTCTCAAACTCTTCCAAAAAGTTGAAGAGGAGAGGAAGCTTCCTGACTCCTTCTATGAGGCTGACATTATCCTGATACCAAAACCAGATAAGGACAACACAAAAAAAGAAAATTATAGGCCAGTATCACTGGTGAACATAGACGCAAAAATCCTCAACAAAATACTAGCAAATTGAATATAATAATACATTAAATCAAGTGGGATTTATTCCAGGGATGCAGGGCTGGTTTAACATCCACAGATCAATCAACATGATACTCCACATTAACAAAATGAAGCATAAAAATCACATGATCATCTCAATAGATGCAGAGAAAGCATTCAACAAAATACAAATCCATTTATGATAAAAACTCTGAATATGATGAGTATAGAAGGAAAGTACGCCAATACAATAAAGGCCATATGTGACAAACCAACAGCTAATATCATACTCAATGGTGAAAAACTGAAAGCTGTCCCTTTAAGAATGAGAACCAGACAAGGATGCCTGCTTTCACCACTGTTATTTAACATAGTATTGGAAGTCCTAGCCAGAGCAATCAGGCGAGAAAAGGAAATAAAAAGGGATCAAAATTGGAAAGGAAGAAGTGAAACTGTCACTATTTGCAGGTGACATGAGTTTATATTTAGAAAACCCTAAAGAATCCACCAAAAAAACTATTAGAAATAATAAATGGGGCCAGCCCAATGGTGTAGTGGTTAATTTTGCATGCCCTGCTTTGGCGGCCTGGGGTTCGCCAGTTCAGATCCTGGGTGCAGACCTACACACCACTCATCCAGCCATGCTGTGGTGGCATCCCACATAGAAGAACTAGAAGGACTTACAACTAGAATATACAACTATGTACAGGGACTTTGGGGAGAAAAAAAAAGAGGAAGATTGGCAACAGATGTTAGCTCAGGGCCAATCTTCCTCACCAAAGCATAACTTTAAAAATAATGCTTTTAAAAAAAAAGGAAATAATAAAATGAATACAGTGAAGTTGCAGGACACAAAATCAACATAAAAAATCAGTTGCATCTCTATACACTAACAAAATAACTTTTATACAAAATAACATTTCTATACACTAACAAAATAATAAAAGAAAGAGAAATTAAGAATACAATCCCATTTACAATTGCATCAAAAATAATAAAATACCTAGGAATAAATTTAACCAAAGAGGTGAAAGACCTGTACACAGAAAAGTATAAAACATTGTTGAAAGAATTTGAAGAAGACACAAAGAAATGGAAAGATATCCTGTGCTCATGGATTGGAAGAATTAACATAGTTAAAATGTCCATACTTCCTAAAGCAATCTACAGATTCAATGCAATCTGTATCAAAGTCTCAAGACGTTTTTCATAGAAATAGAACAAGGAATCCTAAAATTTATATGGAGCAATGAAAGACCCCGAATAGCCAGAGGAATCCTAAGAAAAAAGAACAAGCTGGAAGTATCACACTCCTTGATTTCAAAATATATTACAAAGCTATAGTAATCAAAACAGCATGGTACTGGCACAAAAACAGACACACAGATCAATGGAACAGAATAAGGAGCCTGGAAATAAAACCACACATCTATGGATAGCTAATTTTCAACTAGGGAGCCAAGAACATACAGTGGAGAAAGGAAAGTCTTTTCAATAAATGGTGCTGGGAAAACTAGACAGCCACATGCAAAAGAATGAAAGTAGACCATTATCTCATGCCATACACAAAAATTAACTCAATATGGACTGAAGACTTGAATATAAGACTTGAAACCATAAAACTTCTAGAAGAAAACATAGGCAGTACACTCTTTGACATCAGTCTTTGCAGTATCTTTTTGTATACCGTGTCTCACCAGGCAAGGGAAACAAAAGGAAAAATAAACAAAAGGGGCTACATCAAACTAAAAAGGTTTTGCTCAGGAAGGTAAAAGGAAACCGTCAACAAAATAAAAAGACAACCTAACAATTGGGAGAAGATATTATACATCTGATAAGGGGTTAGTATCCAAAATATATAAAGAACTCATACATCTCAACAGCAAAAACCCAAACAACTCAATTAAAAAATGGGCAAAAGATTTAAACACACAATTTGCCAAAGAAGATGCACAGATGACCAAAAGGCACATGGAAGGATGTTCAACATCGCCAGTTATTAGGGAAATGCAAATCAAGACTACAGTGAGATATCATCTTATGCCCGTCAGAATGACTGTAATTAACAAGACAAGAAATAACTACTGTTGGAGAGGTTGTGGAGACAAGGGAACCCTCATACACTGCTGCTGGGAATGCAAACTGGTGCAACCATTATGGAAAACAGAATGGAGATTCCTCAAAAAATTGCGAATAGAACTACCATACGGTCCAGCTACTCCGCTTCTGGGTGTTTACCTGCTTGTATACTTTCAGCACTTCTTCCACTGCTCCCAGCCCTCCAGACATTTGGAAATCTGAGGGCCATTTCTGGTCATTGACACGACTGTGTGTATGGGGGTGCTACTGGCATTTAGTGCCTGGTGGATCCGCAATGCTAACCATCCTGAAATATATCCGACAGTCCCACACAAAAGCATTATCCCACCCCCTGATGACAAGAGGGCCTCCTCTGAGAAACGCTGAGTCCAGATTCCTTAACTGATAGGCAGGGAAACTGAGACACCAAAAGACTGAGCAGCTTGCCCACAATAACACTGCCATAATAAACAGAGATGGGGTTTGGAACACCTCTCACTCTCAAATCCAGTGTCCCTGCTAAAAATGTATTATTATCCATGCCATTATGGCTTTTTTGAGGGGTCATCTTTAAGCTATTCTTCTTATTCTCTAGGCAGACAAGTGGGGTATAGTCTCTTTAGTGGGGACTGTCCTGTCTGGCCGTCAGCCCCTCATGCCATCCTACTGCCTGGCTTCCCCCAGCCTTCAGCAACTCTGCCAAGCAGAGGAGGGTGGGCAGGGGTGGGAGGGTGAGGAATTGAAGCCCAGGAAGTTTGCCTCCCCCAAGCTCTGTTGTCTGGAAAATCGTTCATCCCCCAAGCTGCCTTTTGAGCAGCCTTCTTTTATCCTGCCTATTAGTCGCTGTTATGAAGTGTTAAGTATTAAAAACATAAAAGGTCTTTTCCAGAAATACTGCTATGATTGCTTACACATGTCCCACTCTGCCTGCCCAGGGAATCTGCTGTAGTATTGCGATGTCTTAACCTCATCTGTTTTCTATCTGATGCTAATAGTCTCGGTGTTTAATTTCCTGAAAAGTCCCGGATCAGATTTAAAGGAAAAGGAGGAAGCATTTCTCCCCACATTTCACCTCCCTCACCCAGACCATTTTCTGTCCTCCGGCTCTCTAATTTCACATTCCTCCCCTTTAAAGAGTGATCACCACCACTGCCCAGTAAGAAACCTCCTGCTTGGTGGGTGGTGACCCCAGCCTCTCAAGGTAGAGCGCTTTACAGGAACATTCCAGAGATAAGGAACACACAGAAACTCACAGCCAGCCTTCTGTTATATGCACAGAGGCAGAGAGAAGCAAAGTGTAGACTGTTCAAATTACGTGTGTACTTGTCTTTGGAATGATGTTATACTGTTATTAACAACAAAACCTTTTAACAATAAATTTTCCTCCCAGGAAATGTTTTGCTTAGGCCCATGGTTATTCCCAGCGTGCATCCCAGCTGGTGAAATGGGTCAAGTCTAGGAGGCAGGAAGAGACGGCCAGGCCAGAGCTGCATCTTGGTAGATAATTCCCAAAGCTGATGTGCAAAGGATGCTCAGTGGGGGTGGACAAGTGTCTTCGTAAGACAAGAGACCCTGTTTTTGTAGCTTTTTCTTGGTTTTGCTGGCCAGTCCTGGTGTCCTTATTTTTCTCTTCTAGAACCATGGTTAGGGAAATAAGTTTGCTGTGATGGGGGATGAGAGAAACCATGAGTGAGAGTGGAAGCTTTTTTCTGTCCATTTGGGTTGGTAAACTGACACCTAGCAAGGTGAGGAAACTGGTTCTGATGTCTGTAAATGACTGTGCAGTCAGGACCAAAACCCCAGTGTCCAAGTGCCGCCAGCTTTCTGCAGCCATGTGGACACAGCTTCTCGTGTACGGCAGGGGGACTTCACATGACACTTGGATTCGTTCCTGTAGTTTCAGTGGTATATGGGTGGGACCTAAAGGGTATCCTAAAGAAGAAAGAGCCCAAACCTCTGAATATGTACTCTCTTCATTTTTATTACCTTATAACAGTCTAGTGTTCTTGGAGAGGGCTGCAAGAAGGGTTTTGGCTGGATGCGAGGGAGAACTCCTGCCTTTGTTGCTGGAGCACGTGGAGAAGAGTTGGGCGCTGCAGTGCGGGATCGCCTCTCTGGGGCCTTTAAGGGTGATTTGCAGGAGCATCCCAAGCTGCCTACCCTGCCACTCCCTGGATCTTCTTCACTCTTCACTCCCTGCAGTTTGTGGCTGCTCCCACGATCTCCCTGAGGCCCGGCTCCTCATAGGCAGACCCCAGGTAGGCCCAGAGGCCACTGCAATGCCATCTCCTTCCCTCCAGCTTGCCTGGTGCAGCTGTGCAGTCGTGATGACTCAGGCCCGCCAAGGGCTGCAGGTCTCTCTCCCTCCTCCTGGAGGGTAACTAAGAAGAGGCTCCCTCCCTCTGGAGAACAGGGGTTTCCCGCCTTTCCAGAAAGCAGGGCAGCAGGAAGAGGGAGCAGTGTGGGTGTGGATGGGTCCCTCCTGGCTGCCAGCAGCTACCTAATTCCACGTTAGCCGGAGCTGCCTGGTTTTCTCAAGTGTCCCAGAGAGATGACTATTGCCATCTTCTGAGGCCTGCCTGACCCATTAGCTCCCTCCGGCTCCCCCGCCCTCCTACACGGGGAACCCGGCACAACACTAGAATGTGCTTTTCTGTAGTAGCTTTTACGCCCTTGGTCCTGGGTTTTGCAGATGTTTGTCTGCTCTAGTGGACGTTTATACAGTGACCCACCAAAAGGTGAGGGAAGAGAGTCAGTCCTGTCTTTCTGACAAGAAGGGTACTTTTCTTCTTGGTTTCCCTTGAGGATTAATTTTCCCATCCTGCACAGCTCCCATTTTACTGACGGAGGAGACCTGGATGGTTGAAGTGACTTGCCAGAAAGTCATAGGTCATTGCAGGATCTGGGAGTGGAATTCCATCCTCTCGCATTCAGATCCTCCCTGTCCTGTCAAGGCCTCGCAGCTGGCTACTGCTGGCATCTTTCTGCCTGTCACAGGTCCAGCTGCTCGCTGAGGAGCTTGTGGCCTCACAGAGGGCCATGGGTCTCAGATATCTTGCCATTCTCTGGCATCGCAAATGGTTATAACAGTTGAGTTCCTTTATAGTCTCATGAAATACTTAAATCAACAGACCCATTGTCAAATGTGATCCCTAGCCAGCAGAACTGGCCGCTTGTATGTTCTGAGCCATTAGATGGGGTGGTCCCTGTGGGTTGTTGCTTCCTGCCACAAAGGTTTGGGGTCAAACTGACATGCCTGGAATTATATCCGGGGCCTCTGAAATAAGGCACTGTCGTTTGGGAAGAAGCTGCAGACCCACCCTGCTCGATTTGCAGGCTTGGCCAGTCGGTGAAGAGAACATAACGTAGCTTTAAGGGAGAAAATGGATTTGCTAAGAGCTGCATTAGAAGGTTCTAGACTCTGCAAGTTTAAGGGGATTGTTATGGGTTACTGTGGCAGTCCTGCACTTCACTCACACCGTGCTAAACCCCATGGGGCAGAGACTCCAGAACATGCCTTCCCTCACCCTGACTGCTGGTCTGTTCTGGAGCCCTGTAACCTGGAGTGTAGCGTGATTCACTTGGTCTTGAACTATGTGTGATTAAACATTTGTAGAGATAGAAAACGGTCTGTGGCACTCTCTCTGCCTCCCTGGCAAAGATATGTGAGCTGGCCTGGGCGTCCAGGCACAATTGTTGCATCGTTCCCAGATCTGGGGCTCTGTAACTCCAGCTCTCATGCAGGGGCTGCCTAATGATTTCCTCCTCTCTGTCCATCTAGCCCATCTGCACTGAGCTCAGACAGCTCTCTTGGCTCATCCTCATCTGTATCCACAAACTATGCTTGTGGCTTTGTGCTTAGAGGTGCCACTCTGAGAAGGGGATTTTCTGGAGGTTTCTTACAGCAGGTTCGGGATCTAACCAGGGTTAAGGCTTGTAAGCTCGGCTCTCAGTCTGGGCCCAAGCCAACTGGGCCGCACTGGCTTCTTGGAGCATTTTTAGTTTTTCCCTCCAGGGCCGTGGCAGATAGGTGTTCCTCAGGCTCAGGTTTTCCTGGACCTGTGACTTGGAGAGTAATTTTCTCTAGAGGTCAGAGCCTATGAGGCAGGTGGTGATGTCATATAGCCCTCAAAGGAGTCTTTGCTTGTATCTCTTGATGCAAGTTGGCCTCCCTTTGGGCCACAAATGATGTCACTGTGACAACCAGGTGCTCTTGAGTCCAGGGTTTGCACTGGGGAGAGGGAATAAAAACCCAAGACAGTGGAAGCACCCAAGATGAGGGGGAGGAGGAGATGTAATAACAAGATTAGATTAGCAGTCACCTGCCTGGAATGAGCAGCATCAAAACTCAGGATCTGAGACCTTCCTCTGCCCACTGTGCACTGTGCGACCACTTTTTGTTTTGTCTGGGTTTCCTCCTTTGCAAATGGTGGTAACTGTGAATGCGGTTTGCTCTATCAGGGTCCACATAATTTCTGGTTCTATTTTGTGGTTGATGGGAGATATGATGACAATAAAAGTCTATAGCCATTAACTAGGAATGCCAGTTCTTACTTCAGTTTTAATATCATGTCTTTACAGGGTCTTAGGTGAAAAGGATGGCTTCCTGTGGGGCTGATGTTCAGCTGGATATCCAACATATCTGATTAGAGTAGCTTCTCTTAGACAGAATTCCATGTGACTTCTGTGTGAAGTGTAAGGAGATGTGATGTGTAAGGAGAAGAAAGAACATAACAAGATAGCAACTGTATTCTAAGTCTGTCAATTCTAGATAGACGATTTGATTATGTGCTTATATCTATTCAACATGAATGTCTAGATCATGTCTAATGATGGTTCATTACCAAATTACTTAATTTACTTGTGGAAGATCTGTGAAGCTTGCTGGCCAGGTGTTTGGAACTCAAATTTGGCTTGCCCCTGGGATTGATGCTCAGGTTTTATCCACATGTTCGTTCTGATAAAGGTAGTGTGAAAACATCACAGGATGGCATGGCCTGATGTGTTTGGTGCGTCGTTTCCTCCCTTAACCTCTAGAACGTGTTCCACTCAGGTTTTACCCCCACCCTCCCACTGAAACCACTCTTGTCAAGGTCGTCAGTGACCTTTAAGTCACTGAATCTGATGGTCACTTCTCCGTTCTCATCTGACTTGACCCATCAGCAGTATTTGACGCAGCTGGTCATTTTCTCCTCTGAGAAACCCATCGCTCCTTGGCTTCCAGGACACCACACACTGCTGGTTCTCCTCCACATCACCAGCTGCTCCTCTGCCTCCTTTGCTGTTGTTCATCACCCTCTTGACCTCTAGATGTTGGAGCACCCTGGGCCCAGATGGCAGACATCTTCTCTTCCTACTCTCTCTTCCTTGGCAATTGCATCCATGGTTTAATGACTTCACAAATAATCTTTTCTCTGATAACTCTCCAATTTGCATCTCCAGTCTGGACTTTCCCTTGAACTCCAGACTTTTACATCCAGCTGCTTACTCAGTATCCCCATGTGGATACCTAAAGGGCATCGTAAACCAATGCATCCCAAACTGAACTCTTGCTTCCGTCTTTCTTAGCCTACTCTTCCCACTGTCTTCCCCATTTCAGTAAATGGAATCACCATTTACTCAATTGCTCAGGCCACATTCTCATTTTCTCTCACCCTACATCCAATGCAACAGTGAATCTTACTGGCTCTACCTTTAAAATATAAGCAGAATCAAACACTTCTCTTTACTTCTCCCACTACTTTCATGGTTCAAGCCACCATCAACTCCTCCCTGGACCATTACAGTAATATCCTTGCTCCTATGCTAGCTTTCAATGTATTCTCCACACAGCAGCCAGGTGAGCTATCTGCAGTTAAAATCATTTCTCCCCCACTGCCACAAATCTCCTAATGGCTTCCTTCAAGGTCCAAAAATTTTAGCATGGCCTAGCAGCCCCTGAATGTTCTGGCCACCCCAGTACTTTCTGGCATCATCTCCCATTACTCTCCCCCTGCTCTGTCCCAGCCATACTGCTTCCCTGTCCTTCCCAGGAGATACCACATGTACTTTCCTCAGGACCTTTGCGCAGGAAGAGTGTTCTTCTGCCTGGAACACTCTCCTACTTCCTTCAAGTCTTAGCTCAAATGTCACCTCCTCAGAGAAGCCTTCCCATCTAAAGTAGTGCCCTGCTGTCCCCTCCTTCATATTCTACTCCCTTACCTTGATTTATTTTTCTTCATAGCATTTATATGTCTTATATGTTCATGTGTTTGTATTTGTCTCCACACACTAGGGTGCAAGCTCCATGACAGCAGTGAATTTGTTTGGTTTACTGCTGTATCCAGTGTCTGGACAGTGCATGGCACATAGTAGATGTTCAATAAATTCTTGTTAAATGAGTGAACAAATGAATCCCTGGGCTCATTTTGCTGAATTAAGCTGGATTAAGCAAGAGAAGGGAATAAAGGAGGAATTATGATTACTAGCTGTAGCACTGCCTTGGAGTTTGATAAAGGTCAGCTTTATTATTTGGGGGAGGAGAAGTCAGTTCTCCTGCCTTTGGACATCTTTCCTGTGGATGTCTCACGAGAATTTTCCTAGACGCTGGGCTTTGAGGATTCAACTTTGACTTGCTAGGATGGACAAAGGAAGGTGAACAGTGGCTCCCCTCTACCTCTAATCTATTTCCCTATTTTTTCTGTTTAGCTGCTGTATCAAGAATGGGCACGCTATGGAGTGTTTTATAAGTTTCAACCTATAGACCTCATCAGGTAAGACATGGGAGGGGACTCTTGGGAGGACCCTAGAGATGCAAATCCTGAAAGATATGTGTTGACCCTCTCAGCCACTGGCAGTCTGTTGGCTAGGCAGAGGGATCTGCTTTTCTAAGTTGTAGGATTCCTCTGTTCCATGTCTGATGGATGGGGAAGCAGCTCAGGGACAGGCTAGGGGGATGGAGGCTGTGGGGCAGCAGATAATGTAGAGTGATGTGCCGTGACTTCCATCTTGGGGTCTTCAGCACTATGGTCTCTCTTCTCTTGCCTGCCCTTTTGTAGGGAAAGGGGTGAATGGAGTTCTCTCTCTTATACTGCCCTTCAAATTTGTCCTAGAGTAGGATCTGGGTGAAGCAGATGCTTGGGTTATGTCCAAGTGGCCAAGTGTTGACCAAGAGAAGGGAACACCTGAGAAATCACGTGAGGAATAAACTGGCTGGTCTGAGAGGGACTGTGAACTTTTCATGGCTTCTCCAAATTAGAACAGAGGAGAGACTGGATCCTAAAATCCCTTCTTTCAGTACTGCCCCTAAAATGATGTCCTGTTACCTTGAGAATTTCCCCAGCTTCTACAGAACTTGGGTGAAAAGTCCTTTTAAAAGAACTTACTAGAATGCAGTAGGTCTGATTAGTCTAAAGGGGGTTGATGGCTCTAGAAACTCAATGGGCTCTTAGAGCCCAGCCTCTTTCCCAGCTAGAATGTCGGAGGCTAACCGTGAAGTGGAAAAGCACTGGGCTGAGAGTCTGGAGACTGGGTTCTCATCCAGGCCTGGCCACTGCGGGCTGTTATTTCTTTGGGCAAGTCACATTCCCTCTTTGGTCTTCAGGATCCTGCAGTCCTAAATTGGAAGGCTGAACTGAGGGCTCTGAGAGGAAATTGGGTAGAGCATGCTCATTTGGAAAAGATGGGTATTTTCAGCCCCGTGACTGGCATAAGGGGCACACTGCCACACAGTCACTTGTGGCTCTTCTAATGAGCTCATTAATCAGCCAGCAAACACAGAGAGTGCTCCTGGCTGATTGCCCTGGGCTGGGATCGTGAGAGGGGTGGCAGCCAGAAGGATTGAGTGCAGAGGGAGGAGTTCCAGCTTCTTCTTGGAAGAAGAAAGCAGCTTGGGGGCCACAGTCAGGGCAGGTTCGCCGCCCACACGGAGATGCGACAGCCCTCCCAGGGAACTGGGAGCTCGGTTGGATGTTTCTTGACAGCAGGTGTTTGTTCCAGCTGAAGACTGTTAACTGAAGCGCTCGGGTCAGGGAGCAGGGCCATGGGTGCCTGTGACGGAGGCTCCCTGACCCAGCACCTCCCGTTCTCTGCCTGCCTTTTACGAGGGACAGGCCACCTAGACTGTTCTCTGGGCCACACCAAGGCTGCTTCCTCCATGCTTGGTGGGCTTTGATCTTCTTCTCTGCATCTCAAGTGGCCACCCACTCTGTCGCCTGTTTTCTTCAACTACTCATTCGTTTTAAAAAAATGTGATTAAAAAATAAAAAATCTCCCTTCCAGAGAGCCCTGTCTTTTCCCCAGAGACTTCAGGTGACTGGCTGCCAGCTAAGTGGGAAATGGCTCCAATATGTTCTCAGTTTTGGCCACCAAAGCAGCCTCACCTGCAGGGGAAGAATTGCCTTTGGAGCAGAGCCCTGCTCTGGGGCCTGGCGGTTCCTGAGCACAGAGAGCTCAGATCTGTCTAGACGGGGCACAGTGTGCTGCGGAGCTGGAGGCTGTCCACTATTCCTCCCAGATCAGGCGGCTAGGGAGCCTCCACAGCCCCTGGGCGAGGCCAGCAGCTGGGCTGGGAGTGGGGAAGGCTGCAGCCTCCAGCATCTCTCACATATTGGCTGGAGGGAAGGGACACTGGCTAGTGTGCGTGTGCGGAGTTGGGGGCTGTTGTCTAACAGGGGTACAAGGAGCTCTCTGACCTCAAGGAGCTGCTGGAAAGAGAGAAAGTGGCAGTAGTGGGGAGAGGGAAGGGGTAGGGGCATTATGAGCACAGGTAGGGGACAGAGACAGGGAAGGCAAGGAAAGGCACCTGGAGGGCTGGTAGAGAAACCCGGGGCGGGGGCCGGGGGAGGGTGTGGGGAACCGCCCAACTCAGCAGCTCCCCCTAAACTCGCTTCACGCTGCCTTCCAAAGGGCCCATCTTGCTTTTCCTGCTGCGGTCAAAGTCACCTTCTTCCTCTCCTTCACCATCTGCCCGCTCTGCCAGCCTCTAGTCTGACACCAGGTCCAGGCCCGCTTCTTCAGCACCATTTCTCTCTTCCACCATTTCTTCTCCATCTTTCCTGCCACCACCTGTCAGGACGACTTGGCCCACACAACCTAGCCTGTGGCCACCTTCCCTGAACCGTCACTGGCCTCCCACTGTGAGAGTGTCATTCGTTACTACTTACTAATGTGCACTGTACCCTCTTGGTGCCTTTATGTAGAAGTCGCAACCATATGGTCTGTGTGGAAAGATTGACAGAAGCAGGGGAGTCTTATACAAGGAGAGAAGAATTCACACAGAGGCCTGGCAGAGGTCTTTCCAATCTATTTCCTTAGGCTTTCAGCTTCTAGTGTTTAGCGCTGAGCCTCTGATCCTCCCATGAATCCCTGCTGCTCCTTCCTGTGCCCATCATTTGGATCATTCTTAAAGCACTGAGCAGTTGAGAGCTCAGCCGGGGTGGGGGTGGGGAGGTACCTGTGTGCGTTTCTGAAGCTCTGGGACTAGCTATTCTTCTCCTTCTGCAGGCTTCGAGCCTAAACTCGAGATTTGGTGTGCCAGCCTGCTTCCCCAGGTGTTGCAAGTGGACAGAGGGAGGCTGGGCTCTCTCTGCCCCCCCCCCCCCCCCTCCCGCCTTCTGCACTGCACCAGCGTTCCTGCCCAGCAGGCTGCACTGTGAGACTGCCGATGGCTCTCTCCCAGCCCACAGGCTCTCCACCCTGGATCCTGCCTTTGCTCTAGAAACCTCGGGCCTGCAAGCCTGAGCTCTGTGTGTGTGTGTGTGTGTGTGAGTGTTTGTGTTGCCTGGAAAGTTCCCGCAGAGGTATCCAGCAGGGACCCCACTTCCAGTAGATTCTTCCCGGAACTTCCAGCCAGCAGCACTTGTGCCCTGGCAGAAAGGGTTGTGATTAGGACAGTGGGGGAGATGATGTCTTAGTTGAAGGGAAATGGCTCTTCTAGTCCCTTGGGAGCCGTACAAGGGTCCCTGCAGCCAGTAGAGCAGATTTCTGCCTGCCCTGCTCTGGGTAACTCCCCAACCTCCCGGGCGGAAACAGCCTTTCGTTTCTGGGAAGCAGGGGCTTGGGGCCTTTGGATCCGTGCAGATGCGATCAAGTGTTAGTCAGGGCCGTGGCCTGTCTTTTCACTAAAATTAATGTCTGCTCACAGGCGGATTTTCTTAGCTTGGAGGTTTTGATATGGATGAGACAAAACAATAGGGTTTAAACATGTGAGTTTGATTTAGCTCCTAACTATACTTTGCTGAAGTTGATGTACACAAATTTTATGTTTTAGCATCTGCCACTGCCTACCTATGACGGCATGAGGAAGAGAGGGGTCCAGAAGTCTACTAGGCTCAGGGGCATTGCAGCCGGTTGACTTTGGGGAATTCACCAAGGGCATAGTATATGGGTAGCATTCACTACATCACATAGGAATTACAGCCTAGAGATGGGTAAATGGCGATTACTCATTCCCACCTCTTTCAGGAATGCCCACATCATGGGTGAGGCTTCCTTAAATTCAGGAGCTGGGCATGAAACCCATGTGGCAGCTCTGGAGTCCCCTTGGAATGCCCCGCTTTGAGATATGAATACCTCCACAATGACCGGAGAATGATGTCCATAGGGTCCTACCATCCGAATGGCCTTTGGACATCATCTGTGGCCAGCAAGAGTGGTCCCCAAGTTGCTACACATCTCTACCATCTTAGACTCCCAACCTTTCCAGCCCCATCTGTGCAGAGTTCATCCAGACCCTGGCCTCCCAGAAATGGCTGTCCCGCCTCCTACTGCAAGGCAGAGGCCCCAGTCCTTGTCAGAGTTCTCCAGGATGGCTGCTAGAAGGCTGTGTGATTTGATCCATCCCTGGGCCCCACTTCTACCCTCCTGAAAGGTGGCTCATCCAAATGCCTCCAGAAGGGAGACAGAGGGAGCCACATTCTTTCTCAGGAGGCTTCTTAGCAGGCCAGGCTCGAGAAGGACTGGCCACAGCTGGTTTGGGGGAGGGAATGGAGAGGAAAAAATGTTGATCAACCTGTGATTAATTATTTCCTGCGTCCTGCTGCCTCCTCCTTGATCCTTCCCTGGGATTTATAAAAGCAATTCAGCTCAACACAATAAACATTTACTGATGCGTACAGTGAGCAAGACTCTGTGCTCGGCAGCATGGGGAGGTGCAGCAATGAGTAAGGTGGAGTTTGTGCCCTTAAGGACCCAGCAGTTATGTAGGGAGACTGACATGTGCAAGGCAGGAAGAAGTGAGGGCTCATAAGGACTATGATGTAAGTACAGACGTGATAGTCCAGAACAGATGAAAAGTTATTGCTACTAGCAGAATGAGGGAGGGCTTCCTGGAAGAGGTGGCACTTGAATTAGAAATGTTGTTTTCTGAAGGACTGAGGTTAAAGGTCCTATATGTGTCTTCATCACCAGCCTGGGCTGCCCCATATATGGATTTATTGTTTAGCCTGATATTGACGGCCAGAGATCACATGGACCCAAAGCCACATCCTTCCTGACTGTTGATTGGGAGTTGTCAGATCATCTGTACGGATTCTGTGCCAGCCTGGCCCATGCCCCTTGCTCTGCCCTGCAAGTTAGCAGAGAATCCAGGGTTGGAAGGAGGTGAGGCTGCGTCCAGGAGAGGAGGCTAAGGAGAGATGAAGTTTGGGACTTGCAAATACCTGTGGTATTTGCACAGATCTCAGCATTTGAAGCTTTTGATTTAACTGGGAAACGTATTGCAGGCTGGAAATAAATAATATCTCACGAGCCTGAGAATATTATTCTTTTACCTCTGAGAGTGTGGGAGCAGAGTGGACAGAGAAAAGCAGGCAGGAGCTGGTTGAAGCAAGGCAGAAATAAGGATACTAATGTTCTGTGCTGTTATATTCTGGCCCATCTTACAGATCAGGAAATAAGTCAGGCTGTTTGTTAAATCTAGCTCTGGAAAGGCTCCATCCCACTCTCCTTTGTCTTGCTTCCCCCGCTGAGTGCCACTTTCCTCTGGTTTGTCCCCTTCTGGAGGGAAGGCAGTTGGCCTGGGGCTGGCCAGTGGGCCGGGAGCTGGAGTATGGTGCTCTCAGCTCCAGCCCAAGGCTGCACCCAAAGGCTGACCTGGTCTTCTGAGGGAGGCCTCCCAAGCCTCAGAACAGCCCTCCATAGATGGTGGCGCCTGTTTTAGATCCAACTTTTAATTTTCCTTCCTGTAGCATCAGCCATATGGTACAGATGGCAGATCCTAAGGCACCAGGAGGCTGCAAATGCTCCCCATGGCCGCCCAGAATTCCATGGGCAGAGTTGGGAAGGTATGAGCTGTTTGGCTCCCCAGCTCATTGCCTCCTTGACTCCTTATGTCATGTCCTATTTCTCAAGGAGGAAGAGAAGGTGATTTTAGTTAAAACTATATAACAAGCTATATATTTCATGTCTCCTTGGCCCTTGTGTGCAGTAAATTCTCAGTTATCTAGAATCCCTGAGACCAAACCCTGGCGTCACAGAGGCGGACTGAGCGTAGAGGTGAATCCCCTCAGTGCCGGGCCTGGAGCAAAGGGATGCAGACTTCCTCTCACAGCACATTTGTTTAGCGAATGCCCAGCCCCTGCTTGACTTTTCCTGCCCTCGGAGTGCTTTGCCTCGGGGGCAGCTCATTTGTTGGACATTTTTAGCCACTATAAGTGGTCATGGAGCTGGAGCCGGAACTCCGCTGATTTCCCTCCCTTTGATTCCAGTTCTGCTGGCTGGAGCTCCACAGAACAAGAGTATCCTGTGGTGTACGTCAGTTTTCTGAGTATTTGAAAACACCTATTGTGTCCATGATAATTCTCACAGACCTCAGCTTGCTTTCCTTCACACAAAACACTCCTGGACCTTTCTGCGTGTCCTCATGTGACGCAGGGTCTTCAAACAGCCTCATCATCATGATTGTCTTCTTTGGGACACACTGGCCTGGGAAACTCAGAGCAGGGTCCTTCCGCACACCTCACGTGGTGTAGCTAAGCCAACACATTTTATTTTGTGCTGACCGTATGTCAGACACTGGTGCTGGAGGTTTGGAGATGAATTAAGCATGACCTCATTCTCAAGGAGCTGAAGTTCAAAGTCAAATCTCGAAGCTCCTATATGACCACTGGGCTTTTCTGGGAAATGAAGGGACAAACTCATGGAGAGAATTTTCAACATGTAACTGTGAGGCTGAAGAAAAACAGCATATGGAAGAGACGATGGGGGAAACTGACCCTCAAACCAGTCAGATGTGATGTTGGGTTCATGGGTAGCAGCTATGCCTCAGGCAAAGATTGTTGGGGGTGACTATAACTCCTTCTAGAAACATCCATGTGATATGTTGCAGCATCCACAGACCCCAGAAATTCTCAGAAAACATTCTGGAATCACATCACTTAGGGATTTACTGAATCATGGCAAAACCTCACATGTCCAACTCAGGTCATCATGCACAAAGAAAAACTCTGCCAGGCAGGAAATATTTTAGGAAAGGAAAAGTAATGTGATCAAAGATTTGGAGAGGCATCCATAGGAAGACAGACTTAAACAAATAAGAGCCCCCTTCTCCAGGAAGAAAATGGAGGAGTGGGGCCGGCGCTTCTTAAATTCAAAGATGGGTAGAGTGACGTGCGCGTGTTTATTAGAGCCGGAGGCACTTGCCTAGGGATCTAGGGACATTCCTTTAGAGTGGGAGCGGAGGGCTAAGAATGGAAAGAACTCACTTTTAGCTCCAGCTTTGTTTCTAGTTGATGTAATATTTGGGCAAGCGGTTCCTTCTTGAGCCTCAGTTTCCTCAGCTGTGAAATAGGGATCATAGCACTGTCCTACCTGCCCCACAATATGACTGCGAGGATTCTGATAAAGTGTTGCACAGAGAGTGTGGCGATGGACTTAGGTTGGGCTGAGTAAAGCTATTACTTATCTGCTCCCTGGGGGAAGATTATAATATCCCCTAAACTAGCAAGATTTTGTGAAGTTCTTTAGCTAGTGAATTTTGACAAATATTGTTTAATCATAAGACTCTGCTTTTTATTATAAATCAATGCACTGTAACTATGGGCTCTGTATGTGTGCGCTCTGTGCCTCCCAGCAACCCTGCAAAGTGGCTGCTCTTACCTCCATTTTACGAATGGGGACACTGAACTCAGTGAGATAAGAAGCTTCCCAAAAGCCATGAAGCCAGTCCATCTGGGATCTGAACCCAGGCCTGTCCGACTCCAGAAACTGTGTTTTTTCCCTTGTACTTTGTGGCTGAAGGTGGCAGAGCTCCACCCAGCTGGATGTCAGGCGGGCTAGGTTTCCGGCTCTCTAGTGTTAATCCTTTCAATTAGCCATCTCTGAGGGAGCACTGGTGTGGTCTGCTGGTAAGTGGAGCTCACCGACCGACCGTGGTCAGCCCCTGCTTTATGATGGGGCCACCCTTCTGAACACTTCTCTGTACTTAGCAGGAGTGACACGTCGCGCTCAGGGCCTGTTGAGCTGGATGGAGTTATTAGTGCCTCTGTTAAGCGACCCAAGAATGCCACGTTTTTGACTTCTCGTTTCTATTTTTTATAGTCCTTTTTTTCTGACTTCTTCCATGTTGTCAGGTGGTCAGCTGTCACTTCTTGCTTTTGTCAGCTGAGACTCCAGTTCGCTGCTCTGTCTCAGTCACAGGTTTAGCAAGCAGACACCTGTGCAGGTTAGCGTTGTGCACCAGGTGAGACCCTTCCGCAGCCTGTCCCGGAGTCTGCCTCCTGTAGGTGTGGGATTTCCTGGAAGGTCTGTCTTTGTCATGGAAATATCTTCTTTTCATTTCCCAGTGAGAGTGAAATAGTGTTTCTGAGGCTCGGGTGACCCCAGAGACTGGACCAGAATGTGGTACAGCAGGTGCCTTTGTCGTCAAGAGCTGCATTTTGTTCTCCTTGCTTGTTTTGGGAGGTCATGAGAAATCCATACCATCAAAGATTTTTCTTAAAATAGAGCTAAGAGTCTGTTAACAACACAAGAGTCAGTTCCTACATCAAGGGTCCACTGGATGCAGAGCTCTGTCGTGGGTGTGGTGTCAAAGCCAAAAGAAGGGGGGAAACAGGAAGGTTGAAGTGTAAGGATGGGGTATAGGTGTGCACAATAGAACCCTTCTGAAGGTGGTCACGGAGCTGTGGACAGTGCCCAGTGGGTAACCGATGCACAGAGCTGTACAGAGAAGTGCTGGGGGAAGGCCAGTGAAAGGTTTTGAAGCTTTAGTGTGGTTGATGAGAGAAAAGGAGACTTGTGGGGCAGGTGAGTTTTGAATAGAAAGCAGAGATTTGAAGGAGAGGAGAAATATGGTTGGGAGATTCACAAGATTCAGATCGAAGCGTTCTTGGTCAGGAGATGCTGAAAGAAGGAGAGACTCAAGAATGGGCTGTGGCTGAAGGGCTGAGAAGAAAGCAGTGGGCTTCAGGAAGTGCTTGGAGACAATATTTGAGACAGGGCAGGGGAAGAAAGTCCAGAAGAAATGATCATGACAATGGGGACCGAGAGGAGATGCTGTCAGGTGGTTTCTCTGGAATCCAGGCAGGCAGCAAAACAGAGCCTGTGAGGGTCTGAGGACTTCCCCTAGCTGTGAGGTGAGAGTGGACACCTGGAGGTTCCGTTTTCACTCACTCTCTCTCTTGGGAAACTTTGGGCAAGTCATTGAGCCCATGTGGACCTTGTGCAGTTCTTCTCCCTGACAGAGGGATCTTTGCATCTCCTCCACAAAATCTCTGGGTTAGCGATAGCAGGTGCAATCCTGTCTGTGGGAGCTGAGGACCTCAGGTAGATCTGCGGGACTGATCTAGTCCTAGAAGGAGGGCTAGCACGTGGATGAATTTCCATGGACACGGCCTGACTGTTTGGTCCCGTGAGCCGCTGTTTCACCACTTTTCTCTGGAGCTCATGAGCTCCCCGTTCCTGCTAATGATGTTCCTCTGAGTGATGTTCTCCACCTACCCGACATGGGTATGTAACCAACATAAACAGAAAACCTCTTAACACATTGAGTAACATGGGAACACACGTTACAACAACCGCAGGATAGCTAAATTTAATCAGCCCGGCACACGCAGGCTTTTCGCACAGGCACATGCCTCTGTTTTAGAAACGGAAAACTACAGCGTTTTGTAGGTCTGGAAGTCACAGACATAAGCAAGAAAAAAACCAAAACAAAAAACTTGAAGATCCCTCCCTGGGAGACTGCCATCCTCCAGTACCTTCTCCGGATTATCTCGAGGTATTCAAAGATGTCGGGTAACTGCCAAGGATTGCTGTCTGCCCCTGGCAGAGTGATTGACTCAGATGCGGAGAGGTTGTGGCACTCAGCCTAAGTCACCCAGCCCATTGAAGGGACTCAGGGAACCCTCCTTGAGGGCTCAGGCCTCAGGGTTGTTGGCTCGACCTTGTCGGTTTCTTTCATAGAATCCATATTCAGCTGAACACAGTCAAGGGAGACAGAGAGGGAATGGAGGACTGGCATTTTGAACTTATTTGGGCATTTTGCTCTGGAGGAGGGTAAGGGCGATGGCTTGGTTTCCAGCTGTTATCAATTCTAACAAAATGGCAGTATTTCCTTAGGCTGATGTTCTACCCAGTTCTCAGCCTTTGGGCAGGACGGCAGCTGCTCACTGGAGAGAAGTGAATTACCAGACACTAACGATGTCTCTTCGCCCCGGGTAGGGACCTCCACACCCTGGAGGCTCCACCCGATGCCTCAGGTAGATTCCTCTTGCTGGGGTTCATTCCCTTTCACACTTGCTCATTATCCATGCTCACCCCACGTTCTATTTCTCCTTTCTGTCAAGTCCTGGGGGACTGTATCCCCCTTTGGACATACTAGCCCTTCTCTGAAGGTGTAACATCTGTGAATGGTGAGGTTAAGCACTCTGATGGTCCAGCGGCCTGCCAGAAGCATCCCTATGGGGACAATGTGAAAGAAATAGAAGGCAGAGCCCCCAAACTCAGACCTTTTACCATCCAGTTGGCAAGAAAACTCAATGTTTTGGGAAAGAGATCTAAGAAAACATAATTCAGTTCAATTTCACCCGGCATATTTATTGAGCACCTTCTCTGTGCCAGGCACTATTTTAGGTGCTAAAGTTAAAGTGATGAAAAAGATAGCATGGACTGACCTTGGGTAATTAGGCAATTTACCATCTAACCAGGGCACTTTTGAGAGTGAAAAATGACACTGTTAATAATTATGCTGAGTATATTAGTTGGCTATTGTCACAATAATGCCGCATAACAACCCCCTGAAGTCCGCAGCTTACAAGGGCAGTCATGTATTTTTCTTGCTCATGTGTCTGTAGGTTGAGTGGAAAAGCTCTGCTTCAGGCTGAGGGGTGGCTGGGCTTGGCTCCAGGCTTCAGATTGTGTGTAGGTCTCCACAGGTCTGCACATTCTCCTATGATCAGAAGCGAACTGGGGCATGTTCCTTTCATGGTCAATCACAAGAGCGCATGAAAGAAATGGAAACACACAGTCCCTCTTAAGGCATTGCTACCATCACATCTGCTAGTATTCCATTGGCCAAAGAAGTCACATGGACAAGCACAAATCCATGTTGTTGGGCAGGACAGTTTTTCTTAAGGGGAGAGGAGTTAATATTTGCTGGACTCCAATCTAACCTACTCCACTGAGACAACAGGGGTAAACCAGGACTGTTCCAGGACCATCTGGACCTGTGGCCCACCCTAGTCTGATCTCATAGAGCTTATGACCTAGTGGGGAAGTCAGATAATGTGTAGTTAATTGTAAGTGTGACATGGGAAGTATGGGGTATAATGGGAATACAGATGGAGGACAATCTACCTATTTGGAGAAGGCCTCCCTGAGGAGCTAAGATTTGGTGCATGACAGAAAGCAAAGATGAGCCAGGCAAAGATCAACGGGATAATGACAGTAGCTAACATTCCATGGTACTTCCTGGGTGCCAGGCACTTCCTGGGTGCATCTGCGTTTGCTAACTCACAACAGCTCTTTGAAATAGATGCTGTTATCCTCATTTTCCGGATGAAGAATTGACACACAAAAAGGTTTTTAAGTCAGCCAAAGTCACACAGCTAGTAAATAAGAGGTAAGATTTGAACTCCTAAGTCTGGCTCTAGAGTCAGTTATTTTCGCCGCTGTGTACACTGCCCTACTGCTGGAAGAGGGGGCCGGGGTGCTGGACCATTAGGTCTGTTGTGGGGGTAGTTACAGGGGACTAGGCTGGGGGAAAGCAGGGGCCATGTCCTGGAGGGGTCTTATAGGTCAGTTGAGGATTTGGGGCTTTATTCTAAGGAGAAGAGTATGTCCTTGGAGGGTTTGGTTGTGTGGCTGGACATGTGTGGGCATCCCTGAACTGACATGGTTGGCTTTTACTTTTGAAGGACCTGAGGCTCTTCTGCATGGGGCACTAGATAGGACCCGAGATTGTACGTTTTATGCCAAACAGGATGGAAGGGAGAGGTGGGGAGTCTGGGGAGAAGAACAGCATGTCCTCCTGGATGTCCCCTGTTCTTCCGAGAGGACTTGTGGGCATTCTGGGCGTATGACTCTGAGCCCAGAGTCTCTTTTTCTCTTCTTATCCTCACCCTCCACATCCTAACTAGCCCACAGATTGCGCTAGATTGTAACAGTGGATGGGAACTGTCTCTCGCTGTTCACCAGTGGCGGATGTCTCAGTGGGCATGCTGATGAGCATCACTAACATGGCACTTGCCCCTCACTCACCGTGTCCCAGTCTCACATGCCCTTTTTTGTGTAGGATCTGGTCGAATCTTCAAGGTAACCCTGTGAGGTTGGCACAATCTTTGTTCCATTTTCAAGTTGAGGTCACCGAAGCACAGAGTCAATAAGTCACTTGTTCCAAGTCACAGGCTGTATGGCTCCAGAGCTCATGATCTTAACTGCCTTTGTACACTTTAGGGGCTGAAAACCGTGTTGGTGAGACACACGCACTGCTTCCTGAAGGGGCCCCATGGCGATGGTGGGGCATAGTGGACGAGCGAGGTCAGACGTGCACATGGGATGGTGAAGGGACTCTGGGATTTTTTAGAATAAAACAGATCTGGTTCCTTAAGGGGGTGTTGTCATAGATAGTAGGGACTTAAGAATTTTAGATTTGGGAGTCCTTGAAAGCCATCCTCTCATTTTATTAAAAAAGGAACGAAAACCCTCCAACAGAACTAACGAGGCAGAGAGACAGAGGTGTCATGTTTGAGGCCACTTCTAAATAAGGAATCTTTAATCTGTGCCCTATAACCTACTGACATTTGATGCAGACAGAGCTGGAAGCTAGAGGATGTGTGGATTAGAGGTGGTGGATGATGCTCCAGGCAGGCTGGCTTACCTGTTACTGTCCTCACTTAACAGTAAGGGGTTAGTCCAGGTGATCTATAACATCCCTCCCAGGGGCAACTTTCTAGGCTCCACAGGATGGAATCTTGAAGCTGGTCTAGGAGCAAGACCCAAGGTCTCATAAGGAGGCAAGTTGAACTAGGGCTTAGCACCCAGGAGCCTGGACCCCAGTTCTGGCCTCTGTCCACTGAACTCACCTCTGCCTGGGGCACCCCCACCGCATATCCCAGGATATCTCTCTCCTCTCCCCTGACCTCTTCCCGTTCCTGAACACCCCCACCTCTCTTTGCTTTTGCTTCTCGGCTTTGATCACATCTGGAGCATTTTGTAGAGTTGATGAGTGTGTGTTTTCCTGTTGGGACACATGTTGTATATCAGAGGCACTTAAGAAGCTTTGGACAAGTGGAAAAGTCTGCGTGGCATCTCAGGAGCTGCTGGCCTTGGAGGGTGGGTGGCAGCTGCACGGCAGGGGACCTGGCATGAGGGCTGACTCTCTGGGAAGACCCAGAGGCCCAGCCTGGGGACTACTGCTCCAAATGGCTTTGAGTTGTCCCAGTGGGTTGGTGTGTTGGAATTATGTGCGTGTGTGCGCATGCATGCATATGTGTGCATGCGTGTGTGTGTGTGAGAGGACTGAAAGTGCCCCTTGGCCTTGTTGCTGCGGGATGCTGCCTTCAGGGCTTTGCTCCCCAAGAACTTGGGCTCTTATCTGCATGTCTGGTAACAAACCAATGGTATGTCCCCTATAGGTAGACAATGGGCGATGAATGTGACATGGCGCAGAAAGGCAAAGTGGTGCTCTGTCTGTGAAAGGTGACAATAATTTCCAGTGAGCTGCCCGGCAGGACCAGTGAGCAATGAGGATGGATAAGATACAAAGTGGTCTTCCCAAGTGAGTGGGCTGAGAACATGCCCAGAATTCTCTTTGCGGTCCATTCCCCCTCCCTCGGTGTTGGCCTTTAATCCCCGGAATCCCGGGCATGGGCAGGAGGGTGTTGGCATGATTCTGCATAGGTGAAGATCCTTTTGGCGGGAAGAATGGTGGTGGTAGAAGCAGACAGACTGTGCAAGAGGGATTCTGAAGGACTGAGGTCACGCTTGCTCCCCTCCTCTTTCTCCTTTTTGTAGGTGGAGGGGAAGGGTGGATGTGCCCAGCCAACTCTGTTTACCATTCATTCAGAGCTGGACTCCTGGTTAGGTGTTTCAGAGCTCACCATGGCGCCCCAGAGGCTGCTCCTCAGCACTTCTCACACCCTCCCAGGGACTGAAGCATTTATCTGCAGGCTTCACAGCTGTGTCCATCTCCCTCTAAGCCTCTCTGGTCCCCTTGAACTTTCTCCTTGTCCCTCCTCCAAGAACCCTCAGGCTTTATCCTTTTCCCTTTCATCTCCTTTCCTTACCAGTCCATCCCACCTACTCTATACCTGTTCACTCCTAGTGACGTCTTCCAGACTAGGGGACAAGTTATTCTCATCCAGGCCTGCTGCGAGTGACCTTGGAAAGTGATAGAGGGTATTTATAGGCCCAGGGTAGGGGTGGTCCTGGGGAACACCACACAGAGTTCAGCCTGGAAGGTTGTTTATGCTCTTGCAACTCTAACAGAGAACAGCCCTGTCAACTCATGGCACAAATTAAGTTGCAGCTGCCCCTGAGCTCAGGGTTAGGAACGTAAACAACTAGTGGGTTGTAGACTTCAAGAGCGAGCAAACTCAGCAGGAGACAGGCCTGGTGAGGGCTGGCCGGGGATGGATTTTCTGACTGATGTTTTTCCAGGAGGTTTCCCGACTTCTTGGATTCCAGGCACCGGAGCATCTCTCTTGGGCAGCACATCTGGGAGTGTGGCTCCTCCTTGGTTGTGAGAGAAGAGAGGATTTCCTAGTCGTTCTTCCATTTAACTTGTCCTGTTCTGAGAGGAGGTTTGGAAAGAGGGTGGAGAGCTGAGTGAGTGGCCTGGGGAGTCACATCGAGGTGTCTTGTATTTAGATTTGTGCTGTGATGCGGAGTCCCAGGAGCCTGAGCACGAGCTGCCATGGGGAGGTGGGCAGCCACCTGTGCAAGGTAACTTGCTCATTCATTGATTCACTCATCATTCAGTGATTCAGCAAGCACCCATGCTGTGGCAGGCACTGTCCTAGGCAGTGGTAATGAAAAACCCTGGCCCTCAAGGAGCTTATGGTTAACTTGGAGAAAAGATAAGTCAGCTGATGTCTACCAATGTGTGACAAATGCTCAGACAGAATATGTGCAGTGGGCCCTAGGAGGTACAAAGGAGGGGCTCCTGAATCTGTCAGAGGTGGCTTCCTGGAAGATACAATGACGGAGCTGAGTTTTGAATAATGACTTGATGTAAGTTGGGTGTGGAAGAGGGGGATGGGCACTCCAGGCAGGGAGAGCAGCATGAATTAAGGCATGAAGTGGTGAAGCAGTGATTCAGGGGTCTGCAGGGAGCTGTATGGCTGGGATGAAGAATAGACGTGAGGGTGGGCCGGGATGTGCGGCAGGGGAGGTAGATAGGCATCAGACCATAAAGCCAGCCTTAAATGCTTAGCTCGAGTGCTGTGGAAGGGTTTTAAGTAGGATACTGGCAAGATCAGACTTGAAGAGTGTTGTTGGAAGGATGGAGAAAGTTCCCTGAACCACTTCACCCGGAAGTCTGTCATAGCCAAGGCAAAGCAAGGCCTCATGGAAATGGGGTGTAGGCTGGGTCTCCAGTGGAGAAAGGATGCCAGGGTGAGAGAAGCAAAGCTTCATGGAGGGGGAGGCCTCAGCTGAGGAAACTGAGGCTCAGAGAAGACAGCTCACTAGCTCAAGCCCACCCAGCTAGTTAGTGTCAGAACTGGAGCTTCTGAGTGAGGGAGTCATGACCTCACAACCTCACCCTAGGGTGCACTATCTGCTCTATTTTCAACATTGCCCGTTACCTGTGGAAATGAGCGGCAGGAGTATTCATGGGAACATTTATACAGAATCTGCATGCAGACTGCAAATTCACCATCACCCTGGCATTTTGCCATGATACTTTCTGAGAGCTGGTTTTACTTATTTGTGCTTCATCTCCTTCTGTTGCATGATCCCCTGGGGATAGAGATTATGAAGAACAAAGGCAGCACTGATTGGCCAGCATCAGTCAAGGGGGCTGTGTCATGGTACCTAGTCACTAGCTCTGGGTCCGTGAGAATGGGAGGCATGCTTATCAGATTCCCACTGGTACATAACTGGGTAAAGTAGTTACCTTGATGAATAACAGAATCAAGATGGAAAATGTTTCAACAAGAAGGAACCCTGAACCAAAATCAACAAGGTGAAATTTAATAGTGGTAAATGTAAAGTCAGTTAAAATAGTGCGGGACTGAGAGAAAGAACCTGGTTTGGCAGGCATTTGTGTGAGAGAAATGAAGAGTAGTGGTGAGTTGACTGCAGCTACATGTGAACTCTCAGTTTGTTGCCAAAGCGTGAACTTGTTTTACACTGAAGTAGTGAACTCCAGGGGTATGAGTTGTGAGTAATTCTGGTGTCACCACCAACCTTGAGCTGTCAGTCCACTGTGAGGATGGTGCTCAATTCTGGGCACCCTAGTTTAAGAGGTACATTGACACTAGAGAAGATACACGAATGTTGCAAATTGGTGACACCAGGGGAGATTTCAGCCACATTTTATTTCGTGCAAAAGATGTTTTAAAAACATTCACTGTGCGTATTTTCAGTTGTAAACTATGCTGTCTGGTTTCCCACAGCTCCCAATACTCCCTATCATCTTATATCCAGCAGCTCACATTTCCACTATTTGCCTTTCTCCTACTCATTTCAACTTGTGACCATTGACTTAGAGCAGTGGTTCCCAATTCTAGCAGCACACCAGAATCACCTGAGAAACTTTTAAATACAGATTCCCTGCTTCTACATCTGGCCATGAGGGAGTATCTAGTATAGGGCTAGTTTTTCTGCTGTAAACAGTGAGAAATCTAGTTAAAATATATGTGATAACTGTTTTCACACATTAGACAACAGGCAGGTAATTTCTGAAAGGATAAGGCTAGCCCTATAGTTTCTCTGAACAAGTACAAAATGAAATAGCGAGATAGTTGACTTAAACCCATCCATACTGGTAATTACATTAAGTATAAATGGCCTAAATAGCAAAATTAAGAGGTAGAAATTGTTAGATTGAATAAAAAAGCAACACCCAACTATATGCTGTCTACTAGAAACACACTTTAAACATAAAGGCACAGTTAGATTAAAAGTAAAAGGATAAAAAAAGATACACCATGTAAATACTAATCAAAAGGGAGCTGAAGTGGCTATGGTAATACCAGACAAAGTAGGCTTTAGGGCAAGGAATATTATCAGAGACATGGATAATATTTATATTGATAAAGGGGTCAACTCATTAAGAAGATGTAACAGTCCTAAATTTGTGTGTACCTAATAACAGAGCTTCAAAATACATGGAGCAAAAATTGACAAAGCAGAAAGGAGAAATAGACAAATCCACGATTATATTTGGTGATTTCAACTCTCTCAGTAATTGATAGACAAGTAGATAACCACTAAAGATATAGTGTCTTGAGCAGTGTTCGGAATGGACTTGTTCTAATTGCTGCTTATAGAGCCCAGCACTCACACTGCAGCAAACACATTATTTTCATGTGCACGTGGATTGTTTACCAAGATAGATGATATTTTAGCCCATGAAACAAGTTCCAATGATTTTTAAAGATTGAAGTCATATGACATATATCCTCAGACCTCAATGGAATTGTTAGAAATCATTAACAAAAAGGCCTACCCACAGCTCATGGTGCCTCCTGCCCCTCCATTTATGCAGAAGCACACCTCATTCATCTGTTGCAAGATGATCTAATCCAATTCAGTCATACACAACTCTTTTTTGATGGTAGCCTCTAAAGAAGTTTTGAAATGTGACATTTATTAACTATACATATATTAACAAGCATAAAAAAAGAAATAGCTCATACAACCTGTTTAGGATGTCCCGGTTTACCACTCTTTTATATTTTCTGACCATCTCCTTGCCTGAATGATTCACTCCAGGCAAACACCTCAATTCTAGACACAGAATTGTGTCACCCTTGTAACTAGTGCCAGGGGAACAGAATCCAGAGACTCAGCTAGACACAGGGCCATTCAGGGGTTTGGCCTAAGGCATCATCTCCAGGATGTGGATACAGGCCTCCATCGATGTCTATAATCAAGGGTTTTATAAGCAAGGGAGTACATCTGAAATATGTCTAGTCAGTCCACATTATTTGAATACCTCTAATTTCACCAAATGAGAGCCCTTTTCTAACATTTGTTACGCTAGTCAACAGGCCATTATTTTTACCCACGAAAATCCAATTCTGACACTTTATGCTAATTAACCAAGCTGTGCTTGTTGATAGAGGCAGGGAGAGCAGAAATGCCACCTGTGAGCATGAGCACCATCTCCTTTTTCTGAATAGAGCGCCAGCTGAACACCTGGGCTATCTTGGCTGCTACCTGTGTTGTGGCTTCAGTCATGTAAGACACATACTCTCACACTTCATATGATGAGGTATTTAAAGTAAATTCTACACATTGTAACATTTTCCTAGATGGCTTCCCCTTATTTTAAAGCTGTCCAGGAAAGGATGCCTGTTGGCCTCCCCTTTCAACCTATTCCAATATCTCGAGAAGTCATCAAGGTTTCCTTTTCCTCTTCCAAGACTGCTTCCAGGAACATCTTTATTCCTGTTTTCAGAGCCTCCTTCAAAATGTGTGCAGCCCCAACTGCCTGCCTGGCCTTGTAACTTTGATTTAAGACTTGCAGTTCCTGAGGGCAGAGACTGGGTTTGGCCGAGTTTCACTGCTGGTGTGTTTACAAGCGAAGGATCCTCCTGCAGCCACGTAAGTGGCTATTAACTTTCTCTCTGTGGTTGTTGCGCTAATTGTTTTATGCTCAGATGATTATTTCCAACTCTCACTTTGTTACTTGTAGTCTCCACTAAAATCAAAGGAGGCCTGGACGTGTTGACATGCTAATGGAAATTTCTCCATTTTCTTCTGTGAAGGCTTTTGGAGTCTAAGAAATCAGACATTGCTACTTAGAGGCCAGACATGGGCTAAATAACTCCTGTAAAATGAGGAGAAATTGGTTTTATTTGCTTTTTACTTTTTATTTTGAAATAATTTCAAATTTACAGAAAAATTTCAAAAATAATCCAAAGAAATCCCTGTTGTTAACACTCAGATTAGCAAGTTGTTTACATTTTGCCACATTTGCTCTACCATTTCCTCTTTCTTTCTATGTATGAATATATTGTTATTATTAAACCAGTTAAGAGAATATGGCAGACATCACGCCTCTTTATCTCTAAATACTGCAGTGTGTATTTTCTAAAAACAGGGTTTTTTTTCTTACAGTGTAATTTTCAAAATCAGGAAATTTAGCATTGCTGCAATATCATTCTCTATTCCACACTCCGTATTAAAATTTGAATTGTCCCAATAATGTCCTGTATTACAATTTATAATTGGTATTATTTCCTTAATTTCTTTTAATTTGGAGTCTTTTCTTTGTCTTTCATGACACTGACATTTTTAAGAATGAGGGATCATTTTGTTGAGGGTCTCTCAGTTTGAGTTTGTCTGATGTTTTCTCATGACTGGATTCAGATAATGTGTATTTCGTAGGAATCCTTTTCAATAAATCACAACAGGAGGCCCATGCTGTCAGTGTATCCCTTTTGTGGTGATGTTAGCTTTGACCACTGGGTTATGGGGCCGTCTACCAGATGCCACCACTGTGAGGTTACAGGTTTTCCTTTGTAATTATTAAGAAATTTATGAGGAGAGTCTTTGAGATTGTATAAATATCTTGTTCCTCAGCGAGTTTTCACCCATAACTGTTAGCCTGCAGGAATTGTTTCGTATCTATTGGGACACCATTTTGAAGGAAGAAGGATTGGAGACACTTCTTATTAAAGGCTCTGCTTGGTATGTGATTGTTCTGCGTCCCTGTCCCCTAAAACCATGGAGTACCTCCTGAAGAAAGTAGGCTTTTTAAGATTATTTAAATTGAGAATAGAGAAGGGAGATTAATTTACTTTTAAATGACTGTGTGTATGTGTGTGTTTGGGGAGACAGGAAGTGAGCAGAAATGTGGAAATGGGAGAAAAAACTTGGCTGGAGAGAAAGGCATAAACAAAATCTCCTGTTGGGTGAGCTCTTGATTTGATGCTGTCAATGCTTAGTAAGTTTCTGTAGTTTATCAAATGGGCAACCAATCAGATTTCCCGTTTTAGGCAGAGAATCCTGGATCTGGGAGGGTTCTCCAGAGTCCATCTGATTCAACCTTCTGCCTCTGGACAGGAATTACTAGGTGTCAGAAGGATTGGGCTTTCTTTCCCTTTACAATACTTCCAGAGGGGAGATACCACCATTCTTTCTTTTACAATGCAGAAGTGGGAACTTGCGGAGCAAAAAAAAAATTCAGAAGAGATTCCTACCTTTAAGAAACCGATGCACTTCTGAGAGAGCTGCCTCAAATGACCATTGCCTAACCTCATCAACATTCTGTCAGCCTCTAAATCTAAAATTGATCCCACTGTTTTTGGACTGCTCTGTCTGGGCTATGACACTTATTTTATTTGGCACTTAACATAGTCCCATATTGTTCATTATGCTTTCATGTGGAACTGGTCTTGGTTTGAGATGGTCATATTTCATTGATTCTAAGAGTCTGCTGATTGTAAGATGCACATTTATTTCATGTAATAAAAAAAGAGAACGTTGTCAATTAAATTATGCTATGCCACCTATTATAATTGCATTATAATTTCAGAGATGTTAAGGTGTGGAAACGAGTGACTATTTCAAATGATGAAATATGGTACAAGAACAAGGGTAGTAGAACCCGTCATTTGTGCTTGTTCATTTATTCATTCATTCAGCAATTATTCAACATAAAATGGTGTACTAGTTTTTTTAGGGAGGTACAAAGAATCCCCTTCTGCACTTAGCTGAAGTTAAAGGAAGTAAAGAATAAAAATTAGAATAGAGTAAATTTGAATTTGGTCCTGGTTCCACCATTTCCTAGCTATATGATCTCAGGAAACTCATTTAATGTCTCTGTGTCTCCCTCATCTACAAAATGCAGTTAATAATTCCCGTCTTGTAGTACTGTTGTGAGGATCGGTAGTAACATTTGAAAATCATCTAGCTTAGTGTCTGACAGATAATGCAATCTTTATTAGAGTAGGCACTCAATAAATATTTGTAAATAGATTAATTTATAGGCACGCAATTAGTATGCTTTGTCATGAGAATGTGTTACAACTGGTCGTTCCTTTTGATGTCTAAATTGCATGTCCTTGGCTCTGGTGGAAGCTGTTTTGTTCCATTTCCAGTGGAGATGGAGAACAGCTGGACACTAACCCTTTGATAACGTCTGAGGACAGAAGTGGAGTCACCCTTGCACATTTGTCTTGAAACTGTGGGGAACTGATGCGTTACCTTACCCAACTAAGTGTTAGACTTTTGGGGGCCATTTCTTTCTAGTCCTCTCTGGTAGACCACATGTCTGCCCCCACCTAATTGCAGTTACATTCCTGGCTGTCAGTGTTAATGACAGGGCTGAGTGCCACTGCCATTTGGATTTGTTGACCAGCTACAATTGTTTTCCTAGCATGCGCCAAGCTTGCTTAAAACCATACTATGCATTTTGGTCCCTGGCTGTTCTTTTGTTTTTTTCCTTTTCATTTTGAAATCTGTGTGTGTTTTTCCAGCATGGGGAGAGGAAGATAGGGGTGGGGAGGTACAATCAAACCCATATGTTTGCGATGCACTTGCCCTGAAATAATAAGACAGCATTGTTGAGAAAGAGCCTCTGGATGACTTAGGAGCCACTTTTACAAGCCCCATATTGAACGCCTCGTCTCTTCAGGCCGTGCTGCCACTTGCCAGGTTTTGAGAGGATCAAGTTCACAAGGGGACACTGCTCTCTTCTCTTGTCCTCTTTCATGTTGCTTTTCTCCCTAAGACCTTGTCTTCTCTGTATCATCAGCATGAAGTAAAGGACAAACGACTGACTTTTCCCTTCTCTCTGAAGCCTCGATGAGGCCATAGCTGATTATCTCCACCTCATCTAGAGACCATTCTTCTTTTTTCCTATAAGGTGTGAAAGTGTCTGTTTTATTTATTTTTTTGTTGAGTTCATAGTGGTTTACATCAATGTGAGATTTCAGTTGTACATTATTCCTTGACCGTCACCACATAAGTGCTCCCCTTCACCCTCTGTGCCCACCCCCCACCCCCCGCCCCTGATAACCACTCAACTGTTTTCTTTGTTCATGTATTTGTTTACATTCCACATATGAGTGAAATCATCTGGTGTTTGTCTTTCTCAGACTAGCTTATTTCAGTGAGCATAATTCCCTCCAGGTCCTTCCATGTTATTTGCAAATGAGATGAATTTGTCTTTTTTATCGCTGAGTAGTATTCCATTGTGTATATGTACCACATCTTCTTTATCCAATCATCAGTCCATGGGCACCTGGACTGTTTCCATGTCTTGGCTATTGTGAATAGTGCTGCAACAAACGTAGGGGTGCATATGCTACTTTGGATTGTTGATTTCAAGTTGTTTCGGTAGATACCCAGTAGTGGGATAGCTGGGTCATATGATTGTTCTATTTTTAGTTTTTTTGAGGAATCTCCATACTGTTTTCCACGGTGGCTGCACCAGTTTGCATTCCCACCAGCAGTGTATGAGGGTTCCCTTCTCTCCACACCCTCTCCAACATTTGTTATTTTTAGTCTTAGTGATCATAGCCATTTTAACAGGCATCAGGTGGTAACTTAGTGTAGTTTTGACTTGCATTTCCCTGATGATTAGTGATATTGAACATCTTTTCATGTGTTTATTGGCCATCTGTATATCTTCTTTGGAAAAATGTCTGTTCATATCCTCTGCCCATTTTTTGATGGGGCTGTTTGTTTTTTTGTTGTTCAGTTGTGTGAGTTCCTTATACATTATGGAGATTAACCCCTTGTCAGATACATGATTTGCAAATGTTTTCTCCCAATTAGTGGGTTGTCTCTTTGTTTTGATTCTAGTTTCTTTTGCCTTGCTGAAGCTCTTTAGTCTGATGAACTCCCACGTGTTTATTTTTTCTTTTGTTTCCCCTGTCTGACAAGACATGGTATTTGAAAAGATCCTTTTTAGTTTGAGGTCAAAGAGTGTACTACCGATATTATCTTCTAGGAATTTTATAGTTTCAGGACATATCTTCAAGTCTTTGATCCATTTTAAGTTTATTTTTGTGTATGGTGTGAGATAATGGCCTACTTTCATTCTTTTGCATGTTGCTGTTCAGTTTTCCCAACACCATTTATTGAAGAGACTGTCTTTTCTCCATTGTATGTTCTTGGCACCTTTGTCGAAGATTAGCTGTCTGTAGATGCGCGGTTTTATTTCTGGGCTTTCTGTTCTGTTCCATTGATCTGTGTGCCTGTTTTTATACCAGTACCATGCCGTTTTGATCACTATGGCTTTGTAGTACATTTTGAAGTCAGGGATTGTGATACCTCCAGCTTTGTTCTTTTTCTTCAGGATTGTCTTAGCAATTTGGGGTCTTTGGTTGCCCCATATGAATTTTAGGATTCTTTATAGAGACCGTTCCTTTTATCATCTGCAACACTGAGGATTCTCGGTTAATGCTGGTGCCTCAAGCTACAGCTAATTGCCCCCTGTGAACTCCTTAACTCCGATGGCTTTTTTATTTCCTCCAAGTTCATGCCAGTTTCCACATCTGATTATTTTTAAGCTCATTTCCTTTCATTCACTTCATTCCTTTTGTATATACTTTGAAGAGATATTTATCCTTCATGCGTTTGCTGTCTTGTGTCCTGGGTTCTGAAAGAACTCTGGGGAGGTTTGCATAAGGGATTCACGACCTTTCCCTAAGATCTGGAAGCTGAGTTCTTTGGGGCTTGCCACATTCAGGTGTTCTTCTCCTCAAACCTTGGAGTGGTCCTCTAGGTTGTGACATTGTTCTACACTCAGACACCTCAGGAGCCCTGCCAAGGATCTGAAAGCATGCAACCTTTAGCTTCAGCTCAAGCTCTGCTAGGATTCTACATTTGTATGCCAATGAGAAGAAGGCGCTGGAGCCAGGATTGCATCTAAGCTCCAAGGAGCTCCTTATCCTCTAGTCCTTAAGTTAAAAGATGCTGGGAGAAAGGCCGTGGGGGGCAAGCCTACCCATGTGAAGATTATTCTAAGGAATCAGGAGCCTGGTCACAGAGACTGGTGCTGCCCCTGAGTGGCTTTGTTCCTAAATGGCTCCCATGTGATCACCTGAAGCTTTCTTTCTTCTACTTGCCATTACTTGACACAGAGAAGGTGCTCACCTCCCCTGTTCATTCATTCTTGCATTCAACAGGGACTTAAGTGCTGGGCAAGGGCAGATCCTTGTACAAGGCCCACATGGGGAGGAAAGTTGTATAAACTCTGGAGGTGCTTGCAGTAAGTCTAGGGAGACAAGACACAATCGCTTAAGTAACAAGAAAGCAGTAGAGCTGAAAGTGCTCGGGCGGTGGGGGCAGAAGACACAGTATCAGTCCCAGCATCCCTGCCATCGCTGTTTGGCTTTAGGGCAGTTGTTTAACCCCCATCACCTTCACTTTATTCTCCAAAGAGTGGTTGGGAGGATTGCATATGATAGAGTGCGTGACGGTACTTTATACACTGTAAAGTGCTGTGCAGATTTTCAGTATTGCTGATCTTAATACCAAAGCAGAAGTACAACGCAGAGGAAGGAAGTTCTAGAGCATAGCAGATAAGGTCTGAAGACACGTGTCTGCCAACAGTGCCCGTTGCTGGTGTGGGGTCTGAGGAGGGAGAGCCTGGACTGGAGAGCTGAGGTGGGCTTGGAGAGGAGTTTTTAGTTGAGTCTCATGTGGCCTTGGCATGCCCAAGCTTCTTTAACCTCAATCCAGATATGTGAGGATGGGGTTCAGATGGTGTTAGTTTTCACAGCTTTTTTTTCTTTTTTCTCCCCAAAGCCCCAGTACGTAGTTGTATATCTTAGTTGTAAGTCATTCTAGTTCTTCTACGTGGGACGCTGCCACAGCATGGCCTGATGAGCAGTGTGTAGGTCCACGCCAAAGATCCAAACCAGCGAAGCCTGGGCTGCCGAAGTGGAGTGCATGAACTTAACCACTCGGCCACGGGGCCGGCCCTGGTTTTGACAAATTTTAAAGCTACTTCTATGTGAAAATGTTGAGCTTATGCTCCTCAGTTCGTTACGATTATTTACTGCTCACCACACCAGGCTGCAGTCGGGGCCGGGCAGGACATTGGCTGGGAAGGCTCTCTGAGCTGAGGGAGTGTACTTTCTCGGGGGCAAAGAGAGTCCATCATGGAGAGATCCGAGGGAGAAAACTTTTCTGACAAACTCCTGAAGAAAGATTTATGGTGCTCAGGGTAATGCATCTTAATAGTTGGAAAAACAATTTGGAAGTTTTTCATTGTTATTCTTCCATAATTTTTAACGTGACTCATATGGGCACATGGTGATCTTCTGGGCCAAGATGAGATGATGGAGACTGTTGCTGTTTTGTAGGATTTATTTTTCTCTGTGTGTGTGTGTGCGTGATAAATGATCATTCCTGTTCTCTTATCCACTAATGATATTCTTGTGCTGGAGGAGGGATGTACAATTAGCAGTGGAAAGAAAAGGTTTAGAATTAGTGAAAAATGGGGCAGTGGAAGGGATCAAAGATTTTCAAGATAGGTAGACTTTGGTTGAACATTCAGATGTGTAGGTAACTGCATGTGGACCTTGGACATGAGACTTAACTTCTCTGAGGCTTGTTTTCCTTATCTGCAAATTGGGGGAGTAATTCCTAACTCATAGGGTAGAGATTAAAGCATCTATGTTTGTAAAATCAGGAGTAGGTGCTCAGTAAATGTTTTTTGCTTTCCTTCTTTGATGGATGAAAGAGGAACAAATTTGGTAAAAGAGAAGTCATCAAGAAGAGGTATAATGCCCAGCAACAGAAGAAACAGGGTTATTTTAAAGGTGAGAAATGCATCTTGAATTTCAAAGAAAAACAACCAGAGCCCAGTTGAGATTTCACATGGATGCACACTGAGGTGGGAATGTGGGCTGCAGAAGCTCAAGATAGCCCTGGCCTGTGTCTCGGTGAAGAGCAGCCCCCGCTCTGGGAGGGGTGGGCTCTCCCACAGCTTTCACAGAGGTTCCAGCACGGCATCAGGCGTTCCCCGAAAACATCAACACCAACATTGCCCGTGAGCTTTTGGTAAAAACTGTGCTTTATATCAAGACATTTCTTTATCAACCTTTCTGTGTAAAATATAACTGTTTCTTTGGTGTGATTGTTACATCTCATAGTGCTGGTCTTTCTTTCTCCTTGAGAATATTGAAGAACACCAAAGAACATATTTTTGTTGCAAGGGAAAACAAGTTTATTTTTTTCTGCCACCCGCACACATTATGGAATAGCGAAGTCAAAACAGTTCTTCAACCTCCTATTATTCTTGTCTCTGGGCTGCTTTCTTTTTGGAAGAATGTGGAGTAAGGAGGCCATGGTAATTTGTGGTGGAATACTCTGCTTTTCAATTTTTAAAGGACTTTTTGTATGCTGTCTCAGTGGAAATTTGTAACAACTCGATGAGATGAAGGTCATTTTCCTTTAACAGTGACAACAATCTTCTGGGGGCCCTTGTTTGACAGCTGTGCAGGTTGCTTACTGAACAGGCCCCTGGCCGAGGGGGTACAAGGGAGCTCTCAGCGAGTGCTGCGCTCTGGCGCCTCTTTCTCATTCATACTGAAGGGGCCGTGGCCTTTCCTTGCACAGAACCTTTTTGGGCTTTGGTTCCTCCATCTACCAAATAGAATTAATTTTAGAATTTCTATCCTAGAAATTCTGTGTGTTTTTAAGTCCATTTCCCCTTTTTTCTCACCTGCATTGGGAATTAGCACAGGATGATGGCGATGACAATGATCATGCTGCTGCTGCTAGCTAACATTTCTGAGTGTTTACTGTGTGCCAGGTCCTGTTTCAGGCACTTCATGGATATTAACTCACACGCTCTTCTAACCCTGACGATGGATGGTCTCTATTATTCCCATGTTAGGTCTGGTGTCTAATTGTGGCTCCACCTTGTTATTGGTGGTGATTTTGGACAAATCTGGTAATGTCCATCAGCCTCAGTTCCCTAAATGGTAAAGTGAGAGGATTATAACAGATCAGTAACTTCTCACTCCCCTCACTCCCTTTTTTGAGTTTTGAACCTTGTATTATTTGGGAAAGAGGTGACACACTTTAATGGATAATTGAGGATTATGGGAAATCCACAAGGGATGGGGAAGCACTCCAGGTATGGGAATAGCGGGGCATTGTTAGCAATTCTAGACCCAAAATGGCAAGAGGAAGTTGTGGTTGCAGAACCCAGAGAGAGCTGTGGCTGAAGCTACCATACAGGGGAGACCTCTGACAGGAGTGGTGGCACCAACTGCCTACCTTGGGCTTTACAACAAGACAGCGGAGGGTATCAATGCCCCATTATCTTTATTCTCCCACCCTTCAATTTCCTGCAGGTGCCCCCCATTGGCCAACCCATCAGCCAGAGAGCCAGGGGGCCTCGTTGATGCAATCCACACAGGTCAGCTTCCTGGGGTACAGACCAGGTGGAGCAGGGTAGAGAGGGGGTCTGCAGCTCCACACAAACCACCTTCATGGCAGAACACGTTTAATCTGTTGAACATCCTTAGCAATTGTTTTTAAGTCAATATTATGTGGCATGTGATGAAGAGATGGTTCTAAGTATAAATATTTTATTTTAAATATATGTTAATGGATGTCATACTATAAAATTCATTACATACAATTCATGGTACATAAAGACAAGTCTGTCTTTTTTCCTTTTAAGAGAGGTGGCACACACTGTTTGTATTATCACATTAAATTATGCAAGAGAAAACCAACATGTTCCAACAAATACATTTTTATTTTGTTTTATTTTTTCCCCCAACACCATTTATTAAAGAGAGTATCTTTCCTCATTGTATATTCTTGGCTCCTTTGTTGTGAACTAATTGACAGTTTATGCATGGGTTTATTTCTGGGCTCTCTATTCTGTTCCATTGATCCATGTGTCTGTTTTTATGCCAATTCCATACTGTTTTGATTACCATAGCTTTGTAATATACTTTGAAATCAGAAAGTGTGATGGCCTGTTTTCTTTTCTTTCTAAAGATTGCTTTGGCTGTTTGGGGTCTTTTGTGATTCCTTACAAATTTTAGGATTGGTTTTTCTATTTCTACGAAAAATGCCATTGAAATTTTGATAGGGATTGCATTGAATCTGTAGACTGCTCTGAGTAGTATGGGCATTTTAGCACTATTAATTCTTCTAGTCTGTGACCATGGAATATTTCCCATATATTTGTGTCCTCTTCAATTTCTTTCATCAACGTCCTATAGTTTTCAGTGTACAGATCTTTCACTTTCTTGGTTAAATTTATTCCTAGGCATTTTATTCTTTTTGATGCAATTGTAAACGGGATTGTTTTCTTAATTTCTCATTCTCATAGTTTGCTATTACTGTATAGAAATGCAACTGACTTTTTTTTTTTTTTTAAGATTGGCACCTGAGCTAACAACTGTTGCCAATTTTTTTTTTTTTTTATGCTTTATCTCCCCAAATCCTCCCTGGTATGTAGTTGTATATCTTAGTTGCAGGTCCTTCTAGTTGTGGCATGTGGGACGCCGCCTCAACGTGGCCTGACGAGGGGTGCCACGTCCGCGCCCAGGATCTGAACCAGCAAAACCCTGGGCCGCCACAGCGGAGTGCGCGAACTTAATCACTCGGCCATGGGGTCAGCCCCTGCAACTGATTTTTGTGTACTGATTTTATATCCTGCAGCTTTACTGAATTCATTTATTAGTTCTATCAGTTTTTGGTGGAGGCTTTGGGATTTTCTGTATATAACACTGTGTCATCTGCAAACGGAGACAGTTTAACCTCTTCTGTTCCAACTTGGATCCCTTTTTTATCTCTTGTTTTGTTGAGGATTTTAGCATCTATGTTCTTCAGGGATTATGGCCTATAATTTTCTTTTCTTATTGTGCCCTTGTCTGGTTTTGGTATCAGGGTAATGATGGCTGCATAAAATGAGTGTGGAAGTGCTTCCTCTTTTTCTATTTTTTGGAAGAATTTGAGAAAGATTGGTATTAAATCTTCTTTGAATTTTTGGTAGAATTCACCGGTGAAGCCATCTGGCCCTGGACTTTTTGTTTGTTGGGAGGTTTTTGATTACTCAGTCAATCTCCTTACTAGTAACTGGTGTGTTCAGATTTTCTGTTTCTGCATCATTCAGTCTTTGTATATCTCTAGGAATTTATCCATTTCTTTTAGGTTGTTCAATTTGTTGTTATATAATTACTTATAGTAGTCTCTTATGATCCTTTGTATTTCTCTGGTATCAGTTGTCTTATCTCCTTTTTCATTTCTGGTTTTATTTATATCCTCTTTTTTTTCTTGGTGATTCTAGCTAAAGGTTTGTCTATTTTGTTTGTCTTTTCAACAACAAGCTCTTAGTTTCATCGATCTTTTCTATTGTCTATTTAGTCTCTATTTCATTTATTTCCGCTCTTATTTTTATTTCCTTCCTTCTACTAACTTTGGGCTTAATTTGTTGTTCTTTTTTCTAGTTCCTTGAGGTATAAAGTTAGGTTGTCTATTTGAGATCTCTCTCATTTCTTAATGTAGGTATTTATCACTAAGAACTTCCCTCTTAGAACTCGTTAGCTGTATCCCATAAGTTTTGGTATGCTGTGTTTCCATTTTCATCTGTCTTAAGATTTTTCTTTGATTTCTCTTTTGGCCCATTGGTTTTTCAGTAGCATGTTGTTTAATGTCCACACATTTGTGAATTTTCAGGTTTTCTTCTTGTAATTGATGTCTAATTTCACACTATTCTGGTCAGAAAATATGTTTGATATGATTTCACTCTTAAGTTTATTAAGACTTGTTTTGTGGTCTAACATATGGTCTATCCTGGAGAATGTTCCATGTGTCCTTAAGAAGAATGTGTATTTTCCTGCTTTTGAATGGACATGGACAACAAATATATTTTTAAATAGCAGAGTATGTCATCTTTGGTTTCAGTAATGATGTATATAAAATCTTTGATTAATATTTATCATCATATTCCAGCTTCAAAACAGACAACAAAACATTTTCATGACCTGAAATTTGGTATGTTTGTGCTTCGAGTTAAAAATTTAACTGGTTTATTATCTAATATTTGTCTTTAATTTCCAAATGATGAGCTAAAAGAGAAAGTTTTGGGCTACTTTTGCAGGGACTTCTCAGTAGCTTATACACAGTAGTTGGGGACAATGCTTAACTCCCAGTAAATGAAAAGCCAATTGGATATATTTGGAGACAATAGCTCTCCTCCCTTTTAACACTGGATTCGGTAAGGAGAACATCTTTCTATGTTGTATAATAATTTTCATCAGTTGTGTGCAATTTATGGATCTGGAGGCAAATCTGTTGCATTCTTTCTCCCCATTGTTAGGCTCTGCATTAACGTGTGATATTTCACCAGCATTGCTCCTTATGTTTCTATCTTTATTTAAAGATTGGCTGTGGGTAAAAAGTAAACAATATTTAAGAATAAAAATAAAAACAGTGTAAAATGGCCAAACCCCTAGGTGATAAATGGTGGGGGACTAGGCATGAGCATGTGTCTCTAATCACCACCTGATGTGTGTCTGGCAGCTCTCACGCTGCTCACTAAGAAACAGAAATGTTTAAATAATCATTTTATTTATTGCTTTTTTACAAATAGAAATTGGGACGGATGCCGTCATTGCCTTTTCTTGTGTGAATGTGCTTCTGGGAGGCATAGGGTTTTATAAACCATTGAGTGGAGAACTCCATTTTAGATGATCTTTCGGATTCCCTCCAGTTTTTCATTAAAATAGAAAATAAATCCTAAAACTTTGTAAACTGGGAGGCTTCCATCTGCATTATCCTCTACCCTGTTACTTAAGAGATACATGTCATGGGTAAAGTATAGGTTTCTAATCAGGCAGCCCTGAGTTGGGTCCGGATTCTTCTCTTGTTAGCTGCGCAACCTTTCACAAGTTACTCAGTTTCTCTGAGCCATGCTCACCTCGTGCATAGCAGAGAGACAGGCCTAGTACCCACCTTGTGGGGTTATTGTGAGGATTTAGTCATCCATTAAACACGTGCTTATGAAGCCCCTGCTCTGTGGCTTCTTCTAGGACGGCCACTCAGGCTTATGAATTTTGTGCCTCGCCCATAGGTCCCTGGCTGAGGGGCGAGCAGAGGCTGAAATCCAGACCACGCTCTGCTCTCCAAGCCTTGTACCGTGATGGGGGGCTGTGTATTCCTAAAGGAAGGAATCTTTTCATTCACACAGGGACACCATTTGCTTGCCACGCCCTGTATCCTCTCATAGGATTCTTGTGAGGATCGTAAGAGACGATGCAGGCAAAGCATTCGACAGGGTCCCTGGAATGAAGTGGGCACTCGGAAATAGAGCTATTTTATATTTTTAGTTCTGTGTCTCCTTTGGGCTGGGGAGGCATGGGTGTTAACCGCAGTCCCCCCACTGAAGGGAATATACAAAGGGGCAGAAAGACTAGGATCAGAACTTACCTTTAGTATTCCTCCTGGATTGCGAAGAGCATCCTGCCAACGCTCTGGCTTCTGGAGCTTGGTTTCTTCCTGCCTTGCTTTTTTGCTTTACCTTCCTTTCCTAGCTCTGACTTCTTCTCTGCCTAACCTATCCACCTGTCACCTGTATCTTCCTTCTCTGGTTGACCCTGCACTCAGTGTCTTCCTCATCTGCTCCCTGGCCCTCCCTGGTCTTCAGGCTTGTTTGCTCCTCTGAACACACCTGCTGCTTGCAGGGCCTGTGATGGACCACATCGGCCCAGCCAGTTCTGGCTCCTGGGCCTGGCCCTGCCTCCCGTCAGCCTAGCCCTGTTGTTTCCCATGCTTTATCCAACAGCTCTTTATCTGGAAACCTTTTAAACAAGAGGACTTGGTCGGCGAGAAGGAGACACTTGACAGAAGTGGCCCAGGAGAGTGTCATAGACTTAGGGTTCTCTGATTCCAAGTAGTATTTTTTCCCCTCTGGAACTTCTGAATGGTTCCCATCCTTTGCGTGGCATCTGTGTTGTCTCCTAATGTCAGGACTTGAGGCGAGCCTACTTTCAAAGCCCTGCCTTCCTGAACCTAGGCCTTTCTTTACTGTCCTTTCTGAACTTGCCACATAGAAGCAAAATTTTCGTTTCAGAAGGGGACCTTCTGTTGGCCTCCCTGGGAAAACTAAGAACTCAGAGCCTCCTGGCCCTCCTACTGTTGATCAGAGGAGTCAGCTACGGTGTCTGCTGGCCTGTGCCTGGCAGAAGGGAGGCAGCCTGGCTCTTGGTGTCACCTTTGGCAGAGGGGTGACAATCCACCTGTTGTTCCCCAACCAGTGGGACCCACCCACAGGGATGGATTCAGGTCCCGGATTGCCAGGCTGATGATCAGAAAGCAGAACCTGGGGGGTGGGATAAGGGAGAGGCCTGGAGAACCTGACATCCTGTGACCGTGGGTCCTTCCTCACAGGCATTCTGTACTCACTGGAGAGAAGGACCATGGGTTTCAGGTCCTGGGATTGTGGGTCCTGAGAAAAGAAACTGATTAGCACCATTCTTTAATGAATATAAAGTATATCTGTATAGAGAATGTTTGAAATCCCTTTTAACGTGGATTCTCTTCTTAGGTTCCCCCCCTCCACAACCTTTCTGCCACCCCCTCCCCTCCCCTCCCCGCCCCAGGGAAGGTAAAAGGAAGGCAAATACTCCCTAGGAGTGGGGTGGGAAGTGAGGGGCGGAGGAGATAAGACATGGGGAAATTCCGAATAGCCAGGAAGGGAGAATAAGCTTTCCCAAAGAGGGAAGGTTGTTATAAGGAGAGGAACAGAGGGGTATAGAAGGGTAGGGGTTGAGAGGTCATTATTCTGGCCCCTCCTATCTTGCAGTCAAACTTTTCTCGAATAGAAGCGGGAGGTGGAAGCAAGAGGAGTAGAACCACTTAGAGATTTGGGGGTGAATCCTGGTGCCCAGGGTTTGTGTCTCACAAATCAGAGTGCAGCCTTAGGAAATTACAAGTCTTTTGGAGAAGCCCAGCATCGAGCATGATGCCAGAGCGTCACGATGCCCAGGCAGCTGATTAGGAACTGCTGAAGGAGGTGTCTAGGTACATGAGCTTGAAATAGCGCCCCCTCCAGCCCACAGCCCAGAGATAGCGTCTGGAGCATCCAGAGATTCTCATGAGCCAGCAGACCTGAAGAGGCTGGAGCTGGGACAAAAAGAGGCAGTGCATGCTGTAGGTGCCAGCTGGATGCCCCAGTAGGACCCTGCTGGCCTGGCACCCCTTGGTGGATGCCCACACGATATTGGGGGCCAACCCAGCCCAGCCCAGCTCAGCAGCTGAGCAGCAGAGGGCAGTGCAGAGGTCCAAGCTTTAGACCAGGAAATTCCCAGGGGATGGCCTTTGGTGGGGAGACTCTTTGAGCTGGGAGAGACCGTTCTGACAGTGAGCTTGAACCTTGAATTGACTAATCATCCCAAAGAGACTATTGTTAAAAATCTGAAGAGACCAAGTCACCTTTAACTGTTTTGCACATCTGAATGTAACCTTAATCCTAAAACTTAATTTTTAACTTGCCTTGGAATGTTTCGTAAGCATTAAATGAGATACTGTGTATAAAGCATTGAACTCGGAACTTTGCATGTGGTACATGCTGAATAATGCATTTCTCCCCTTGCTCTCCACTGCTGAGACCTTATCAACCATAGTCCGCTTACATTATTTCCAAGGGCTGAGGGGCCAGGGAGGGATCATTGGTGATTTAGAAGGCAAAACCCATGTTGGCTCCATCTCATGGTTTCACCAAGGAGAGGCCTTTGCTGGCTTGCCTGGCTTCTTCTGTAGCTGGGAATTTCTAGGCTGTCTTCCAGAAAACCGACTATCATGAACTTTAATTAAAGGCTCAGAACTTTTCTTTAGCATCCCTGCACCTGCTCACAATGCTGCTAAAAGCATCAGAATCTGTTTGCCTTTAATCTGTCTCCCGAGGGACCAGGAAAGCCTGGCAGCTTTTTGTAAGACCAGGAAGGAAGGTGCCATGCCTGCCATCCTGCCAGGCCGATGTGGGCTTGGCAGGAGTTGAGAGCAGGGGTTGCCCCTTCGGCTGACAGGGCCGGCTTCCCTGGAACACACCCTGCTGGCACCTCTGCTCCACAATAACCATCTCCTGTCCTACTTCTGATCGCCTGAGAATGGCACGGGCATCACTCAGCCTCCATCACTGCCTCGGGCTGCCGTGCCAAACACCGACCTTGCATCTAAGGGCTGGCTGCCCCATTCCGGAAGCCTTGTCTATTGTTAGCTTGGCTTCTTCCTTCTGTGCCTCCTACAGGTGGAAACTCCCCTTTCAGATCTGGTGACATCTGAGCCTGAATGATATGTATGCCTGACATGGATTGAATGCCGCCTGGCTTGAAGATAAGGGGAAGGATAAGACGACCTCCAGGGAATCCATTGGCCTGCAGGTTATAGGACATGTGGTGTTTCTTTAAACCTATTTTAAAATCAAAGGATAATATACATATAGAAAGGTGTATATACAATAAATATACAGCTCACTGAATTTTTGCAAACTGAACACACACATACAAACAGCAGGAGATCAAGGAAAACATTATTAGCACTCCAGAAGTCCCCCCCCATCCTGCCCCCTCCTAGTCACTACCTCCTTGAGGCTAACTGCCATCTGCACTTCTAGCACAGTTATTTTGCTTTTGAGCTTTATATAAATAGAATAATGCAGTATATATTCTTTTGTGTCCGGCTTCCTTTGTTCAACATTGTGTTGTGAGATTTGTCCATATTATTGTGTGTTCTTGTAATTTTTCATTCTTGTTGCTGTATGATATTCAGCAAATATATCAAAACATATTTATCCATTCTATTGCTTATACTCATTTGGATAGTTTCCAGCTTGGGGCTATTATAAAGAGTGCTGCTGTGAACATTCCTGTATGTGTCTTTTGGTCTTTTGGTGCACAGATACGCATCTCTGTTGGGCATATAGTTGGGAGTAGAGTGGTTGAGTCCCAGAGGATGCCCGTACTCAGCTCTGGCAGATACTGCCAAGCAGTTTTTCCAAAGTGGCTCTATCTATACACATCCTACCGGGACCACGTGAGCATCTGGTTTCTCCACATTTGGAAAAATGTGGAGAAATTCCAGCACGTGGTGTTTTCCCTCTTTTTCATTTTTGCCATTCTCATGAGTGTGACAGGTATTGCATTGTAACTTCATTTGCATTTTCCTGATGATTTGATGATTAGGGAAGCTGAGCACTTTTTCATATGCTTATTGGTCACTTGGGTATCTTTTCTTGTGAAGTGTCCCCTCAAATCTTTTGCTTATTTTCCTATTGGTTTGTCTGCCTAATTCTTATTGATCTGTAAAAGTTCTTTATGTATTCCAGCTACAAGTCCATTGTTGAAGACGTGTGTGCAAATATTTTTCCCATTCTGTAGCCTATCTTTTCGTTAGTGTCTTTTGATGAACAGAAGTTCTTCATTTTAATGTCGCAGGTCGCGTCAATTTTCGGAATAATGTCTACAACAGTTAACATTTATTGCTTGCTTACTAAGTCTTCACAGACATTACTCGTTTAACTTGCACATTAACATAATTTTAAATGGCAAAAATGAAGCTTAGAGAAGCTGAGAGACTTTCCCAAATTGCAGACCAGCAGAGGCCAGATTCATGCCCAGCTCTTCTCACTCCAGAACCCATGTTCTGTGATGTCTGTTATACCACAGAAGGTGCCAGCTAACATACCATGGACCTTGTCCAGTCCTCAGATGTCTTTTGTTTGTGTTGTACATTTTTCTTTCAGTTGAATTGGTTGCCAACATTTAAAAATTAGGAGAAATACAGATTTCCAGCTTTTTGGGGGGGAAGTTGTCGGGTCTGGCAACACTGGCCCCATTTTCTCACATCACTTGAATGTGACCTGAGCCCTCTGGTTTTCCACAGGAGATCCTATGGTTGGTCATGCGTGGCCTGCTTCTGTCATTTATGTTTCCCGCCCGGTTCCTGTGGGCATCTGAATTTTCAACTCTGCTGTATTCTTTTCCTTAAATGACATAATTGACTATGTTTCCTTCTTTACTCCATCTGTTCCTACCTTAATGCATTCTGCCCTCCTTCCCTCCCTTTTCCAGGTATCTAGGCTCTGTGGTCAGGCTCCCTGTCCACCTCTCTTGCCAGCAGCATTTTTATGGGTAAACAGAGAAATCAACTGTTTATGTGGGGCAGTTAGAAGAGTTCTTCAAAATATCCTACCCCGTCCTTTAAGAGGTGACGGCATTGTATCTCCGTAAAGCTTCTGTTGGAATGCAAATGTTTTCCTGGAAGAAGTGACAAAGTACTCCAGTAAGGTTTAATTTATCAGATAGGTTCCTTAAGCATAAGCCTAGGAGGCTATGGGAGAAAAGATTTATAGATTGTATGGGTTGAGAGAGTGGTTGGGGAAGTCTTGTGTCTCTGACTGGCTGAATGCCTCAGATTGGCCACTGTGGTGATACAGCTTCAGAGCTGGAAAAAGCACGGGAACATGGCAGGGGATGGGGGATGGATGGGTATGGTTATGTGTGGTCCCTCTCCAACTCAGCAAATTTCCCCAGGCGTATCCTCTGCCCAACCATTTTCTTTCCTTCTCTGAATCCCTCCTGGGAGTCAGTATGATGTGCAGGTTAAGAACTGGACTCTCAACTTAGAAGCACTGGATTTGAATCTTGTCTCTGCTTCTTACTACCTGTGTGACCTTGGGTGTTAATCTTTTTGTATATCAGTTTCTTTATCTATAATTTGAGGATAGTAACATACTACCCCTTGGAGTCGTGAGGACTGAAAAATAAAATAATATTCATAATCTTAGAGTGGAACTTGGCAAATAATTAGTCCTCAATAAACGTCAGTTTCTACTGCGACTGTGGTTATACTGGCAAGAGCACTAGACATCATGGGGTCGGATGGCAAGTGATAGAACTCTGGCTCTGCCGTGCACTAGCCTTGTGACCTTAGACAAGTCTGTTTATCCAGGAAGTTTTCTCACCTGGAAAAGATGTTGTGAGAGTTAAAAGTGAGCTTAAACAAAACAATCCAGATGAAAGCAATAGATCAGTTTGTGTTTATTACACCTTCTCTCTCTCTCCTGCATTCTTTCTTCTCCGTCTTCTTCCAGAGATGGGTAATGTGGACTGGTGGAGAGGGTAAAGTGAGTGCCCATGAAAAGAGGACTAACATTATTACATGGTAATGGAAAATAAGAACTATGGTGATGCCCCTTCTTTCATTCCCAATATTGGTAATTTGTGTTTTATCTTTTTCTTGATCAATCTGACTAAATATTTATCAGTTTTACTCATCCTTTCAAACAATCAGCTTTTGGTTCCATTGACTTTCTCTGTTTTTTGGCTTTCAATTTCATTGATTTTCTTCTCTCTTCTTTGTTATTTCTTTCCTTCTACTTCTTTTGAGTTGAATTTATGTTCTGTGGCCCTTTGGCGGTCTAAAAATCACTGTCATAACTAAGATAGTTTTTGGCTTCCAAAGAATCAGTTTTATCTCCTTTAGGGGCAATATTGCATATAGTATTCTGGATTGACTGGTTCTTTTTCTTTCCATACTTTAAGGTTGTCATTCCATTATCTTCTGGCTTTCAAGAAATTGGCTGTAAATCTTACCTTTGTTCCTTTGTATGTAATATCTTTCCTTCTTCATCTTCCCCTCCCCCATCCACACCACCCCAGCTTAATTAAAGATTTTCTTTTTCTATGTTCATTTTACAGAAGTTTTTGATGTGTCTAGGTATGTGGAAGTTTACTTTTGTTTTTGTATTTATTCTGTTTGGGGTTCTCTGGAGTTCTTAGATATGTGTTTTGCTATTTTTGATTAATTTTGGAAACTTTTTCATGAAGTATATAATTTGTGTGTTTTGTTTATATAAGCTAGTTCCAAAAAGGTGTGTTTTTCTGTGGGTTGAGTACTCCGGCACTCATGAAATGATGATGTGTTATGCATGTTTCTCTGGTAAAGATGCCAAAATTTATGGCATAATTTTAGTTTGCTGTTAGGGCTGGATTCCTTCTCACAGCTATTTCACATGAGCAGCCAGGACAGGTGTGTATATGTGATTCCAGTGGAATGTAATTCATTTCAGAAAAAACCAGTTGTAGATTCCTTGTTCTGAGGTCCCTCTTTCCTTACGTAGCTTCCATTCCTTTTCAATTATGCTGGCCCATTGTCAGGTTTAGAACAAATAGAAATGAACAAAGTATATAATGTTTTTAATACGTGTTTTATTTTCTTTCTTTTCCAGAAAGTATTTTGGAGAAAAAATTGGACTGTATTTTGCCTGGCTGGGGTTATATACGTCATTCCTCATCCCGTCTTCTGTGATTGGGGTGATTGTGTTTCTTTATGGATGTGCAACAATTGAAGAAGATATTCCCAGGTAAGATGGTTTGAAAGAAAAAGGCTCAATTTCCATATGCTGCATCAGTTTGCATACGGAGTTTCATCCCAGTTACAAGTACGTTTCACATGCCTCCTTCCAAACTCCTCACTCTCTTTCTCCTTCCCTTACCACGCACATAACTTCCCTCCAGAGACAGATCTGGGAGCTACAGATTCTGGGAAGGGCTTCAGAGCCATGCTGGGTGTGGCCCACTTCCTTCCCCAGTCAAGCTCTTCTCCGGGACCAGGGTCGATGTGGGCAGGTAGATAATACCTGATGACAAAAATAATGCCTGAGAAATGCTTTTTTCCCTCAACTTCGTGACTTTTTTCTCTGGTTTCCCGTAAGACCCAAGGCAGAAAGTGTTGAGTGGCATCCGGTAGAGATCACGTTTCCATATGGTCAAAGGCTTTTGGGATAAAATACTGTGAAGCTGTCTGCAGAAGCAGGCAGCTGTGGAACTGAGGAAAGCTCAGCCTCTGGTTCAGGAAGTCAGAATCTGCAGGAAGTAACAGGCCCCATGGTGGGGCTCTTGGAGAGCAAGGGATGGAACAAAGGCTGGTCCTGATGGGGAAGAGAGCCCACAAAGAAAATAAGCACTTAAAAATAGCATCCTTTAGGACTGACAGCATTATATATGAGCTATGCGACTGGATAGTTCACTCCCTGAGTCTAACCTTCCTTGGCTGTAAGATGGTAATAGTAACATCTACCTCATGGTGGTGTCATGAGAATTAAAGGAGACATTGTTTGGCACATAGCAGAGTAGTAATAAATGATTGTTGAATGAATTAACGTATGTGGAAATAGAGTACAAGAGACAAAAGAGACACTCAGCCAATATATAGATGTAAATCTCTCGCCATTTTCAGAACTGTCCTTGCAAACTGAAGCCTGATTAGTCTATTTTAATATTCTGTTGATTGCAAGTGATAGAAATGCAACTTGAACTAGCTTAAGCAAAAAAAGGGAATTTATTATAAGGATTCTGTGGTATCTCAGAGAACCCCATGGCGACCATGTGGCCAGCCTAAGTAACAATGGAAATGGGGACTCCTATTTATCTCTTGTCTCTGATTCTTTCTGTTATTTATTTGTTTCACCAAAGATTTCCACCTAGATATAAACATTGCTGCTAATAGCTCATGGGTGTTACATCTTAGCGCTTCATACTTGATTAGTCCCAAGTGAAAAAGTCCTGTTGGCTCGTTTTGGCTCAGGCCCTGGGCCAACCAGTTGAGGCCGTGGGGCAGGATCACACTGTACCATTGTACTCTTAACACACTGTAACACTGAGGATGTTCCCTCAATAGCCCGGTAGATGAGGACACTGGTCAGACTATGGGTGTCCGCTAGAGTTGGGGATAGTAATGGGAAAAGTAAAGGCCATCCTGAAGGAAGGGCCAGGAGCTGGGCTCTTTTGAGGAAAGTGTATCTACCAGTGTTAGAATCCAGGTGGCTTTTCTTGGCACTATGTCAGTCTACAGAAATGGTCTTGCAAATTAGAGAAACTGGAGATGGCATTGCCAGTAATTAGAATAAAGCTAAATAACTTGGTATAAGAGACAAGCGAGTAGATGTTTTTGTATATAGAACTCCGGTATTATCTGTCCAGTGTTCTTGACTGGGAGTTCTGGGACCTTTATCACAGTAGATACGTTGTTGGGGTTCTTCCTTCCCCAGGCCATCTAGCATGAGGGAAGAACTAATACTTACCAAATACCTACCTGTGCCAGGCATGGTGCTAGGTGGTTTTTATATATTAGTTTCTTTGATCTTATAGAGATTGACGTTATAAACTCCATAAGATAAGTGTTATTATTTTCACCTAACAGAGATGGAGAAATTGATGCTAAGTGAGGTCACATAACTTGTCCAACAACTTCAACAACTAATTCTTGTCAGGGTTGGGATTTGATTTCTGTTGCTTTCTGCTCCAAAGGCTTTGCTTTTTCCAATAAGCTGTGAAATCTTCCAAGGTGTTCATATCTTCCTCAGCAGCCCAGTAGCTTCAACTGGCCCTGCGTGCTGCGTTCTCAGGAAACACGCCTCCTATGTTTTCCATGGCCAGTTGGGATTCCTAGAGAGCTGGGCCTCAGGTTGATCAAAAGTGGAAAACTCCACGCTGTGCACAGAGAACTGAAGCCAGTATAGTGGGTGGGGCATCAGTGTGCTGGTGGACGTCAGGACTTAGAATTTGTGCCCTGGTTCCCCACATGGGAATACATGTGACAGTGGCCACTGCAGCTGGAAATGACTATGGTCTACACATGCTTCAGTGATAAATATCTATGCACACGCACGCACACTCATATGTACAGGCATGTATGCATGTAAAAGGCAATCACTATCATTGCAGATGGATCATATTGCCTCTCAGAGTGTGTGATGTTTTACAAACTGTGGATAGCAACCCATCAGCAGATTATGGAATCAATTTACTAGTCTCTGAATTCTAATACTGAATCTAAACAAATTCATACCCTTTCAGGATCTGTGTCTAGCAGCCACCCCTAAGCATGATTAAAAACTCGTACTATTCCTGGGATTATTTCAGAGGTTTCCAATTTTGGCAGTGAGCCCAGAATTTACAATCTATGTATCACTTTTTAAAAACTTTTTCTTTTGAAAACACTATAGATTCACAGCAAGTTGCCAGGATAGTACAGAGGGGCCCCATGTACCCGTCATGCAATTTCCCACACTGGGTATGTCTTATGCAACGATAGCACAACATCAAAACCAGAACATTTACATTATGTGGAACTTTAAATGGTACCTTTTATTGCCAATAACTTTGATATGTGAGCTACACGTATTACTTGTAAGTAGTAATTCCATATGTGCATGATACATCTATAGAACTTTCCTCTCCTTACCAAGGGATTGGTTCCATTTGTTAGGCATTGGCTTACATGGGTAGGAAAGACCAGAGCATTAAAAACAATAAAGCTGATTAATTTAAACCATATTGAAAAAAAAATCCTTACTTTAAGTCTGATACCTTAATAGATGTTACGTCTGAATTTCCTGAATAATCGCCTCGTTGCACTTTCTCCCTTTGTGCTAGCCCAACCCTGTGTCAACTAACTTTTGACCAATGAGTCACTCGTTAAGAACACCACTTGTTTTGGGGTCTTGATTCAACTGATTGTCAGGCCATTTATCAGCCTTTTTATGCTTTCTAGAAAAAGTGATAGATTGAAGAAATACGCCGTTGGATTTGTAGCCACAGTTACTTCTAGCTAGAAATCTGTGGGTTATGCAGCTGGTGAATACCCAGGAATGATTTCAGTTCTAGGAGAGCCTCTTTCATCTTTCAGCTTGTCTGGAGGCAGCCTCTCTCAGAGAATACAAAGTCATTTTAATGCCATTCTGAGGCAAAATTTCTCCAGAATTCTGTTCAAATTGCTAGCGTCGACAAAACTAACAAAAAAACCAACCAACAAAACAAAAAGCACAATACATATAAAGCATTCTGAGTTAAAATTTAAATAATTTGGGAGTATCCATGTTACAATGGCTGCCATTTTGCACAAATGATTGATAGTAACTGTACTCTAATTTAGAAACTAATAATTTACGCAGCACAAGTGTTTCAAAGTGTGTCGTACCAACCTGGTTGCTGATACTTTTTTCATTCTTGACCTGTTAGCATTGACTAGGTTTGATTAGGATGGAGTTGACAGGATTGTCCCTCCCCCCGGTCCATGTGTAAAAAGACCCTGACCGACAAAGCGACGTCCCCCACGCACACACTTGAAGGGCAGCACTGAGAACTTGTATGTTCTTGGAGAGAAACGCACAGTTCTTTCCTAGCATTATACAGATCAATAATTTTCTGTGAGAATCTGTTTTCTGAGAGGGGACTCTCTTCCCTGAAAGTAGCAACTCCTTTTCCACTGCACAGTGAATACTTGTCTGACCCAGAAGGCTTAAAATAAACCTTGCTCTCTGGTTACCAGTGAGAACATGCTCAGGTGAGACTAGCACGGCTGAACGTATTATTAAGTATTACCATTTAATGTTGTCGATGTGAATGAGTCACTGCTATTGACACTTGCCAATGGAGAGCTTAGCAGCGAGGCGGTGGAGGAACTGGGGTTTATCCTCGGAGACCGAGAGTTTCCATTCTCTCACACAGAAGGCCTTTCCCTGCCGTGGACTTAATAGCTTGTTAAATGCAAGCCTGAAAGCTGGGACTTGACACACAGTGACGGCCCTCGGTCAAACCCTTCAACTTCTTTATGAAGGGGACCTAGACCCAGGCATCCCTTTAACTTCCGGGTTTCTTCTAAGCGCTTGCTTTTGCACACAGGGTGCCAGCGTGCTCACCCGGGTCGGCCATGCTCTGTAGCACCCTCTGCTGCTTCTTTCTGGAGAAGACACAGCTGTGCTTTTCAGCGTAGGATCCCTTGCCTCCCCATCACTCTGTCTTCAGCTGGTCTGTGAGAACAGCCAATTCTTCATTTTCAGGAAACCTTGAGTTCTCCACCCTTTTCCCCCAAACCATGAGCTTAACCATCTACCCATTCCCCTGGGGGGATGTTACACACCAGAATGATGAGTTCATTAATTTTTCCTACCAATATATAGTGTGGAGAGATATTGGGGAAGCCAGTTAGGGCTGGTAATTCCTTGGTTCTTATTTGTAAGCACTCATATTTTGGGACCCAGCTAATAACCTAAGGAATGAATGGAATTTCAAATATATTCATCAGTCCATTAAATAGAAATATATTGAGAATAGATTAGAATATAGGGATGTTTATGTGACTCATGCTTCTTTCTCCAAGAATCATAAAATCTAGGCTTTGGAAGAATTCACCTTATTTTTTCATTCTCCCTAATCCCATTTCATGGTTATGATAATTCTTATTAGGTTAAGGCTATTAATCCTATTCTACAACTGGTCATGCAGCTGATGCACTTAGAAAGGGGCTTCTAACCCAGACTTGACTCTATTCTTCACATGGCTTCTCCTTTTGGAAGTAAGAGCTTGTGTTGGTCCAGTCACACACTCGTGTTTGTTTCTCCTTGTGGCCAGTCTCACACATTTGTGAGATAGCCAGTAGAGTTTAAGAAGACAGCCTATACTTGAATGATGATGACAAAATCTAACTTCAGATGAGTGATCTAGTCATAATTATTGATGCTCCTCATCAACCTCACAGACTCAACACATTTTGAAGGGACTTTATAAGGTGTCATTCAATGTACAACATCTCTGACATATGGTCACTAACTTTCTATTGGGACACTTCTAGTGACAATGGGCTCCATACCTCAGAAGGCAGCCTTTCCATTTTTTTGGACAAAATACAAGAATCACCCTCTCACGGTGAAGAACCCTATTCCAACTTCTTTAACACACCTCACTTACAGAGTTGATAAGCTCAGCCATAGATTCAGAAGTGGGAGATGTTTTGGGAGTGATGTGCTTAGGATGGGTCTTGCTTGAGCTCCACCTGACCCAGAAGTCTCTGTCTACTGCAGCAAAGAGATGTGTGACCAGCAGAATGCCTTTACCATGTGTCCCCTTTGTGACAAGTCCTGTGATTACTGGAACCTCAGCTCAGCCTGTGGTACGGCACGAGCCAGCCACCTGTTTGACAACCCTGCCACTGTCTTCTTCTCCATCTTCATGGCTCTGTGGGGTAAGTGGTCATCATGAGGCTTGCTTATATGGGTGGTACCTTTAAGTGAGTTTAGTGACCAAGCTCTAAAGCCAATATCCTTTGGTTTCCTTCCTTTAGTATTTAGTCCTTCTGTCTCAAGAAGTATTTTAGGGATAGTAGATTTCTCCCTTTACTCTCATATCTGTGAATAGAACTAGGAGTATCCTCCATGGCTTTATGTATTTTTTAAAAAGATATAGTGAAGTTAATCTTGTATTAATATTGTGTATGATTTATTCAGAATTTGAACCAGTGCATGTTTTGAAAACCCATAGCACAGCCATACGACAGGTAAAGTCATTGATATCATCCAGTATAATGCTCAGAGTGGTGGGGTGACTGCCATGGTCACAGACTTAGCTGGTGGTAAAGGTGGGTCCAAACCTGGTCTCATGACTCCAGGTTCAGTGCAATTTCCAGGACATCATGAGTGTAGACTATAGACATTTTACTTAATGCCAGAGTGGTGTTCTCAATATTCCCACTACAGGGATTTGTGAAGGAAAGAACAAATAGTTCCTTCATTTTCCTCCTCCTCCCTTACCCCCAGAGTATCAGGGTAATAAACTTTCTCTGGGCCATAGCCATCTGACCACACACACCACACACAGACACACACACAGACACACACACACACCCTTCTATTCTCACAAACTGGAATAACAACCCCATGGTAACTGAAGATTTCCAAGAAGACACACCCACGTGTATTAAAAAAAAAGGACCAAGCCAACATATTTCAACTCATCTTGAATAGCCACCTGCTTTTTACTTATCGCTGGATGTGCAGGCTCTTAGCTTTCTGATTGGATCACAGAGCAGCAGGGCCACAATCTTGCTGCAGAAGCTTCTTCATTTATCACTGACTCCGTGGGGCCTGGAGGACGTCAGGATGGGACTGTGAGTCACACACCCCCGAAAGTCTGAGGAGGAGAGGAGGAGAGGTCTGTTCTCAACAGTGCTGGGAGAACTGAATGCAGCCTTCCTCCCTTCCCTGTGGGGACCTCTGCTTGGGTGGAGATAGAACCAGGCTGGAAAGATTTCCATATGACTAGGCTACCAAGGAAAATTGCCAGGGGACACTCTATTCTCTATTCTTAGGGAGAATAGTCACTACCAGGGGACACATGAACAGTGGTCAGCCCAAAAAAGTAGGGTCAGGGAGTAGGAAGAAATGGCACTTGTGACCATACACATATAGCTCTGGAATTGTTCTCAGGAAGGGTCAGGAGAACAGACTGCAGTTGAAGCTTGTTGCCTGGGAAGTCATGGGCAGCTCTGTCTCCTGGTCAAGCAGGGGAATCTTGTAATTACCCCCAAATCCAGTTGAACTGATCTGGAACCTGGAATACGCATTCATTGTTTGATATATTGCAACCATAATTCCCATTAATTTGTCTTGCAGATATTACCATAATTGAGTAGCTGAAGCTTAATAACAGTGGGTCCTTGATCCCTTAAGAACTTTCCTGGGATGAATAATTCCTTGTTGCAGAGAAACTTGGTTTTCAATTGTACTTTCCCACTTTCAAGCCCCAACAACTGCCTCTTCTCTTTCCTCAAGAGCTGTGATGGGCAGATGCTTCCCACCCCTTCTGAGATAGCAATGATTAACTCCCCCCACCTCTGGCTCCTCTCTCTTCCTCTTGTAGTCCTGCAAGAAAAGAAAGAGGGTGGGATTATGTCAGAGCTTCCTGGCTTAGGGTAGGGTTTGGTTTTGTTTTTTTAACAGCCTTGCTGTGTTTTATGTGATCATGTATTCAGTTACAGCAGCCAAGAGCCCCTGGGCATGATTGCCTACAAATTACAATTAAAAATGATAGCAATGCCTCTCATTACCATGATTGTTATGATCAGTGGTGCTGTGCTGGGTGGGCCTGGGCCAGGGCCCAAGCCTGTCAGGCGTAAGGCTGGGAAGAAGAAGTGGTCCTCAGAGAGATTCAGGCTGTTGGTGGAGTGGGAGTGGGGGTGGCCGAGACAGGCACCGCGTGGAGGGCACTGGTCAGCAGGACCTGGTCTGTTGGAGTCTTGAGGCCCAGCTCCCCTGTGGTTCTGGCCTCAGACCCCAGGGAACTTTGGAAGAAGAGTAAAGCCCTATTGAAAAGGGAAGTGCAAGGCCGGGTTTCTGGGCTCTTTTCTGAACAGAGGTTAAGGACACTGACTAGGGGGCAGGTAGTCCTAAAGGTGTGTCTCAGTTCTGCCCTTACCAGCTGTGGATACCAACAAGTCAGTATGAATCTAGCTCAGTGTCACTAAAGTCAATACTCTTAACCAAGGTGCCATATAACCTGGGGCATGGTTCTTAACCTTTGAGCGTCACTGTCCTCATATGTAAAAAGGGTGAAGCAATACCTACCCCATAGTGTTCCTGTGACAAGTGAATGAGATATGTGTGCAAAGCACTTAGCATAGTGCCTGGCACGTAATACGCACGAGGAACTGTGAGCTGCTCTTCACCGTTATGGTGGTCCTCCCTTGTCCTCATGACTCCTCTTCAGTGACTCTTGGGTGTCTCATCTGTTCCCACAGTCTGACTTCTCTCCTTCATGGAGACCACGGTTGGGAAGCACTCCAAGCCCTGCTGTATGCAGAGCCCTCCTCAGGCTCTGAGAGGAGCATAGGAAGAGGAGGGACGGCCCCCTTGTTCTCAGAGCATCCCTAGGCCAATGCTGGTGTTGGGAGGTCAGCACGCCCTCATATGGAAAAGCTTTAAACCGAAGGGAGCAAGCGCACAAATTAGTGCACTTTAATGTAGTGTCAAATAAAAGAGATGTAGTTTTAAGTAACTGCATATTCAGCCGGTCTGTAGGTATTTGTTAAGCTCAGTTCTGTGCTGTGTCCGAGGTAGACAGAGACAGCTAAGAGTGGAGGAGGAGTTTGTCTTCCTGTTTCTACCACGCTGGCAGCCAACAGTCCAGTGCAGCATGCAGTGAAGGACAGCCTGGCCCTCACCAGGTGTGGTGTAGAGGTATAGGGGTGGCCTCTGGGTGTGTCACATCTCTTCCCTTTCCAGGGCACCAGGCCACAAAGGAGTGTGGAGGAGAGGGTGCCCGTGAGCCTGAGCTTATGAAAGAGATGGGACTTGAGCTGGTCAGGAACAGATGAGGGTAGCATAAGAGAGGGGGACAATTTGCACAAGTTGGGGATGAAGAGGACAGTGAGGAGATGAAGTCAGCAGCAATGCCAGTGTGAGGTGTGTGTTGACAGATGGTGAGAATAGATTTAGACAGATGGGTCTGGCTAGATATGCAAAGTCCCAATAGCCAGAGAGAACTTAGACCATAAGAAGCCACTGAAAGTTTAGGCGGGGGGGTATTGGTATCCTCCTGTCCCCACAGCTTCTTCACTGCCCAGATCTCATTGTTCTTCAAGACTCAGCTCAGACGTCTTCTCTAGCAGCTAGCACTCCCTCTTCTGCATGGCCACAGCTTTTTAGCTGTGTCCTTCTTAAGGCCCCCGTCACTTTATGCCTTGGATTGTAGTTGTTTGCTATCTCTCCTCATGGACTATAAACAACTTGAGAGCAGAATCCACATCAGAGTCACCTAATCTCTTTCATGATGTCTAGAACAGAGTTTTGTATATTGCAGATACCTTAGTCAGGCCTAGTGTTGTTGCAGGATTAGAAATTCATTCAAGCTTGCTCAAATAACAAGATATTTATTGTAAGAAAGAAAGAAGCAAGCTCATGGATACAAGAAATGAAATATAGCCAGGCCTCTGGGGAACTGGAGCTGGAGAAGCTGTCAGAGAAATCATATCCTTTTCTTCTTTCAAGGGCTGCATGGTTTGTCCCATTTCTGCTTCTCTTTGTATCTCTTAGTTTCAATTTTCAAAAGAGAGTGTCTGACTGGTCCATCAGCAGGTTGTGGATTAGATGGTCAATCCTGGTATAGCAAGCCATGGCTATAGAGTAGAGGGTGTCAGTTCTTTCTGGAGCATGTTGGGCTGGTCCTTCAAGGGGCTGTGGTTGGAGCAAGCAAACTAACCAATGTGTAGATATGGTAGGCATTCAACCAGTATTTGCTAAACAAATGCAAGAAAGAATGAATGCCACTTAAGAGAGATTAGTCTATCAGCTGCATGCAGGCTGGGTTGGAAGGCTGAGACTCCAGACTCAGGAAGACTACTCGGAGACTGCTACCTAACCTCAGAAAGATGATTAGTGCCCAGAAAAGGGAAGTGGTGCAGGGGACAGAAAGAAAGATGGGAAAAAAGTGGGAGTGCTAAGGAAGGTGCGAGAAGAAAGAATGTATGTATAGGGAAGATGAGGTTTGTCAAAAAAGACTACAAACCCTTCCATTCTTATTTTCTTCATCCTTCCTTCATTTCTTGAGATCAGGGTTTACTCTCTTCTCAAAACCTAGAAGTGGGGAAAAGTGTGTGTGTGTATGTGTGTGTGTGTGTGTGTGTTTCTCTCTCTCTCTTTAAATATATCTGTTGGGCTCTCATGGATGTGGAATATTTTGAGCAATTCCAGCTAGAAGTAGGAGAAAGGAGGAAGGGAATAAATGCTTTAAGGAAAGTCCTTAAAATTTGAAATCTATAAGTTTACCCTCCACCTCCATTGGTGAACCCAAAGGGTACTCAAAATCTAGTCTTCAAAATTAATAGTAATTTTTCTTTCTTTTTAAGCTACCATGTTTCTCGAAAACTGGAAGAGATTACAGATGCGACTGGGCTACTTCTGGGACCTGACTGGTATAGAAGAGGAACAAGTGAGTTCTCTTGCATACTTCTCTGGGTCCTTGCTTTGCTTTGACCCTGGAAATAGATTGTCTTGAGTGAGATAACCAAATACATTTGCTATCACATCAGCCAGTCATTGGCTGAGTCTCACTGTGGCTGCTTTTCTAGCTTGGCTCCATGGGCTGAGTCATGGTTGATGTGCACCAAAGCCAAGAGTTCAATTCCCCTCTCTTCTCTTGAGTTGTAAGATATTAGACCTGATCAGTGGCCAGATGTCCTAGTGACGCTTTCTTAAAAAAGAGATGGCATCAGAGGCAAGTTTTGTGGTAGCCTTGAGATTTAACTCAATATTCTTCTATTTCCTGCCGCACTGGTACTAGTGGACATGAAGCCAGAGAATAGGAATCACTCCCATGTGACCCAGAGCATGGATATGTCAGAATGCTTCTCTGAGCCTACTGAGGGTCAAGGGAGAGGCATGGGTGCCAGATGCCGGTTGCCTTTGATGCCGACAGAAGAAGAAAGAACCACTAAAGCACTACAGTGTAAGCCAGTACAGCATGTGTGAAACTGGAGCATGAGCTAAGGGCAGAGGGTAGGTTCTTCTAGAGTCTAGTTTTATGGACAGACGATGTTCAAAAGATGAAAGCAAATCAGCCTCCCCCCTGTGCTCTTTTGAGAACTAGGGCTCCAGTCTCAATGTCGGCAAGTTGACAATGAGTAGTGTGTGCCTGGTTGCTCACAGATGTCTCTTCCTACGTGCTACCATTGACTGAACAGCAAATGTGAATATCAATAGGTACTCCAGTATTGTGGACATCATCGATGAGGTGCTGGGGGTAGTATCTGGAAGGACCAGGAGGCACTTCCAGTTGCCTGAGCACCCATTTGCAAAGGCTGGCCACAGGCATTATGGTGGCTACATGGAGAGCAGACCTTTTCTGTACTCCTACAGTAATCGTTGTGCCTTGCCAGGGTGTTATGGCCCTGGTGTTTTATGACCAAGCAAGTGAGATTCCCAATTTAGTCTTGTTCTCAAGCCTATGTGACTGCCTGTGTCTCTGGTGTGACATCATTTCTTCTCCTGAATGCCCTAGTTAGTCAGCTTGCCTTGAGCAGATGGGCATTCCATCACCATGTCTTGAGTACCGGCCCTCACTCTACTCTAGTCATCTGCATTGAGTATGTGCCCAGAGACTAACAGCATCATGGATTCTGTGGCAAATGAGTGAATGTACATATGGATTCTGCCTTCGTAGGGGATACAAATTAGTTAGGAAGATAAGCAACAGAATAATAAAGGCAATCACATTTCTTGAGGAAAAATGCCCAAACTAGTGCTTCCAGCAGAAAGAGCTGTAGAAACTGGACTGTGTGGATGATCTGGTTAAGACATTTTTGTCCTGTTGGCTCCATTTGATTCAAGAGAGAGAGAGAAAGAGGAAGGAGGAAGGAGCCAAGGGGAAGAAGGAAGGAGGAAGAAGAGAAGGGAAAGGAAGGGAGGGAAAGGGAAGAGAGTCGTGGCTGGGTATGGTGAGGTGGGTGGGGGTACAGCTCCTACTCTCCTAATGCAGGGCCAGATTGACTCCAGAGAAGAGAATAAGAAAGCTCCTGGCATCCAAGCCTGCATGGGGCCAGAGAGAAGCTAAGTGCATCTGCTAAGCAGAGTTGAGGAAGCCAGCAAATCTCTCTGTTACAGAGGAAGTATAAACACGCTCTCACAGAGAAAAGCGTCCATGATGCCTTGAAATCTCAGTCTCAGGCCCCTGGCAGGAGGGGGATTATAATCCATTTTCTTTCTGTAGCCACGTTTCCTGTTTTCTGTTTAACTCAACGAGCTGTGGTAACTTCATGGGAGGTACTTGATTTGAGGAACTCATGTGCAGGCTGAGAGAGGTCTGGCCGAGACTGGGCTTACCCATGGCGCAAGGAGACGTTCCTGATAGGCTCTCTGTGTGAGGTTCCTGCAAGGCTGGTCAGTTCTACAGTGTGGTTGGTGTGCCTTGTGTGTGCAAGCCCAGGGCCAGGTGTGGTTGAGAGGAAGGGAGGACAGCCTTGTTCTTTCCTTTAACGTATTTATATTTTGGACCAGGATATCAAACTCTTAAAATTCAGTTCAATCTGAACATATGCATTAAGCACCTACTATGTGCCTGGTTTCAGTATGGAATATGGAACCACCTCAGGTGTAGTCTCTGATCTCCAAAGGGTCACGCACCTCTAGGGTGCTGTCTGGCTTCTAAATATTTAGAATACAATAGTGAGCATGTGAGAGAAATTCCTTCTGGCTAATGCAGGAAGAAGAAATGGCTTTTAAAATGGCAGCAGGGGGAAGAATGGGCACCCGCAGGGAGGAAACAGCAAGCAGAAACCTTGATCCGGAGAAGCTGGGGGTGTGGGTCAGAACCGCTGAGATGTCTGGAAAGTCTAGTTGGCTGCAGGGGATGGGTTGGGATGCAGTGGGGAACAAAACAGCAAACACAGGCTGGTGGCCAGGTCAGGGGGCTGCTGATTGCCGGTCTGTGTCTCCTGTTGGTCACGGGAAGGCGTGGAGGGCAAGACGGGAATGAATGTATTCCTGACTTGTACAAGCGTCCCAGGACTTACATGCGGTGTCGTGGGCAGGTTCAACCTACATTCCATTGAGGAGCGAGAGGATGGCAGATACTACTTGGGTGCTGGGAAGAGGCGGGCAGGAGTGCTTGAAGTCTACGATTAGAAGTTTTTCTGTTTTGACCGGACACCATCTCCGGGTATCAGGAATGTCAGGAATACTCCTGTGGCCAGCTGTCTGTAACCCTAAGACATTTTTCCTCCCTGTGGTCTTCACTAGGAAACACTTACTTCCTTAGGGGGAAGGAGAGCACTGGCTCACACAGAGACTGAAGCCCATTCACCCTCTGTTCCTCCCACCTGTGGTGCCCCTAACATGCAGTCCAGGAGGGGTGGAACAAGCAGCGTGGTCCAAGTCCAGGTTGCAAACCAAGGAGAAGTGCAAGGAGACAGGAGACTGCCTTCTTACCAGGGCAAGGACAGGAGTGAAGAACCAAACCTGAGAGCCAGGCTCCGGGGTCAGTGCCCCTGCCTGCTGGCCCTCCGAGTGGAACCAGCTGGGACACTGCAGAGGGACTCAGTGAAAGACGCCTTGGATCCTGTTTGTGCATGTTGAAGGAAGGCATGCCAAACCTCAAGCCTTTTCCTCTGAAGTGGGCCTCTCTTGCCTGATTAGCTTCTATCAGGCCCCAGGTGTTCCTGGGAGCTCTTAGAGAGTGTGGCCTTATTTGAACACAGATGCCCTTCCCTCCATCTCTCTGCCACCCCTCGTCTAACACATCAAGCTTTAGATATCCTTAATGGCTTCCCATCACATAAGAACCAAAATCCTCGGCATACCTATCTGACCTCTGCACGTGTCATTCTCCGCCTTGCCCGGACCTTCCAGCCACATAGGCCTTCCTTCTCTCCCAAGCTCATTCCAGTCTTTGCATTGGCTTTTCCCTCTGCTTAGGATGCTCCAATCTCTACATGGCCTTTTCTTTCTTGGCTTTTTCATCCCAACCAAAACACTACCCTCCTCAGATTGGCCTTCCCTGAATCTTTATTCTGGAGCAGCCGTCCTGATTTATATCTTCTGTTGTTCTTATCCCCATCTGCTAGCTTCTTGTGTCTTTGTTTGCTTACTGTCACCTTCCTCCACTTGAAGGTAAGCTCCATGAGAAGAGGGACCTTGTGCTGTAGCCTCAGAGCCTGGAAAAGAGCTCAGAGTCCAGCAGGTGCTTGATAAGTCTGTCGAATGGATCTCTGGATTTACCTCTTTAGATCAGTGAAGGCTGGTCCTGAGCAGGCCACGGTCCTTCTTTCAGCCCAGCTCCTGAGGCAACCAACCTGGTGGAAGTGGCTTTGGGAAATATTTCCCGGAGTCTTGGTGGGAGGGGTTATGTATTTGTGATGATTTGGCATCAGACCTCTCAGCCAGGGAAGCCATGTTTGGGGAGCATCAGGAATAAGGATGACCTGCCCATGGCTGAGTCGGGTGAGTGTGTTGGAGCAACCCTCACAGCGTCTAGATTCTGCTTTGGCCAGGAGCTTAGTTGTCTAGTTCCCTGCCTTTGGGGAATTCTGTAACCTCACCCGACCTTCCTGGCGGCAGACAGGGAGATCTTTGTCTGCCCTGCTTCAGCTGGAATGTTAGAGCAGCCTAAGACTCTACTTTGAGAGTCTGGACTCCTGTCTCTGTGTCAAGAATGCTCTGCGGGTTCTAAACAGATGATGAGGGTCGGAACTGGGGCCCAGTGTAGGTGCGGTCGGCCTCAGCCACAACTAGAAGGGTGTGAAGACACTCCTCTGTGTGATGTCGTGGTGTGTCTTTGGAAAGCCAGAGGTGGGTCAGGAGCATCCTGCCACTCAGCTGGGAAGGTTCTTCAGCCCCTTTGCAGCGTATGAAAGGGTAGAAGCTCCTCCAGCTGGAAGTGGTTTAGAACCCACATTATGGTACTCACCCAAAAGGTACGATTATTGTTTTTTAATTAAAATCTTCCTTTGGAATACTATAGAAGAAAAGCAACCAAATTTCTGAGGCCATGGAGGAAAATTTCAAACCACATTTCTCAAAGGATTCCTGCCGGACATTAACTGTTGGAGGCAAAAGGAGTTTTGTGGGAAATGATGGGTTAAGAAAATTAAGCAAGTGTCTTTACACTTTTTTATTGTGGCTCTCAGGTGATACATTATGTGGTATTTTCCAATCTTTAGACCGTGGAATCCTTTTTTAGCTAAAACTCGCTTGGCACACACATTAGGAAATGCTGTACTGGAGAGTGGATGAAGGTGAGAGACAAAATCAAATGAACTTCACAAGCTTTTAAAGATTTCTGGACGCTCCATATGGTGCTAATTACTGTGAGAAACACAAAATAATACAGACCAGGTAGCAAATCTTCGTATGAGGATAAAAAGACTCTCACATGCAAAACAGCTAAGAAATAATAAAAGAAAAATATGCAATCAGGAACTACGCATGGTGTAAGCTACAAAACTCTCAGATATCCGAGAAGGAGGAGACCCCACCAGGTGGTTTGCCGCAGTGAGAAGGCTTCCTGGAAGGAGTGGGACTGCTGCATCCTTGGAGACTGGGGGATGAGGGGGGGCCGTAAAAACGCTGGAATAGCATCACCTCCTGTCACACTGGTTGTGTTTATTAGTCAAGTGCATAGTTTCTTCTCTCCAAAATCACGGTGTGTTTTGGGAAAGCCAGAGACAGGTCAGGAGCCTAGTGGCTTTTGGAATCTCTGGCTTATGAGCAGCAATTAGGAAATGTGTGTTCCCTGAGTCCACTGTGAGCCGGCACCTGAATCCCTGCCTCAGAGTTATCAGTAAACTATGCAGGGCCGTGAAGTCCTTACATCTGTAGGTATTCGTCCTTGGAAACTACGGGGAAGACCTGCCAATAAGGCCAGGTGTACGTTGTTAAATTCTCTTTGAAGTAAGTCATGCGTCTTCCCGGTCGGCATCTGCATGGATTTGGCTGTGGTCTTCTTGATTAGTTAGGTGCTCTTTTCCATGCCTGGTGACTCACTGTTCAGGTCTGTATTCCTGAATGGCCCAGTGACGTCTCTTGAGCATTGGTGGACGTGCCAATAAGTTATTCACCTAGACGGTATAGGAAACAGGTCCAGGCAAGTGAGTTTTAAGATTCCCTATGGCCACCTTTAACTTTGATGTTTATTGGTCACCATTTTAGCTTGCAGAATAGTGGAGCAGGGAAGAAGTTTTGTCATTGCCTTAACTCCCAGCTGTGGGGCACATCTGTTTCTCCAGCTGGGATTTGGCTCATTGAAACTTAAAGTTTGAGGTATGAGGATAGTTGGTGGGATGACCAGATGCATCCCTCTGCCTTTGATCAAACTGCTATGCAAAGTGTGTGGCTTCTCTTTGTATCAGCTGCCCAGTTAACATGTCCTCTTTCCTTTCTCAACACTGGCGCCATCCCCAGGAACGTGCCCAGGTTTGGTTTTCAGTGTGGTAACAATTGTTGAGAGTCCCCCCCTCTCTCCCTTAGATGGTGTTCTTGGTCTAGACTCCTTGTGATTGTGTGTGGTGTGGCTGTTCACATCCAGTAGCATCTGATCCTAAGTCCTGACTTTACTGTACTTGTGGTGTCTGGTCATAACCCACAGGCCAAGGTCCCTCTTCTGTCTATTTACCAACCACTCTTTGACGCTTGGGTTTTAGGAACACTCCCGGCCTGAGTATGAAACCAAAGTTCGAGAGAAAATGCTAAAGGAAAGTGACAAGTCAGTTGTCCAGAAACTGGGAGCCAATACGACTGAGAGTGAGGATGAGGTAAGATGCTGGTGCTTGTTGCTCACTGTCTGTTTATTTCTTAAGATCCTGTCGCCATTTCGTTTGAAACGCCTTTGTGGGCAGAGCCTGGGTTGTCAGAAGAGGTTGACACGGGTGGGACAGGATGGAATGAGAGCATGACATCTGTCATTGTTCTGCAAGAAGGGCTCATGGGTAGCAGGCTTTTGCCATGACTCAATTTGTGTCTTTTTCATGGGTAGTAGTGTCTGGACAAAATGGGAGAGAAGATTGGAGAAGAAGAAAACAGTTTCAGGCCTGGTTCCTCCAGACTCTGTTACCCGAATATCTAATAATAATAACCACCACCACCAGACCAGCCTGCACAATGGCAGCTGACCCTATGGAATGCCTGCTCTGGGCGAGGCACTGTTCTAGATGCATTATGTTATTTTATTCTCACAATAAATTTATGAGGCTGGCACTATTGTTATGTAAATTAAAACTAATGAAAAAAGTTATGTCCCTAGATTAAGTCATTTGCCAGAGGTCACCCAGCTAGTCAATGGTGGGTGGATCTGGGATTCCAACCCAGGTCTGTCTCTGACAGTCTGTGCACCTAACCTCTATGCGATGCTGGCCTTCAAGAGCAATGGGGATGTCAAAGGATAAAGCAAGAAGTGGTTCTCAGGGCCAGCAGAGGCAAATCCACGCCTGCCTTTGCCTGAGATCCTCATCCAATGTTCCTTACATTTCATCTTATCTGGGTGGGCCTCCAAAAGCAGGAACGTGATGGTGAACATGTCTTCTGAGTCATATTTCTGAGTTTGATGGTGGCATTCAGACATTGAAATAGAGCTTCAGAATCTGTGCTGTGATCCATAAATCCTCAGTGAGAGTGTGAGTCGGGGTGTGTGGGGGGCTTCTCCTTGGCAGCGCCTGTCTCCTCCGAGTGCCACCCTTCTTTGAAACCAAGAGAGTGTGTATGTGTGTTTGTGTCTTTCCTAATCTGATTCCTGAAAAAAAGTCAACATGATTGAAAATCTGTTGTTTTTACATGTGTCTTTTCCCCATCTTGGATTTGAATTCAAATTTCATTTAATTTTACATTCTTTAAGTTGGAACCATTCACATTAACATGCAAATTTATTCAAGCACCAAAACAGAATGAAGTGGTGTTTTTGAGCCCAGAACACTGGCTTTTTTTTTTTTTTTTTTTAGGAAAACATGACTTAAACAGAAGAGAAAGAGGGTGGCCCTCTGAGTTATTTTTTTCCTAGATGAAAATTTAAGTCCAAGACCACCAATTATTCGGGGAAACAATGAATTCATTCTTAGGAAAGACTAATCACCACCACCACCCTCGTCAGAGAGTGAGCGTCTGTGTTCTCTCAGCTTCGGCAACTCCATGCAACTTTCTTTCTCCACCCTAGAGCAATACACAATGGATAATTTTATGGAAATCACATGTAACTTTTATTGACCGCTGACTCATTTAATTTTAATTCCATAGACGGGAATGCCAAGGAGCTGGAATTGCGTACATTGAGGCTGTGGTTCTGATATAAACATTGCCTGAATATATATGCGTGATGGGTCAGATAACTTTCAGGAACCATGAATAATTGAAAAACATCTGAATGCATTATGAATGATACATATGTTTATGTTCAACATCTATTTTCGTTACGCTGTCGAGAATGCAAAGCTCAAAGCATCTAATACCTCATGGGCACTCGGGGGGAAAATGACCCTCACAAATGAGCAGTGCAAGATAAAAATGGGCCCAAATTTGATTGTCAGCATCCTTCTTGTGTTCCCTTGGTTCTGTTAGGATCGTAAATGCTTCTGTTCTTGCAGTACATCTAGCCAAAGGTCGGAGAGGAAGGAGGAGTGCAGGCTGCTGTGCGGTGGGAGGGACGCTGCTCTCGCCTGCAGGAGGAGTTGAGGTCAATACCCACTGCATACCATGGCCCGGGGGCACCATCATGTGTGGCATATTTAGGAAAGGCACCTTCTTTTGAGGAATAGACAGGGAATAGGAATCTAAGTCTAGCTGAGGGTCTTGGATATGCTTCTTTCATTCCAGAGGATCACCTTGGCTCTGCCTTCATTGTGACCCTGAGGGTGCATATCCTCACCTCTTCTTACTTTCTTTCCTTTTGAATGAAAACAGCTACCATTTATTGAGGTCTAGAATGCTGTAGGAACTTGCTAAAGACCAGGGAGCTAGTTGTGGGGGAGCTGGTAATCAAACTCAACTCTGCCTGATCCTCAAGGCCCATTGATTTTTTTAAATTTAAAAAGATATCAAGTCCATTTTTAACATCTTTATTGAGATTTCATTCTCATACCAAAAAATTCAAGTATACAATTGAATGAATTTTAGTATATTCACAGATTTGTGCATTCTCACAATCTAAGTTTAAAGTATTTTTTTTCACTCCTCCAAAAAACTCTGTACCCAATAGTTACCAAGCTCTGGGAAACAACTAATCTACTTTCTGTCTCTATAGATTTGCCTATTCTAGAGTTTCATGTAAATGCAATCATGTAAAATGTGGCCTTTAGCTTCCTTCACTTAGCAAAATGTTTTTATGATTCATCCGTATTGTAGCTTTATCAGCACCTCATTCTTTTCTATTGCCAAAATAATATTCCACTTTTTTGGATGTACCTCATTTTATTTATCCATCTGTCAGTTGATGAACATTTGAATGCTTTCCATATCTTGGCTATTATGAATAATGCTGCTCTTAACATTTGGGTATAAGGTTTCGTGTGGATGTATGTTTTCGTTTCTCTTGAATATATAGCTAAGAGTGGAATTATTGGGTCATGTGGCAACTGTATGTTTAACATTTTGAAGAACTGCTCTACTATTTTCCAAAGTGAGTGCACCATTTTACATTCCAGCCAGCAATGTATGAGAACTCCAGTTTCTCCACATCCTTCCCAACACTTGTTATTATCTATCTTTCTTATTTTATCCATCCTAGTTGTGTGAAGTGGTATTTAATTGTGATTTTAATCAGTATTTCCTTAATGACTAATTTTGTTGAGCATCTTTTCATGTGCTTATTGGCCATTTGTATGTCTTCTTTGGAAAAATGTCTATTCAAATCCTTTGCTCATTTTTAAAATTGGGTTGTATTTTTCTTATTGTGCTGTAAGATTTATTTACACAATCTGGGCACCAATCCCCTATCAGATGAAATGATTTGCGGATATTTTCTTCCATCCTATGGATTGTCTTTTCATTTAATTGATGATACAATTTGAAGCACAAAAGATTTTGATGTAGTTCAATAGATCTATTTTTCGTTTTGTTGCTTGTGCTTTGTGTCATATCTAAGAAACCATTGCCTAATTCAGTGTTTAGAGATATATTCCTAGGTATTCTTCTAAAATTTTATAGTGTTAGCTCTTACATGTAGGTCTATGATTCATTTGGAGTTAATTTTTATGTTTGATGTAAGTTAAAGTCAAATTCACTTTTTGCATGTGCATATTCAGTTGTGCCAGCACCATTTGTTGAAAAGACTATTTTCCCCATTGAATTATCTTGAGACCATCATCAAAAATCAATTTACCATGAATGTAAGAGTTCCTTTCTGGACACTCAATTCTATTCCACTAATCTGGATCACTGTCCTTATGCCGGTACCACATTGTCTTGATTACTGCACCCACCTGTGTAGTAAGTTTTGACATTGGGACTGTGACTCTGACTTTGTTCTTCTTTTTCAAAATTCTTTTGACAATTCTGGATGCCATGCATTTCTGTATAAATTTCCTGATCAGCTTGTCAATTTCTGCAAAAAGAAAAAAAAGCAAGTTGGGTTTTTGATAGAGATTGAGTTGAATTTGTAGATTAATTCAGAAAGTATTGCCATCTTAACAATATTAAGTCTACTAATCTATGAACATCGTCTAGCTTTCTATTCATTTAGATCTTCTTTAATATCTTTCAACAATGTTTTATATTTTTAGTGTACAAGTCTTACATATCTTTTGCTAAATTTGTTTATAACTATTTTATTCTTTTTGATGCTATTGCCAGTGTAATTGTTTTCTTAACTTCAATTTTGGATTGTTCATTGCTAGTATATGGAAATACAATTGAATTTTGTATATTGATTTTGTATTTCACAACTTTACTGAACTCATTTATTAATTCTAATAGTTTTTAATGGATTCCCTGAGATTTTCTATTTACAAGATATGTCATTTGTGACTAGAGATAGTTTTACTCCTTCCTTTTCTGCTCTGGATGTATTTTATTTCTCTCTCTCTCTTTTGGCCTAATTGGTCTGACTAGAGTCTCTTGTACAATGTTGAATAGAAGTGATGAGAACAGACATCCTTGTATTGTTCTTGATCTTAGGAGAAAAAAATTTAATCTTTCACTATTAAGTATGATGTTAGCTGTGGCCCATTGCTTTTTAACTCTCTCTATTAAGCTTCCTTGAGAACAGTTCACCACATCAACATGATACTGATCTGAAATGAAATGTTCTCTACTGTAATGAGGTGATAACCACATGAGCATATGGGGGAGGGGCAATGGGCCCAAAGTTTGGCAGGCTTGTGGTGCTTTCACCAGGTAACTGAGCCCATCTCTGGGTCTCTTCTGCTTCAGCTATCAATGGGGAGATTGGATTATAGCCGTTGTGGTTCTGAGAGTCAGTGATTTTCTCTGCTGGTGTGAGAGATGATGTTTGTTGTTAGCCCACAACTTTGGCAGGTAGACTGTCCCTTATTTATCTTAGATGGTGGTAATTTGGCTATTCTTAAATCTATGCTTATGATTTTTAAGGATGTGGGCATCGTGAGGATGGTAATAACGATAAAATTATAAGAAGTATTTATGGAGTGTTCACTGTGTTCAATGCTTTATTTCATTTAAGTCTCAAAACCATTATTATCTCCACTTTATAGATGAGAAAACTCAGGCTTAGAGAAATAAGTAACTTGCTCAATGCTAATATGTGGCAGAGCTGGAGCATGAACCAGGCGATCTGACTTGAGAACAATGGTCTTCACCACTAGCTCCTCTGTGCACCGCTATTCACTTGATGAACGCTTCTCACCATGTGGTCCTCTGTCTCTCAGATGCTCTCTTCCCACAGACTCTCAAACACTCCTAGAAAGTCATGCTTAGTTCTCTTTCTTATACTAAAGGCAGGAAGGACTATGGTATTCATTGGAAAGATGAGTACAAGACAAATTTGCTACCCCACTTTTTCTTTAGTGGTTTTGTATAAATTTTGGTGGAGTGATGCTCTATTTCCAGTGAGGACAACAGTGAGTAGAGTTAACTCAGTTTATAGCAAGACGTTCAACAGACAGTAGGGAGAATTCAGGAATATCAACACAAACATGGATTATGATTCCAATGACGAATATAGGGTCTGGAACTTTTAAGAAAAGAGTAGACTCTTTTTTTCTTTTTGCTAGATCAGTGTGAATCTTTTCTGAAATAGTCTGTTCTGGACAGATTTGGAGGTTTTCTCAAGTTTCCCTCAAGGGCATGATTTTTCTGTTTCTACAAGATGATAAAACTCTGAGTATAGACGGCAGGGTGTTTGTAGATGGCAGGGTTGGGGATCAGTCCTGATCTCTGCCTCTTGTCCCTCTCTCCTTCCACTCAGCCCCTTCTAATTCCAGCCCATAACTCCTTTTCCTTCAATAACTTTTGTATTAGTTAGTGTACAGTCAGAAAACAGAGCTCGTCCCATATAGTTCAATAGAGGGAAAATAATACAAGGAACTGATTATAAAGGTGTTAGAATTGGGGAAATTGAGGCAAACAGGGGATGGTGAGACAGCCCAGAGATTAGCAGCTGCAAGGAATTGCTATCGTTCTTAAGACTGGAAGCACAAGGAGGGAGGCAGTATGAACAGAACCCAGGATCTGGGACCACGAATGGGTGCTGGAGTCCTGCAGGAGGGACAGCCATTTCTGGAGATGCCATCTGAAGCAGATAGGGAGAGTGGAGGAGAAACACCCTGAAATTCCCCCTCCTGCCCTCCAGTCTCATATCTGTGTCCCCACTGGTCCAATCTAACCAAAAGTCAGTTGATAAGTTATTCTGGGAAATAGTGTTTTCAGGGGTCAGTGTCCTGCAACACCGAGTAGAGAAAGGGAATGGCAGAGAGTGGATCTGAGAGCAAGTGGCAAAGGACTGGCGCAAAAGTCCAGCCAGTAAGTCAGCATAACTTCAGGACCTACAAGGCACAGATCACTTAAGCCGGGTCCTTGTATCGGGGAATTGAGAGGCTATTGGGGAACAGAAATACAAATTTGGTGAAAAGCATAAGAATGCTGACCACTGATGTAATGAATGAATACGTGAATGACCAGTTGTTTAGACCATTCCTGAGCTGTTGAGGATGTTTGTGTGAGTGAGGGGATGTGCGCTAGTGGTGTGAGCACACGTGAGTGTGTGTGATGGTGTTATTGGAGTGACACAAGTGAGACCGGATATCTGAAGGCTTCAACGAGGAGGGAAAAACATTTTTTTTGTGTCAAGGAACAAAGAGCATGTAGCAAGCTGGGGAAATGGCAAATGTGAGTCTAAAAAGAATCTTCTCCTATAAAACACATCAGTAGAAGGACTTTAATACAAAATCCTGTTTAACTGGTCCCAGGAGTTTCGCTCATGGGACTTGTCACCCAAGTGTTTATCCAGTGTGGATGCAGCCACCTGGCCTCCCATCACGGACCGGTGCTGCCTGCAATGCCATACTCGATGAATGCTTGATGTGGAGCATTGAAGCTGGAGCGTGTGCCAAGAGGAGGCCGGTGGATAGATGGGTGTTAATTCACTGTTCAGTGCACCACCCTGGGGACAATTATTTCAAAAGAAAACTCATCTAAAGTTAAAGCATTGAAACATTTACAAGAGATGCCTCTGGCAGGCGCAACAAATAAACATTTGGCATAAATTATGCATAATTGTAGGGCCTTTGATGAGAAGGAGGCTGGGACAACAGCAGCAGGCGGCTCAGCACTGTCAGGGTGCAGGGGAGGAGGGGGCCCAGAGCGGGGGTGCATGGTTCTGTCTGGGCTCTCACTCTGGACCAAGGGGGTATGGCCCAGCTTTCCCCAGAGGCCCTCAGCAGGTTATCAGAATGTTCTGTGGAACAGACTAAAGGGCCCTCAGTCCTCTTTTGAGGTCTATAAATGACTTAATGACCATTTCAGAGTCAAAAAAAATAATACATCGAAGTAATTCTCTCAGACTCTTCTTAGGGATTAAGAAGGTTCCTTACTGGCAAAGGGAAACACGGAGAACAGAAAGGACTTGATTTGCCAAACAGCCACATAGTGAGGAGCTCAGGTGAGGTTTGAACCTGGGTCCACACATCTGTCAGCAGCACGTGAACTAACCACTCAGTAGTGTCAGCGTTAGGTCACACGGTGGGTGTGCTTTTCAATGTCACCGTATCGTGGTGAAGCTGGGCTTTCACTGGTTGCCGTACAACTTGCACGCAGTCATCGTGGAACAGGCAGTGAGAGCGGTCACATCCAATCTGGGTCCCAGTTCGGAGGAGCTGGACAGTGTCCAGCAGATGAACACATCCTTTTAATAAGCAATGAGGGTTGAGAATGAAATAAAATACTAGTTTTTCTTTCGATTTATATGTATTTTTCCCCCAGATGGCCACTCAGTTGTTAGGAGATAAGTACTTATTATTTAAACTTAACTACTCAGTAAATGGACCTGTTAAGTATTTCTTTTAGCCTAGGGGTGTTGTGTGAACACTGCTGAGACATTAAGGGTACTGTGGACCGAGAAAGTTCGGGAACTGCTGCGTAAAAGCCTTCCTAAGTTCTCTAGAGCTGTAGGAGTAACGCAGATAGCCAAGAGCGGAAAAGTTGACACAGATCAACAGTGAGTTTCAAAGTTGCAGGAATTTATTTGGAGATGAGGAAGTATGTGCCAGGAGGCACCATGTGGGCTGCTTTCTTCTGCAGTTGCTCTCGGGCCCCCACCGACTCCGTCCTTGGGCTGTAAAGTAGATCTGCCCCGGGGTATTCTCTCTCTGCCTCTGACTTTCTCTCTCTCTCTTTTTATCTCTCTGTCTCTGTCTCTCTGTCTCGCTACATGTGTGTATATACATTTGTGCGTGTGTATGTGTGTTAGGAGTGGACTGAGGGTTTCTGATTATGGACATTCTTTTAAATCCTTGGTATTTAAAAAATAAACTTGATAGCTTCTTATCCAGAAGATTTTGCTTTACTTATGGTCTCCAGGGTGGCTTGGACTCAATAGAGAAGGATGCTAGAGAAGCATAGACTGTGTCCATAAACATCTCCCTTTGTGGGCCCTGTGAATTATTCATCCCAAGGAGAGACTCCTCGGGTGGCCCAGGCCATCAGATTGGGGGCTCTGGCCCTCTTCATCTGACAGCCCATTCTCGGCATCAGAAGTTCTGGCTAAAATAAGACCTTTTCCTCTGCTCGTTGTATACATTTCCACTGGCCTGGATCTAAATTAAGAAGTTACAAATAAGGAGAGCCCTGAGGCCTGGGCTATGGAGGAGAAGCTAGGAGAACGGGCAGCCGTGAAATGAGAGCGCGGTGGGGAAGGAGAAGCAGCGGATCAAGCCTGGAGCTAAGGCCGGGTGAATTCAGGATGGTATTTTAGACCAGACCTTCATGGAAAACACAAGGCCTAAATATGTGCAATGACTGGGGTGTTGGAACAGCGGAGTTGCTAATGGGGGCCAGCACATACCACTGGGATGTGTGATGTTTGCCACTATTGACTTGCAGTTTGAACTTTTCTTTTTTCGGTCTAAATGATTTTTCCAAATACGGTCTAAAGCATGTAAATTAAATTTGTCTTTTGCTGTCTGGGCCAAGGTCATTATTTCACTTCCATAGAATTCACTGGAAGCACACACGAGCCCTTCAAGTTCCCTTGCTCTCTTTCCCTTCAAGTACCAGAAAATCAAAAGTGTTGGTTAGAAAAATTCCTCCAGGGTCAAAAGGTGTTCTGGCTCCCTGTGATTCTTGTGATACGATGGTCAAAAGGAGCTTTCAAAAAAAATGGGTGGAATTGCTCTTTCGCGGACTGAGAAAACAGAGGCCTCAGAATTGTGCCCTTCTAACAGTTGTTACCCCAGCTGGAAGAGGGTGCAGGATGCGCCCTCTCCACTCGGCACCGTGCTCCTGCTAGCGAGCAAGGGCTTCTCACCCGGAGCATCTGCAGCCCCATCACTGTCTTCTCCCCAGACATTACTTTCTTAACTCTCACAAAGAATAAAGAACTAAGAGGAAAAGAAAAAAGCATCCTTCCCTCACCCAGATGCAGACCCCGAGCCAGTGATTCAAGCACAGAATTTATTTGGGAGGCGGAAACCCCAGCAGTGGAGTGGGAAAGTGAGACAGAGAAGGGAAGGTGGCTGATAAGGACACGTTGTCAGTCAAGTCACTGTAGCAGTCGGCTACTGGAGCTTCATTCCGCTGGGAAATTCTGGAGCTGATCTAGAACAAGCACTTCACAGTTTTACTGCCTGAGGGGTGAGAGAGCTGGGTATACACTAGCTCCCAACAGTCACCACTGAGAGAGGTTCCATATGTGTGTGTGGTAATTCTCCTGCACTTCTGGCCTGCCTTGACATGCATGAGCAGAGAAGAAGGCTCAGGCCACTAACAAAAAAGTCTTCAGGCAGAGATAGAGATGCTGGCAGTTGGAAGTCAGACTTCTATCCTATACGGTAAGGCCCATGGAGGTTTAGGGTAGACACCAAGAGTGTGGGGTCCTAAGTCTTAAAGTGTGTCCAGTCAGAGAATCAGAAGCCCAGGAGTTCAGTAGGGGGAATCCGCACAGGGAGTTAATTAGAAAGGTGTCGGAAGAGCTGACAAGCTAAACAGGGTGGTGAAGCAGCCCAGAGAGAAGCGGCAGCAAGAGCAGGGAAACCAAGATGAGAGGTGGTGTTACCAGAGTCCAGGGCTATCTGGTGGGAACTGGAACAATGGTAGACGCTGCATGGTAGGAGATGGGGCCACCAAGGAAAGGGCGGGCCGGCAGGTGCTGGAAATATGGAGGAGTGGCAGTCACTGCATGAAGCAGATAGAGAGAGGGGAGAAATACCCTGGATTCTCCCCTCCAGCCGCCTGCCTGTCTCCCACCAGTACCTCCCATTGGCTGAATCTAAGAAGCCAGTTAGCAAGGGAGTCTGGGAAATGTGTCTTCAGGAATCACTTTCCCTACCTTATATATTAGTGCAAAGAAAGGGCAGATCTGAGAGGGAACAGGAAAAGGATTGGCACTAGTCATAACCCTTCACCTGACGTAATCATGTCTTTCCCCTCCGACTCACAGCTCTTTCTGCCGCACGACTGTATTGGGTTTGTCGTTCCCCAAAGCAGACCCTGGGAATTTCTGAGGAATTTGCAAGGACTCCATTTTGGGAAGGGATAGGTGATAGGAGGGAGGACATATTCTGCACCCTTGTTCACCCCGACCTGAAGTCTCCGGGGGCCGTCCCTGTGTCTTTTGTTTTTCTTCTATTTAGTGGTGGAAGACCTTAGGTCCTCTGCCTTCGTCACTGGGGTTGTTGAGGAAGCCGCACATCTTAAATACACCCTTTTGTCTGTGTCCTCCTTCCTTACTCTTGCCAAGGTTTGGTTTTTGCTGTTTCAGTGAGGTAGCTTTCCTTACATTTTGAAGAATACATTTCAGAACCTGGAGCATGCTGTGTTCTTTCTCTCTCTCTCGAGTTATTGCCGTTTAGACATGTTGGCTTTTATCTGGTCAATAAAACCAAATGTCAGTATTCTATTTGCTGGAAATAGCAGTCTGAACCCATGCTAACCTTCCCCCCCACGCCCCAGCCGTCCCCGTGCTGTTAGTGGTTATGCCATTTAATCTCCCAACCTTCCTGGAAAGAAGGACGTCTGTGCAGTCCCCTGTTCTTTCAGATGGGGCAGCCCAAGGGAGATTTTCATGGCTAACGTGTACAAAGTCCAGAGTAAAGCTGATGGCAGTCCCCATGTCCCTTGGTTACCACTTCTGAGTTGGCTTCAGTTAATAGCAGACTTAGTTCATAACATGTCCGAGGACACAGTGATCCATATTCCTATTTTTTTGAACATCTATGATCATATTAATAGGTGTATTTAATGTTCGTAGACTACTACCTGCTATGACAATGACGTTCTGCTATCCCCAGCAGGCCAAATCTGAAGTTCAAGGTGAAATATGCACCAAAATGGTATCAGTAGATGTGCCAAGCCCAGAGGCAAAAGAAAGTGGTCCTTTCATGGGAGAGGCGAGCAGAGGATGTTAACTTAATTCAGTGTCTTACGTCGTCTCCACGTTTAGGGGACTGGCGCAGAGGGATGCAGAGAGGGAGACAAGCCATGATTTAATTAGCCTTCTATACCTGTCATTTCTGTAAATCAGACTTCTTTGAAAGAAGCTGTCCAAAACAATTCTCTATGGGCCTTTCTTATTTCTGTTATCTCGGCTTTCAGCTGAAATCTCTGAGGTGTGGTTGGAAGAGAAGTTCTGAAACGCAATTCCATATCTTCTGTGCTAACTTGGGCATTCCATTTTCTCTGACAAATGAGCACTTGCTTGTCCTCCAACTGATAGGAGAATGGAGAAGGAAAAACAGTATTCCAAGTCTTGAGGAGTGCCCGAGGCCGCTGCGCAGTTCCCACACGTGCCTCACATTGCTGCTTCCCACTGTCAGAAGCTGGCTGCAGCACTGCCTGAACTGAGTGCCGGCCTTTGAAAAAGGGCAGCTCACTCCACGAGCCATTCTTCATCCACAGATTGTCCAAAGTCAATTCTTCATCTGGGGAGCTGCTGCTGCGGCTTTTCTTCAACAGTACTCAAGCTTTCCCAGCATTCTGATGCCACTTCTGTGCTTTTCTGCATCATAATTTTATTTATGCTTAGTCTAGGGCCAGTTGGCCTGTGCTGCTTTCCATGGAACCCTGGGCCATTTATATCCTTGTTGCGGGAGATGCACATAACTTTGGAACAGTCAATATCCAACCAGGGTCAAGCAGTCCTGCTCATCACTGGCTCAAATTCTGCCCACCTCTGGGCTTATTGGACCCAACCTTATGATTCCTCAGGAAGGCCAGACGTGGTGGTATTCAGCTGGCTGTAGACTTTTGACATCCAATTCATTTTTATTACAATGGTGCACAGTCTACCAGCCAACTTACATAAATTGTATTCTGAATTTGGGCATCTGCATCAAGTTTAGAGAATTCGTGGCAAAAAGTTTCCCTGGAAATATGCTTAGCCGAATATTCGCACTACTTAGCTTGGAGCGACTACCATCCAAGAATCTCAGTGAGCTTGTCTGTAAACATGAATGAATGAATCCTCCCAACACCACTGTGAGCTCTTTGCCAGCTGGATTATTTTAAGGGAAGTGACCAGCCCAGGGGCCTATACTGAGTCATAGAGAGCTTGCTCACAACCAGAGAGTTTGGACTGTAGAGCCCTGAGTGGAACCGGGGCCACGCCAGACCCTTCTATCTCCAGTGTTTGGAGTGTCAGGATGGGGGGTCAGTGATGATCACAACAACTCTGGGGTTGGCCGGCCACCTTCCAGCTCAGTACATCCTTGTTCAGTGTCTTCATCATCAGCCCCCTAAAACCATCAATGAGTCAAATTAACTAACTTTATTTTTTCTACATGTAAAAGTAATATGCGCTAAGTGTAGAAAATCTAAAAAGGGAAGTATAACGAAGAAAGATAAATCATCCATTATTTTATCTCCCAGAAAAACTATTGTAAACCACTTTTTAATATATATTGTCACATGGTTGAAAAAAATCATACCATGTATTTAATTTTGTATCGTGATTCTTTTACTTAGTCTTAGAGCATAAGAAGTTCCCAATCTTATTAAATTTCATTTGTGAACATCATTTCTATAATTGCCTAATATTTCATCATATAGATGTATGACAGTTTTCTTCGTCCTTATGCTATAGGTAACATGTGATGAACACACTTGTACTTACAATTTTTTTCCTGAATTTTGTATTATTTGCATTAATACATAATATGAACGTATTATAGTTTTCTTAGTCCTTATCCTATGGTTGAACATATGACGAACATACTTGTAGTTATTGTCTCAAGAGGAAGAGGGTTTGGGTTATTTCAGGAGGGTTATATTCATGGGGGAGATTACTAGAAGCTCTTTATTCACTTACTGGGTTCCTAGCTGCACAGGATTTTGTGCTTAGTGAAGGAACTACATAGACACAGCACTTGACACATGACCAGTATGTAGAGGCAGAGTAATTGCCTCTCTTGCTGCTGCTCAGTCATTCACTATGAGTGTGGCTCAGTCAGGTCACTTAATCCATGTCCTGGAATTCTCCCATTGACTTGGGTGCCCCTTCTGGGAGAGCAGAAGGCCTTTGTTCGTCTAGTGTGTGAGATCGGAGTGCAGATGTTCTGGAGCATAGATGGGTCATTATCTTGCACTCTGGGGTCCAGTTCTGGCCAGGGATCTGTTTGTCACCTCTTGGGAATGGGTGGGTTACTTGTATAAAATCCTGGAATTGTCCCCATCTTTCAACCCTGTTACTAATGTGGAAAAATGATTCTGGGACAATGGATGGATCATGACTGCTTCTCCAATGAAGATATTTCATCTGTTGAACTAAAGCCAGGTTTTGGCAGGGGAATCAGTGGGACAAATTGTGAGCTATGGTTTTAGCTCCGAGAGGAAATGTGTTCTGGTTGGTGAATGATCAACCAAGAAAGTATGAAACTTCCTTTGATAACTTAAACTTCTGGAAACAATTTAGAGGGCAAGTAGGGTCACTCCAACTTCCAAGAAAGGGAAAGTTTTTCTCATTGTTGAGATGCTTTTTTTTTTCAGCTTTGCAACATGTACACACAAACAATGTTGACCTATGGAAAATATTATTAATCCACAGAAGAGTACTTGATAAATACTTTAATATGATGTTCTTTGCTTTAGTACCTTTTTCATTTGACTGTGAACTTTCCACTGATACTTACTTTATCTCCCTGTGGTACCAATGGTGCACCTTCACACCCTTTTGATGAATCATGAAAATGCAATATTAGCCCCCAAACTGATCTACTAGGTCTCTTTGAATTTGGAATGCATTTTGTGCTTTTCCAATCATATGTAATTTAAGATAGTGGCTTCTAACTAGTTCATGCTGCTATTCTAAACTGGGAACCTTTGAAATTCTAAAAAATGTAAATGGTTAATCAGTGTTAAAACAAGTAGACCTCATCAGAAAAGAAGAATATGAGTAAGGAGAGGCGGGAGGAAGGACGAGGAGAAGAATAAAGAGAAAGAAGAGGAAGAGGGGAGCAGTAGGAAGGACAATGGCTGTTACTACTCAGGGATGACAATGAGCACCATAATATAACATCATTCTCCATGGTTTTGAGCCTTTATCCCATAAATGGACTGTTTGGGGCTATTTCAAGCTCTCTGGAGGCCCAGGCAGGACAAAAGGCTGGCAGTAACACCAAGCTCGTCAGGCCTAATGGTTGGCTGATGTTTCTTGGGTGTGGTGTACAGCCAGCCATGGCCTCAAACCCAGCTGGAGGTCTGAGAGCCAGTCTCCCTGCCTTCTCTGTTCTTGTTTAATCCGTGTGTGGTTGGCAGAAAGTGGAGTGAGTCTTTATCTGAAGTTCCTTCTTGACCTTCCTTTGGACTCAGTGACTTGGACACATAAGCAGAGATTGAGGACGAGTGTGAATTTGGCTAAAATGATTCTGTGTCCTTTGAACCTTTGCCGAACAGAGGTCATTCTACAGTGATCTGGTAGAGTGGCAGATAATCCACACGTGGGAAAGTGGAAAGAACGGGCTAGAACTTTGGCAGGCCTAAGAGAAGCAGGGAGGTTACTCAAAGTCAGCAGGCTCTGAGCCAGGTCCTGATATTGGATCTTGTTTCTTCCGCTTTAGCATCTCTCCCTCTGTCTCCTTTCTCTGGCAGAGGTGAGGAGCTGGCAGTCAGAAGGTGTGCCTGAGGTGGGTCCCCAAGAAAATGAGATTAGTGTCTCTGGGTCAGCTGAGCCCCGGGAGGAAGTGTAGAGCTGGGGATGCCCCCGGCCCCAGGCTTTCTTAGCCTATATTTTGGATGCTAGGTGGTCGAAGAAGCATTCAGTCTGAGTTTTCCTTGTTTGAGGGCTGGCAGAGGAGTTTGACCACTTGAAATCTGGAAGATAGTGGCTGCCAGTGTGAGTCACGCCACAGGGGACCTGGTAACAACAGCTCTATACACAAGCCAGGCGTTCCCAATTCCTTGGAGCCCACCATGTGTCATCTTCCATCTTTCTTCCAGGAAGCTCCATGAACTTCCCTCTTTGCGCTGACCCCTGCTGGCTATTTAATTCATGTGTTGTCGCAATGCTGATTACAATGTTGGCACCTGGGGTCAAGGGGATTTAGTGTTCCCCTTTGCTACCTGCCAAGGTTTCCCCAAATGGGAACCATGACTTGACCGTCTGCTTTCTGGAAGGAAATGTTTAGAAAACTTTGAGACACAAAGAGACCTTAAAACACAAATGTTTATCTAATATATATATTGTTGGGTTAAAAAATAAGTAAAAAGGTAAAACAAGAATAAATGTATGTGTTTTATTCTTGTTAAGTGACACAAATCTTGAAAGACTCAGTTGTCTAATCTAGAAACTTTGGAGCCGGCCTCAGTTGCTCCCTGCTCATCACCTCCCTTATCTAGTGAACCCAGTGTCCGCAGGGTCTACCTGCTCAATGCCTCCTGTATTTACCCCTTCCTCTGCATCCCCTGAGTTCAGGCCCTCATCACATCTTGCCTGGACAACTTCAGTGACCCTCTAACTAGTCTCCCACTCCTTGTCAGCTCCCCTTCCAACTGTGTTGGAGGGATCCATCCAGAATACAAATCTGATTATGACACTCCTTTGCTTAAGATCCTCTAATGCTTTCCAGAGCATTCAGGATTATTTTCAAGCTTCTTGGCCTTACCCACAAGGCCTTGCATGACCCGGCTCTCCAACTTCACTTCCCACTGTCCCCCATGAACCTCTCTGCCAGACGTTTCCAAACTACTTGCAATTCTCTGAGCACATCTTGCTGAATCATGCCTCAGTGGCTTTTGTACATGCAAGTCTCTTCCTGGGAATATGTTTTGCCTCTTTTTATTCAGGGTACTCCTTCTTGTCCTAGAAAACTTAGGGCTAATGTCATCTCTGCTGGGAGGTCATCTATCACACTCAGCTGTTGGCCCTTGCATTTGTATCCTAGGGCTGTTGTAATACATAACCACAAACTGAGTGGCGTAAAACAACAGAAATCTCTTCTCTCATTGGCCAGCAATCCAAAAGCAAGGTGTCAGCAGGGCCATACTCCCGCTGAAGGCTCTAAGGGAGAATCCTTCGTTGTCTCTTCCAGCTTCTGGTGGTTCCAGGCATTTCCTGCTTGTGGCAGCATCACTCCAATCTCTGCCTCTGTCTTCACGTGACTTCCTCTCCTGTGTCTGCGTCTTCTCCTCCCCCGTCTCTAATAAGGACACTGGTTATTGGATTTAGGCCCCTATGCTAAATCCAGGACGATCTCGTCTCGAGATCCTTAACTTCTTTATATCTGCCAAGACCTTTTTTCCAAATAAAGTCACCTTCACAGGTTCCAGGGGTTAGGATTTGGACATATCATTTTGGGAGCCACAATTCAAGCTGGTGTAGCCCTGTAGCACGCTGTGTATTCCTTTTAAGAGGGCGTTTTCTGTGGACGTTTTCAAGCATTAATTGAAATGCCTGTCTCTCTTCCAGGATGAAATCTCTTGGAGGGCAGCTCTCTGACTTTGTATCTTTGGCTTCTAGCACAGGATCTGGCTGCATCTCAGCATGACATTTTCATTACATTTAAAAAATAACTAGCTATGGGCTATCAGGACGTTCTTCTCATTAGCTTGGGCCCATATAGGCAGGCTTGGAGGCAGGAACTTGGACGACATCACTCTGGGAAGCCTATCTAGCTCCAGAAACCTGTTCCTGCAGTTTTGTTTGGGTCAGAAGCACATTTTTAGACTAACTGATTTCAAAGAATATTCAAAGGAAGACCTTGGATATTACAAATCATAGGGAGGAACCCAAACTAGTTCATCTACATTCTAATGTGCACGGTCTAGCGTATGATGATTACATGCACATGTTTGTAAAGTTACCAAATGGTTGAAAGGGAGCAGTTTCACACTTTTGAGCACATTCAGACATTGCCCGCATTCCCCATATTTCAGATGAGGGCTTGGCTTTCAAGGGCGGAGCAGGCCTTGAGGAATTGGTCAGTAAATTAATGTGTTCTGCATTCATGAGACCTGCAACTTTTATTCTCTGGGCTTCTGTTGATTCTTTTCTTGAATTGATAAGAACATAACTTCTGACTTCCTGATTTTCTTGTGGTTAGAATTTGCCCTAGGAGTCCAAAATCCCATCTACCAATCAGTCTACAAATAATTAACGTGGCCTTACTATGTGCCACATACTTATCCACAGGCCTGGATAAATAAAGCAGTCGTGTGAATATCTCATAACCCTTTGGAAATATGAAGCTTACATCATCCAGAGGGTTTTCATCTTTGCTTACAGAAGGCGAATGTGAAAAGAATTTGGCAGGTGACTTCTAGCTCCTGTTTAACCATTGCCTTCCCTCTTTGAGACCTCCTGTCCCGACCCACATTAACAAGACCGTTTATATGAGATAACCTATAGAATCAAGCTGTTTTAGAAAAGGGAAGATGCAACTAATTCTTAATGCTGGGTGAACTATTTACAAAGGCTTAAGTGTTCCAACTCACGTCTGCCCTATGTCACCGACAGAGAAGGGTCCTGAGTGCCAGGCCTCTTTCTCTTTGTAGAGCTGACTGAATCATTGGTATCTCTGAGGAGCTCTTGCAGCAGACACAACCTGTCCTCGCTTTCCAGGGCAATCAGCTGTTACCAACTGGCCAGCATTCTGGAATCAAAGCCTTAGGATCTTGGGCTTCACATGGAAAACTTGTGATCACACTAATCTCTCTTTCAACTTCTTCTTCTTAACACCTTTCTCTGTTTTCTCCCTTGCCATCAGCCTCCTGGTCATTATTTGTCCTCCACTACTGAATCCTCACCCCCAGCTACCCCACTCAGCTCACTCAGCATAACAGGTGTTCAAGGCCCTGCCCTCTGGCTTCATTCTCACTCTCATTTTGTAATTTTTCCAATTCCCACCACTGTCCCAGGCCCCCGGACCCTCACCCACCCCATGCCTTTTCTTCTGCAGTTTCATACATGGCTCATCCCCTCTGGTCCAAGATGCTTTCTGCCTTACACAACATTTGGGCAGGGGCATGAGTTCTGTCTACCAGCCAAAGGCATTGGAGCTGCACCGCCATCTTTCTCTTGAGGTTTGGGCACCCCCAGAGTTCCTCACAGTCAGATCACACTGATCTGCCACTTCCTAACTGAGTCACCTTGGAAGGGCATTTGACATCTCTGAAAGACTAGGATGGACAGCTGTCCCATTTAACTCGCAGGGGGTGTGACTGCAAAGAACAAACAAGACATAGACCTAAACGAATTATGGAAATTGCAAAGCTATGCAAATTTAAACAGCTATATTGTTAAATAAAATTCAAGATCCTGAATGGATAAGTCATTTTTCCCAGGTCGCCCGGCTGGTGGGTGCAGGAGTTGGGAAGACCCTGGTCTTACAACTTTCAGTGAGATGGATGTGCATTGCTGCGGCCATCGGCTGCATGTCCTTGGGCAAGGTGTTTGACCTCTCTGACTCTCCCTTTCCCCACACAGAAGTTAGGAGGTAACACCATTAACTCCAGTATGAACTATTCCTTGAATGTTTGCTGTGTGCTAGACACTGCTCTAGACCACGGAGTTACAGTGGTAAGCAGAGCGAAGGGCCTGTTCTTAAGGAGGACAGGGGATGGCAGAGATAAAGAAGTAAATGCATAATGTATCAGAGAGTGATAAGTGTCATGAAGAAGAATGAAGCAGAGTAAGGGAACAGAGAGAAATGGCACAGCGGGTGGAGGGAAAGGTACCATGTCTTAATAGGGTGGCCACAGAAGATCTCTCTGGTAAGGTAACATTTGAGCAGACATCATCACGAAGTAAGAATGCAAACAGTATGGATATCTGTGGAAAGAGCATATAGGCAGAGAAAAGTAAGTGCAAAGGCCCTGGGGCAGGAACCTTCTTGATGTGTTTGAGGAAGTCAGGAGGCTAAGGCCAGTGTGACAGGAATAGAAAAGACAAAAGGGAGAGTGGGAAGAGATGAGGTCTGAGAGGTGACGTAGAACCTCGTTAGCCACGGCAAGGACTGTGGCGTTTGTTTTGAGTGGGGTGAGCAGCCACTGCAGGGTTTTAAACAGGGACATAAGTGACAATCTTTGTCCTATTGGTAGAGTTTCTGTGAGAAGCAAATGAGGTAATACACACGAAATTGCTTTATGAACCGGAAAGTTAGGGTCAAGAATATTTCCATGTCGTATAACTGACTGGGCAGCCGCAGAGCCAGAATAGAACACAGTGTCCCCAGGCCGCCATCTTTCCACGGCATCCTGACTCTCCCTCAGAAAGCACGGGGCGCAGTGTCAATCTAGGACCAGGTTGGACCCTTGAGCGAGGTCAAGGACACTCTCTCCTTCTCAAGCCGAAGAGCTTTGTGGACCTCACTGACCTGCCAGCGTTTGACTTTGGTAGGAGCTCCGAGGGCTTGCCATCTCAAACGGGTAGAAAGAAGGGAACTGCAAACATCCAAAGCAGTTTGAGCCTGGGCAGCAGACATTGTCTTAAATTAAACACAGATCTCTGCTCGGGGCTGGACTAGAGAAGCTAAAACATCAGGACTTCAGAGGAAAAACCAAGAGTTATGATAGGTTTTGTAGAATTCCTTTAATATCTGTTTAAGGAGCCACAGAGTGGCCAAAAGCAATAGAGGCAGAATTTGTAAGAATTCCTGGTTGTTTGTGTAGTATTAGGCATGGATTAAGCCTATAACTGTGCGTGAATTGGGGTACCCAGATGTGACCTTGCGTTGCATACCCTTCCGGAGGACCAGCTGGTCCTGTAGATGATTCCATCTGGCCGAGGGCTCTGCCTGGCTCTCCTCCATGTGGACCGGCTCGTGTGATCCTGTAGGATGAGGAGGGGAGCACGCTCTAGTTCTTGGCTGTGGAGCCAGGATCTTCACTGTTTGTCTACGATGGGTTGAGGTTCCTCTTTTCCTTTCTCTTCTCTCTGCCCTCCTCTTTTCTTCTTTCTCTGTTCTTTTTTCCCTCCCTTGTTCTCTCTTGCCATGAGCAGAGGACCGTAACCAACGTTTGATTTACCCTCTATTAAAATTATAATTGTTCATAAGATAACTACCTACATTTCACACCCCCAGAGTCTATGCCCTAAGTGAAAATATCATCACAGAATCTCCATTCCCCATAAAATACACCCTATATACCTACTAAGCGGTCCTTGTAAATCACCAGCTCTTAAGAAAATAAAGTGTCATAGTTTTTTTTAATGAAACTTTGTTGGATTCCAACTGTATAAAAACTATAATGATGTACAATCTGCTAGTGAAATCATGTTTCTTAATCACAGGTACGATTTTCCCAGAAGTGACAGGCAATTGATATTCCAATTTCAATTACTTTAAGTAGGTAGGTTTTGAAAACATAACCACCTTAAGGCTTACGTATTTTTCAAATAATTCTTGTTCTCCTCCAAGGTTTCTTTGCCAGCAGTTCGCTCATATCTGAATCTTGGCAGACTCAGAAATGAGAAGATCTCCTCTAAAAGCACAGAAAACAAGGGGTACAATTGAAAATATGTAGGAAATCCATATAGAGTGTATATAAAACACGCACACGCACGCGCACACACACACTTATTCTTGCTAGAGCAGCTCACTCTGGGGATTCCAAGGGCAGAATCAGGCCCAAGTGGTGGAAGTTTCCGGGCAGACAGATTTCAGATTCCTTAGGGAAGAGCTTTTTTAACAGTCAAATCTGTCCACCAACAGAATTGGCTGCATCACAAAGTTCAGTAAAAGGCTGTTTTTTTTGAGGACTTTGTAAATACCAGAAGCTTCCAATGACAGGATTGTTATAAAAAGAGCATTATTTCATGCCTGCCCATTTAAAAACTATTAAAAAAAAGGAAAGAAGGAGCTGCTGTCATGGCACATGGCAAGCGTGACCTGCTGAGCTGGGAGTGACTGGTGGTGATGTCGCAGGAGCCACATTGCTGGGGTGGCTGCAGATTGTGATCGATGATGACAGCAATCTTGATAATGCAGGGGCCACCAGGGGTTTCAGATGTCTATATATTCTGGCAAGTAACTAATACTTTGAAATATTTAATTGCAATTCTGCAAATGTGTTGTATGCAATGAATCCCTCTTTTTTTTTTTTTAAAAAAAAAAAAAAAACCTTTTTGGTCTTTTAGATCTAAGGCTGAAAAATTCTAAAAACAGCATTCATCCTTGTCAGGTCAGGCCTGGGCGTTCTGAACAGGTGATCTATTGCAGTGAGCTCCCCGCTTCTGTAAGGGATCAAATAGAAGGCAAACAGATATGCCAGAAACATTAAATGAGGGATTTCTGTTTCGAGTGGATAGAGGAAACTGGTAATAGGCTTTTAAAGTTGTGAAATATTTTGAGCACACAGAAAAGTCTAAAGAATAAGCTAATGAATACCCATGTAACTGTGACACAGTTTTGTCATAAAGAACGTTTTGTCATATTTGCTTCAGATCTTTTTTTTTTAAATGTCATTACAAATATAACTGAAGCGTCTGTGTACCCTTCCCTCCACACCCTGCGCTTTCCCTTCTAGAGGTTCCCAATATTCTGAACTTTGTGTTTACCATTTCCAAGGATATTTTTGTGCTTTTACTGAACATACAGGCACATAAATACTATACGGTATTTTTGCATGTTTGTGAACTTTATCTAAATGGTGTCGTGGTATACATATAATTTTGTGGCTTGCTTTTTTGCTCAGCATTGTTTTTTAGATAGATTATTTTGAGATGTGTAGCTCTAGTGCATTCATTTGAATGGAATTACCATATTCCTTAGATGAGGCTCCATCACTGTGTGTCCATTTTTCTGCTTAATGGCGCTGTTGGCTCCTTATTTTCTGCCACCAATGATGCGGTTAGGAATCCTCTTACATGTGTGTTTGGGAGCGTTTGTGTGACAATTTCTCTAGGAATGGAATTGCTTGCTCTTAAAGGATACACATCTTTACAGGATATAGTCAAAGTGTTCTCCAAAATAGCTGAACTAATTTATACTTCCGCTAATTTTTATATCCCCACCAGCTCCTGCTGATAGCAGATTTTAACTTTTGTCAATTGATGATTGTGAAATGGCGTTTCCTCGTAGTTTTAAATTGAAGTTTAATCAAAAGTATCTTCTTTTGATTTGTGCCCCCTTTGTGTTTTGTTTAAGAAATCCTTCTCTACCCGACAAGATCATAAAAATATTCTATTTTATTGCTAATTTTTTTTTAAAGTATACTTGTTTGGTGAGGAAGATTGGCCCTGAGCTAACATCTGTTGCCAATCTTCCTCTTTTTTTTCCTCCCCAAAGCCCCAGTACGTAGTTGTATATCCTGGTTGTAAGTCCTTCTAGTTCTTCTATGTGGGATGCCACCACAGCATGGCCTGATGAGCAGTGTGTAGGTCCATGCCCAGGATCTGAACCAGCAAATCCTGTGCCACCGAAGTGGAACGCGAAAACTTAACCACTTGGCCGTGGGGCCAGCCCCTATTCCTAAAAGTTTTAAGAGATTGCTTTTCCACATGAATCTTGAAACTACCTGGAATTTATTTTTGTGTATAGAGTGCAGTAGGGACCAATTTTCATGATTTTCTATATGATGGTTTTATTTTACATTTTCTGGGTTCCTGGTAAGAATGAACATCTTATGTTTATTGGCCATGTTTCTAGGTTGCTCATTTTGTTGGTGAATTGTTTGTGTATTGATTTATAAGGATCTTTATGTATTATGGATACTATCCTTGTTAGTCATATGCATTGCAAATATCTTCTCCAGTCTGGGGCTTGTTTTTACTAGGATTATGACATCGTATGATGAATATTGGCATTGTGTTGATTGTTTGATAGACTTTCCTTGTAAAACATGGGTCGGGTATGCATTCCGTAGCAGTGGTGCAGTGTTCTTTATTGATTGATTAGATCCAGTTTGCTAATTGTGTTTTTCAAAGTTTCTATAACCTGCTGAATTTTTGCCTGTTTGCATTATCAATTACTGAGCGTGTTATGTTGAAACCTCCTCTATGGTGGAAATTTACCAAAATTGACCATACCAAGAAGGAAGCAGATCTGAATATGTTTTACAAAATTTGTATTACGAAAATCACATTCTCTGGCCACAATGCAATTAATTTAGAAATACATTTTTAAATATTGCCAAAATTACCCCCTTATGTTTGAAACTAAAAAAATTTCTTCCAAAAAACTCATGGGTCAAAAAAGAAAATGAGAAAGCAATTGGAGTTAAACAGTAACAGTCAGGGCTGGCCCGGTGGCGCAGTGGTTAAGTGGCGTAGCAGTTAAGTTGCGTGTTCCGCTTCGGTGGCCCGGGGTTCACTGGTTCGGATCCCGGGTGCGGACACAGCACTGCTTGTCAAGCCATGCTATGGTAGGCGTCCCACATATAAAGTGGAGGAAGATGGCCACGGATGTTAGCTCAGGGCCAGTCTTCCTCAGCAAAAGCAGGAGGATTGGCGGCAGATGTTAGCTCAGGGATAATCTTCCTCAAAAAAAAAAAAAAAAACAGTAATAGTCAAATATTGAATTTGTCAATTTTTCATGTCGTTCTACCAATTTTTGATTGTTGTTAGTTGCCTAGTCATTTAGAACTGGTAGACTGGCACGTTCGTTTACAGCTGGTTCTTTCCTTATTGTAGCACTGTTCGGGCATGCTTGAAGAAAATGCTGTTCAATGTATTCTAAGCAGCATTAGTATGTTCTCTGCACTCGGAAGGGTCTCCTTCACATGGAGTTTGCCGCACTGCCAGAAATGGAAGGGCCTCTTACCATTTCTCTGTAGACAGTCACGTTTTCTGCAAATAATGACAATTTTGTTTTTTTCCTTTCTACTTCTTACAGTTTATTTCTGTTTTCTTGTCCTACTGTATGACCAGTGTCTTTCGCACAGTGTTGAATAAACATATGATTTTTCATTTTATTATTTTATTCCCGATTTTAAATGGAATACTTTTAATATTTTACCCATAAACAGGATATTTGCTATGTTTTTTTGTTACCATTTATTAGATTAAAGGAAGTTTCCTTCTGTTCCTGTTTTGCTGGAATAATTTAAATGACCAAATGCATTGTCTATATAATTTCAAATAATCGTGTGACTTTTCTTCTCTAACCTTTGAGTTTACTGAACTTCATTAATATAGCTCTTAAGTTAAACTATACATGTATTCCCAACAAAAACTAACTTGGTCATTATTTGGTACTTATTTTAGTATGTTGCTGAATTTGGTTTGCTTATACTTTATTTAGGATTTTTGCATCTATGTTTACTAGTGAGGCTGGACTAGAGTTTTCCTTTCTTGTACTGTGTTTCTGGTGTTGGTACCAAGACTGTAAAACCTGCATGTCATGGGTGTCGGTTGTTCCTTCTTTTTCATTCTCTGCAATTCATTATAGAACGGCAGGATTATTTGTTTCTCCAAAGTCTGATAAAACTCATTTAAAAAATGTCTGGGCCATTTGCTGGGTTTTTATGGGTAGATTTTTAATTTTGGACTCTTTTTTTTAGTGGTTTTGTTCTATTCAGGTTTTTATTTTCTTCTTGATTCCATGTTGTTAAATTATATTTTCCTAGGAAATTGTCCATTTCTTATGTCTTTTCAAATTTAGGGGTACGACATTCTTCATGGATTTGCCTTCTGAAGTTACTTCTCTCTGCTGTGTTTGCAGTTGCATTGCCATTGTGGTTCCAAACATGGTTTGTGTCATCTTTCTTTTTTTAAAATCTGATCAGTTTAATTAATCTTTAAAAAAACCAGATTTTGGTTTAATTTGTCCTTTCTAGTGTTTGTCTTCTATTTCATTTATTCCTGCTCTTCTACTATTTATTGCTTCCTTCCTCCTTCTTTCTTTGGGCTTACTCTGTTGTTCTTTATCTCTGGATGTTTAACTCACTAATGTCTGATCTTATTTCTTTTCTAATAAAAGCATATAAATTTCTCAACATTTAACTTGTTCATTTATTCATTCATTCCTTAATTCAACAAATATTTACATGCCAGGCACTGTTCTAGGTTCTATGAATTCATCAGTGGACAATACAACCAAATAGCCTGGCCCTCACATTTTAAAATTCTATTTCAATTCTTTCTTCCATGAATTTGGTAGAAGTATGCTTTCTATTTCCATTGATGTAGGATGGGGAGGTTGATATCTTGGCTATTTCTAATTTACTTGCCTTTTGTTCAGAAAATGTGGTGTGTATGATATTGATTTTTGGGGTACTTTTGAGATTTGCTTTGTGATCTGGAATGTGTTTTTTATTTTTTTTTGTAGAAGTTCCATGTGTGCTTGAAAAGAATCCTGACCAATGATCTTAGGACCCTTTTCAACTTGGCGATTCAGTGGTTCCATGTCCATGTCAATAACCCTGCCTGATCTGACATGTTGTTCGAAGTCGCAGTTAAAAGGGCTTAATTCACATTGTGGCTGATTCAGTGGTGAGTGAAGTGGTTCTTAGGAGCTCTCCACTGTAAGACAGGTTTAATGAGTGCCAGTCCCCTTTTTCTTCTAGAGAGTAGTGGCAGACAATTCTGGAATATCAAAACCAGAAGAATCCGTTAGAGGTTGTCCACAGCCGGAAGCAACCTAGCTGCTTGGGTAATTCTTCAACAGACACTTATGTAGCACTTAAGTATGTACCAGGCACCATTCTGAGTGTTTTAAAAATACCAATGCACTTGATCTTCACACCAGCCCTTGACAGAATTATCATTATTGTCCCCATTTCTCCGATGAGGAAACTGGACCACGGAGAGATGAAATCCTAAGGTTTCAGAAACAGTGGCAGAGTCAGGATTGACTCTAGGCAGCCTCTGATCCCAGGGACCACACTCTCAGTGGTTCCACGATGCTGCCTGCCACACAGATCTGACGTTAAACTCTTGCTAAAAATAATTATTCCTTCGCCCCACCACAGAATTCCAGTTTCAAAATCCCTCCAGCGACAGAACATTGAAAACCATAGTGGTCGCATGTCTCCAGGTTGATTCTGGTGTGTAGCCGAGTTTTGGAACCAGTGTGAGGCCATTCCTTTCATTTTACAGATGGAGGAACTGAGGCCAGAGAGGGTAAGAGATTTGTTCACTAGTTAATGGCATATAAAGAAAAACTCTGGTTCCCTGAGCCCTGCCCCGCTGTCGCTCTGTGTGAGGGTGCGGTAGAGTTCCGCAGTCCTGGCGTCGCCATAGGAAGCTGGCCCACCCCTCTGTGTGTGGCTCTGAACAGCTCGTCCTTCCCCAAACAGAATCCACGGAGACTGCCTCTATTGACTTTCTATCCTTCTGTCCCTTTATCTCTGTCTCTCTCTGTTCGTCTGTCTCTCTGTCTCCTAAGTAAAGTCTAACATTAAGGAGTTGAAGCAGAGATCCTGGAAACTTTGGGGGTTGGTGTGGGCTATGGGGCACATTCTTTTGTAGTGGAGAGAGTCTTAGAATTAAATGGGTCTGGTCCAAGCCCCAGAGCTGCCACGCTCTGGTTTTCTCATATTGGACTGTGTGACTGATTATCCTCTCATTTGTCTCATCTGTAAAGGGGGGCACAATCATACCGACCTTGTAGAATCTTGCAAGGACTAAATGAAAGCACACTTGTAAAGTGCCTGCTGATTCATGGCAACAACGACGACAACAATGACACATGTTGATGGAGGCCCCGCTTATGCCAGGCACAGATCCAGGCTCTAGGAATACAGCAGTGACAAAAAGAGACAAAATCCCTGCCTTCAAGGGGTTTGCAGTCTAATAGTGAGAGACAGACAATAAATGGGTAAACAAACAAACATATCATATGTTCGGTGGAAATATGTACTATGAAGAAAAACAAAGCAGAGTAAGGTGTGGACAGTGAAGACGCAGATGGAGTGGTCAGGAGTGACCTCTCTGGCACACTGACAGTTGAGCAGAAACAATGCAAGTGAAGGAACAAACCCGGTGGCAGTGGGTGGAGAGATTCCAAGCAGAGGGAGCAGCAAGTGCAAAGGCCCTGGTGTGGGGCAAGCTTGCTGTGCTCAAGGAACAGCAAGGAGGCCAGTGTGGCCGGACCAGAGAGTCCTTGAGAGAGGAAGTGGCTGGAGGTGAAGGCAGGGAGGTAGCTGGGGTCAGATCATGGGGGGCCTCTAGACCTTTTGAGAACACTGGATTTACTCTAAATTAGGTGAGAAGTCACTGGGACTCTGAGCAAGGACTGGTATGAACAGACTAACATTTTCTTGTTTTTTTTTGTATGTGAGGAAGATTGACCTCGAGCTAACATCCATTGCTAATCCTCCTCTTTTTTTGCTTGAGGAAGATTAGCCCTGAGCTAACACCTGTGCCAGTCATCCTCTACTTTGGATGTGGGATGCCTCCACAGCATGCCTGATGAGTGGAGTAGGTCTACACCCAGGAACCAAACCTGTGAACCTGGGCCACCAAAGCGAAATGGGCAGAACCTTAACCACTCGGCCATGGGACTGGCCCCCTTGATCAGACTAGCATTTTTTAATGTTCGCCCTGGTTGTTTTGTGGAGACTAGACTATGGGGGGCAAGGGGCGGGTGAAGAAACTGATAGGAAGCTACTGCAGTGGTCCAAGAGGAGAAGATAGTGGCCTGAACTAGAGGACGAGCTATGGAGATGGCAACAAGTGGCCATATTCTGGCTATATTTACAAGGCAAATCCCTCAATATTTGTTGACAGAGCGAGTGTGAGGTGTAAGAGAATGAAAGAAATCAAGGACGATGCCACGGTTTGGGCCTGGACAATTGGAAGACTATTGGTTAGGGAGGAAATCCTAGTGTGAACATGCTGCATTGTGACAGCTGCTGCCATCCATGCAGAGATGAAGAGAGGCACTTGGATGTGTTCAGGGCAATGTTCTGCCTGGCGAGTCGTCAGCATTTAGATGATTTTTCAGCCATGAGATTCTCTGAGCTCACCAAATGGGTAAATAAAGCTAGAGAAGAGAGATGCCCAAGAACGAAGCCTGGATCTGTCTAACGTTTAGAGACCGAGAGGATGAAGGACAATCAAAGTTAAGTGAGAAGTGGCAAGTGAAGTGGGAAGAGAACCAAGAAAGAGTGGAGTCCTGGAGGGTCAGGTGAAGATGTCTCAGGAAGGAAGGGGCCATTGACTGCATCCATTGTTGCTGTTAGACAGGACTTTACAGTGTGATTGGTGCTCAAAAATGTCAGTTGTCATTCTCCTCCTTTCTCAGTCTGTCTTCTCCTTTCCCTGGTGGAGCTGTTCCCTTGCACTGTTTGCCTCACGACCTTCTGGTCTGGGACTGGGCACAGGGAATGACCTCTTGTCATCACTCGCAGACCACCAAGGCTATTGACATCTTACTACAACACCAGGCCAGCTCTGGATGCTTTGGTTTCACACTAAGATTGCACAACAGGAACATGGCACCCTACACGGAAGCACTGTGAATCGCTGCCAGTACCTGAACTTACATTACTGTGATTATTTGAGCCTGATTTGGCCTGGCTCAAATAATTGACCCAGGCCTGGACCTAGGATCTTGAACCCATGTCATTGAGGAGGGGCTTCAGTGAACCCATAGTGGCAACATAAATTCAGGAGTCTATAAATATTCTTGAGTTTAATGTTCCCTATTAAACTGATGTCAACCAACTAACAAGTTAGTGGTTTAAGGAAGATAAGTACCCTCCTCACTTGTGCAAACCCAGCCCGGACCCTCCTCACATCTTGCCCGGGTTATTACAAGAACCACCTGCCTGCTCTGTCTGGGGCCTCATTCCTTTGTAGTCCAGTCACCACACATTAGCTGGTGTGAGCTTTCTGATGGATAGATCAGATCAAGTCACTCACCCACATAAAACCCGTCAGAGGCTTCCCCCGTCATGGCCTATCAGACTCTACGAGGTCTGACCCCCATCTCTGCCTCTCCCACGGTGCTTTGCCGTATTCATCACTCTTGAGCTGCATTCGCTCTTTTATCTGTCCCTTGAGTACAACGGTTCATATCCATCCCAGGGTCTTTGACTTGCTGTTCCTTCTTCTGGAAAGTTCTTTCTAAGTGTTCGCTTTGGCTGCCTGCTGTCTTCATTCTGCTGCCAGCTCATTACTCTCCCAAAGAGATCTTCCCATCCCTAGCTATAGTGGCCCTCCTGCCTTAGCCTTTGTGATTTCCCTCATAGCACCTATCAGGACCCGAGATGATCTCATTAATTGCCTCCTTCTGTGCTGACTGCCTGTCGCCTCTATATGTAAGCTCCTTGAAGAGGGGAGTCTGTCAGACTTGTCGCTGCCATATGCTCCATGTCTGGAGCAGTGCAGAGCATTAAGTAGGTGTTCAAAAAATGACTGCTGACTGATTGACAATCTGAACTGACAAAATTAGTTTTAGGTCTGATTTCTGATTTTCATTAGGTTTCCAGCTTTATTTTTGTGCTCAGGATGGGGTAACTTGTTCCAAGTATAATAAAAGTTGGTGATTCTGCCTGAACATTTGAGCCAGTTGAGGCCTAGTGTGAGGGACATTCTTTCCCAAGGTAGGAGTCGTGGGGTACACTCACTTCACCTCCCAGCCCATGGGTTCCCACCAAGCAATGCCACAAGGTGAGGTGATACCTGGGGTGCTTAAAGTGTTCCTGAAAGAGGACGAAACCTCGGGCAGCCACTCTTTGGAACTCCTGCCCCAGGATGAATTGGCTGATGCCCCAGCTTGAGCTAGAAGAGGCCAGGCACAGAGCAAAGGAGAGTTTCACCCTGTGCAGGATGCAGACTTTCAGGAATCCACACAGCTGGCCAAGTTATGTTAGCACAAAGCTGGCCAAGAGCCTTGGCTGCCTCATTTTCCTCCTGGAGATCCAAAGTCAGTAGCAACTGTGGATTCCCTAATTTCAGAGCACTCGCTACTCTTATTTTGGCTTTCTTTTCTTTTCTTTTTTTTTTTTTTAAGAGTTTATTGTTTCAGGGGAATCTTGAGTGAGGATATAGTGAGGCTTAGAGGTGGACAGTTCCAAAGCCACAGGTTTGGATCCTGACTTTGGACTAGATTCAGAGTGGTTGGAGACCCTTGTCACCTTCCCCTCGGTGTCTCTGTCAGTCCCGTAAGTTAGTTCTGTTATGAGTGCCTGTGTTAAGGAGTGACTTCATCATTGGGTCCAACTGGTCAATTGATTGTCAGAGAGAAAATCCGCTTGAGTAGTTTTAGAATTGGCTTTGCCCTGTCGTGTCTGGTTGGGCAGGGCCTGTGGAGAGCTGGTTTCTGCAAGTGGTCTGAGACGTAAACATGTCACAACTAGACTCACGCACTGCCCGCACTGGGAGTCTGTCTTATGTCAGCATCTTAGCAACCGACATTTTAGTGGCCCTGCTTGGGAAGCATCACTTCCCATTAAAAGACTCGAAGAAGGGAGGAAGAATGCTTATAGGCTTAAGTTCAACAATTACTTCTTGACTGTTTACTATGTGCCAGGCACTGGGCTGGTGACTGGACAAGGTCATATCCCAGGTAGGTCACAGGGAAGACCATGTCCACGGCAGGGCAAGCATCTCTTAGACCTGCTTATCACCACGGGACCCCTGCAGGAGTCTACGTTCGCCTGCTCGTGTGTTGCACTGGGATTGAAGGGGAACAGGTCGCAGAGGTGTGGGACAGCCAAACTCAGAAATGCCAGGTGGGTTTGAGGAAAGTAAGAGCCAGTCATGGGAGGGGGCCAGAATCATAGCAGCAGAATCTCGGTCGCCATCGGCAAGCTGAGGAGCCTGGCCCTGGAGGTCGTACCTGGTGAGGAGCCGAGGGGCCAGGCCCACATTAGAACAGCAGAGCCCAGGTTCCACCAAGAAGGTACTGAAATGATTCAACCCCCACCTCCTGCTGAAGGCCTGTCTCTGTGCTCATGACCCCCTCTCTCCCTGTCTGCTCCTGGACTTTTGCTCAAAAACGATCCCTTTTCTTTCACATTTATGATCTCTAACTTCTCAATATCTCCTGTCCTATCCCCAGAATCAGGTCAAAGCGTCTTCTCTCCTAATCAAACTCTCCCTCAAATATCTACCTCCCTCAGGCTACCTTGCCCTCAGTACCGCTCTCTCCCTTTTTCCTTCTGCTGTTCTTCTCCACGTTCCCACCTTTGCTTCCTTCCATCCCGTCTGCCCTTTAATAGCTTTACAATTTGTTTCCCTCCCAAAGTCTTCTGAAACTGGCTCTCTAGCGATCATTGGTCACCTTCCTAATCAATACGCCCTGTGGCCTCCACTTTCTCTTTCCTCCTTGTTCCTCGCTGCCTCTCCCTTTCAGGTTTTGAGAGATCGAATCATGGATTTGTGGCCTTGGCCCCTGAAGACTTGCACTTTTTGTGTGGGATGGCAGGATAAGGACTTCGGAGACTGGTGTGCCGGTCACCCAAAAATATGTTAGGCAGGAGTCTTCCTGGCACATGAACAGCTCTGACAAGGGAGGGGCGCTGGCACGGGTCAGAGTTTTCTCTTTAATGAGAAGGACTGAGTAGAAGAATGCCAGACTCGGATAAGCCGGGCGCCACCCAGGCTCTGTTATACTTTGACCTGTTTGCAGAGTAGTAGGCAAATCTGGATTAAACTATGTGTCCTTGTCCCTTGGGTTTGGATGAAGCAGCATGCCTAATTGAGATTCTCGCCTTTTGGGTCTCAGCCCTTTTTATCCAGGTTCCCAAGGATTTGAGTAGATACGGACAGGATTAGATTAGTCGATACTTTAAACCTGCCTCCAAAGGGAGTGTGGGAGTCGAGCCTTTGTCTGGAGGCAGCTGGGGCTTTAAGGATTGACTGGAAGAAAATCCGTGCTGATAGTGAAAGCCCGGGCTTTGGGTTAATTAAGAGAGTCTTCTGATTAAAGCAGAGAGGGGTGACTGGTCCTCCTTGTGAAGGATTGTCCTTCCCCACGCCTCTTGTAGCGCTCAGCTGGTCTTTCCTCTTGGCCAGACTTCCTTCCCTTTGCTAATTTCCCAGAGCTTTGCATGTTCCAAAGCCATCCCCGCTCCCCAGGGAAATAATGGGTTCAGCCCCACTGCTCAGGCCCCGATTCAGGGGTAGAGTTTTGGCATCTTCCCCACCACAGTTCTTGTTCCTGAGTTGCATTTTACTCTTCATTTCTGTTCCCCCACAAAGTCCTAATCATTGAAGTAGGAAACTGGAAGAAGAAGAGAGCTAGGAGCAATGATTAATGCTACTTTTTAGTGGTCTTTGATGAGGATTTTAGGCTGGTTAATTTTAAAAAACTGCAGATGAGAAGCAGGCTCTGAGGACTGGAATTTGCTTGCTCTTTGAGAAATATTTGCATTTGTGAAGGAAGGGGGGATGAACCTTGTAGGTACCTGAAATTGGCCACCCCAGGATATGTCTCTTTGGCATCGGGATTGTTTTGGGCTGATTGCTTTCGATAAACTGGGACAGGGAAGGAGGCTCTGAGGAATGGAACTTGCCCTTTGTTAGGTCACATTTACATTTGTAAGGTAAATCTCTATCTGTAAAAGGTGCCTCCCTCTCTGTACCAGGAATAAGAAGAGAGATGACCTTGTCCCGAGAAACTCTTAATGGGGAAGGCAAGAACTTAAGTTGGTTGCTGTCTGGCAATCTCCTGTAACTGATTTAGGGTGGTGGCTTCTGACCTTTACTTAATCCGATTTGATTCTTGTCTAAAAGTCATGGGATCACCCAATGACCAGACCCCACCTGCACTGATACCATTTTAACTATTTTTTCCTGTTCTTTCCTTTGTCTTGTGAAGAGATGACTCACATACCCAGGCCTTATAAAATTAGCCCTAACCCTCAACTTGGGGCAGCAGCAGCGGCTCTGCCTGCCCATGGGTCCTGTCCCCATGCCAGCGGGGGCAGCAGAAGCGGCAGCAGCAGAAGCTCTGACTGCCCATGGGTCCTGTCCCCATGCTATTCTATTCTCTAAATAAAAGAGCACTACTGCCAGATCTTAAGAGTCTAAGAAATCTTTCTTTCGACTCCTCGGCTCACCAACCCCGCATCAGTCTTGTCAGATTTTACCGGACATTCATGATGATAATACAACAATCCTCATAATATGGACATTTCCTCAATGTTTTTACCTCTCAGCACAACGTCAAGGTAAAGACGTAAGAGGGAACCAGTGTGGGCATTGGGCCAGACCTCCTAGTTTCCTTTTCAGCAGTCCTGTATTTGCTGTGTAACCTTGGGAAAGTTTCTCTCCTACTCTGTGCCTGTCCCCCACATGTTTAATAGAGGTAATCACGCTGGTCCCCTCCCTGCCTCAGAGGGAATGAGAGGATGAATGAGATCATGTCTGTAAGTGTGTGGAATTCCTTGGAGAAAGGTACTGAGGAAATTCACAGATGTTGGGTATTTGCGCAGGACTCCAAGTTCTTGGAAGCACAGCCTCGTGCAGAGGACACCTTGCGTGCTGCTGACATTCGGCATCAAGCCAGAGCATCCATAACATTCAAGGGGAACTGGGTGTCCCCCAGCCTCCATGCTGGGCCCCGGCTGACCGGCCCAGACTGATGAGTGCCAATCCCATCCACAGCGTTTCTTAAGCAAGGAAATCGCACGCGTTTCATTGGAAGCCTATCCCAGGGTTCCAGAAGTCCTTGCTTAGGGCAATCTTCCCAGTGTGGGGCTACACGAACTCTCACTTCCTTTCGTTCCATCGTCAATGGGACATAGCTGAAGGTCATTCATTCATATTTGTTTAGCAGCTATTCTTAACCAGGCGAAGGATTAGGTGGTGAACAGGACACACCCTCTGAGCTGAGGAAGAGTGGAAAAGGCAAATAATTAAAGAGTGCATAACACGAACTGTGCATAATTCCAATAGGCGGAGACCGTGCCCTGTCCAATCATTTATAACCCAGCTTAACTCAGTCGGTAAAACAATGTTTCTTAACTATTCTCAGTCAAAGACATGCCAAGGGCTTAACTCCATTGGTTAAAATGTTTTTAAACTTTTTTAGATGGCCTCCTTATTTTTCTTCACTTTCTCCTCCATACGGTGTTTATATCCATCCCCTTTCCCTCCATCTCTGTTAGAGTGAACGCACACGCACGCGCACATTCCTGAGCCTCCTCCACTTGAATTTGGTTCTTTCACCCTTGCTGTCAAGACTGTCTTGCAAAACACCCAGATTTCCGTAAACATTAAGTGGGACTTGGTGGATGCAAATGAGGCCAAGGAAGCAGGGTAGAATCACTGTATTTCCATCGTATGCACAAGGAAGGGACTAAAGGATATTCATTGAATGGTATTACAAACCCTCAGGAAAACAGTGTTCCCACCACTGATGGGGACCAAGCCTACTGGAAGTCAGTGCCGCATGCTGGCTTCGCAGAGGGCCCAAGGGAGGAAGGCCCCAGCCTTCCTTTCAGATGTCCCTAGGCCTTCAGTAGAGTTAAATGCTCTCACTTTGTGCTTCCGCAGTACTTAAATGTACTTCTGTTTTATTGCTAGTAACAATTGACTGCATTTGTGGCACTGTTTATTAGGATAAGTCTATTTCTCCTTCTAGAACACATGCTCCTTGAGGGTGGAACCACATCTAATTTGTCTTTGTCTCTCCTTAATCCAGCACATAGTAAATGCTGAATGAATATTTGGGAAGGAAAGAAGAAATATAGAAATTTTATATATCGAAGCCCATAAGAGGAGCTCTGGAAATTCCTGTCCATGGTACCTAGTTAGCATCACAAGGGGATGAGTGTTTAAGAAAGATTTTTTTTGCTGAGGAAGTTTCACCCTGAACTAACATCTGTTGCCAGTCTTCCTCTTTTTGCTTGAAGGAGATTGTCCCTGAGCTAACATCTGTGCCAATCTTCCTCTGTTTTGTATGTGGGTCGTGGCCACAACACAGCCACCGATAAGTGGTGTAGGTCTGCACCCAGAAATTGAACATGGGCCAAAGCAGAGCGTGCTGAGCTTAACCACTAGGCCATGGGGCCAGCCCCCAAGAAGCATTTTTTAAGCAGATGATGTAGATAGTAGTTCTGCAGGGGTTGACAAATTTGGCTGATGGTCTATGAAAACTCAAGTATGCTTTTCATTTCTTGGGGGTGCAGTGGGCAGGTGTGAAGGGCTCTGTAAGGAGAGGGGAAATCTGCCCACCTGCTGGCTTTGTAGAGGTTGTCCCACCTCGTCTGGGGGCGTTGCCTGTCTCTATGCCTAATATCAAAACTGTCCGTTTTCCAGAAGAGAAGAAGCCAGTTTGAGTAGAATTATCTCTTCTGCCACTTGAGGGGAGTGCTGCACTAGCTGAAGCTTCAGAGAAATGGCCAGCTTCTCTGTGGGCAGAGCAGCTATTTCCAGAAGCCAGGCTGGCTTTAGACGGTTGCCGCAGGCAGTTGTCCTGTCCAGCCCTTGGCTCTCCCTTGGGGTTCCCTCCTCTATTCGGTATAGGTGGAGCTGGAATGGTGAGGAAGGGAATGATGGAGAAGGAAAGAACTTGATCTGACCAGGACGGGTGGGCTGTCACTTGACTTTACTCCTCCCATATTTTCTCATTTTCACGGAGACTCTTGGGGACATGCTAAGAATCTTGTTGGTCCCCTGTAAGCCCCCAGCTTTCCTATGGCTCTTCCCCAGTCTTTTGCTAAGTGGCTAAGTTCAGAGACAGCCCCTGTGCCTCACTACTCTGAAATCCAGGCCCTTTTCCAGGGCGGCTTAGCAAATCTTTGGAGCCTTCTTTGCCTTTCCTCCCACTAGCCATCCCAGGAGTAGAGAAGGCTTGTTCCTCATAACCAAGCCAAGGTGAGCACCACGGTCTCCAGGCCGCACTGAGTCTCTACTGTATACAGATCTGGTCCCAAAAGAACCCTGGCTTCTTGATAACCTACTGTGTGCCTGACGCAGAACTACAGCTTTTCCCTATATTTCTCACTTAATCCCTCTTACATCATCTCCAGGGTAGATTAACTATATACGTTGTATGGAGGAGAAAATGGGGGCTCACCAGAATAAGTAATGTGCCAACATCTCCTAGGCTAATAAGTAGTGGGGCCAGAATTTCTACCAAGGGCCCATGACTCCAAAGCCTGTGCTTCGAACCATTGTTTCAGCAGCAGCCTCTCTAGGACCTCCAGAGGGAGGATGAAAATGAGTGAAGAATATGGACTTTATTCTCAAGTGATTAATGGTTGGGATGGGAGCCAGTGTAATCACATGGGAAGGAGGCACCAGAAATATCTGCAGATGGGTGTGGCATGCCATGTTCTGCATGCTCAGAGGGGCATAGAGGTTTAGCATGGAATGTGGTTAGTAGGATAGGTTTCCTAAAAGAAGTCATGTTTTTGAGCAAGACTGAAGGCTAGCTCAAAGGCAATTAGAGTTGTTGGGAAGAAGTTGTGCTCCAACGATGAGTGATATTCCCAGGAGGGAGCTGGCTAGCTGTCAGCCAAGACCCCCAGCCCTCCCACGGCCTGCAGAGAGGGACAGCTCCGTGCACAGTGCCCAGGCTCTATACACCAATTTCTTGTTATTCAACTGTTCCCCCACTGGATTATCAATCCTCAATGGCAGATCCCTTCTCCGGCTCAGTACTATATTGTCTGTGACTAGCCCATGGTGGGAACCCGGGGAATGTTTGTGAATTAGTGCTCTGATCCCTCAGAGGAACAGTGGTCCCACTGTTGGCAATGACCCAGATGCTGAAAACCCGAGATCAGCTGGCATTTCTGGCGGGGCTGCTTGCTGCTAGATCTTGGTACCACATTGTAAGCCGAGGAGCCCCAGGGTCTGGCGGGGGTGTAGGAGGGACACCTGGCATGAAGGGCCCCAGGGCTCATGCTGCGCCTGCCCATGCTTTGAGTGTACTGGGGTGGGGATGGGGAGGGTTGTTTACAGTCTCCTCTCTCTACTTCCTCCTGTGCCTGCACATGTCTGCCACAGTGAATTATACATGTGGGGACACTATGCCACAAGGGGCAGAGGGAGGACCCAAGTGGAGTGTACTCAAGAGAGATGAAAGTAGGAGTGGAGGCAAGACAGATGGGAGACCGAGCCTTGAAGAGTGAGACTAGCCAGTGTATTCACTGAAGGACGGGCACCATCCTACAAGGTCCTGTCGTGGCCTCCTCATGAAGCCCTCTCTGACCTCCCCTGGCCACGCTGGGTGCTCCTTCCTCCCTCCTCTGAAGTTCTCTTACACATCTCATCTGTTTGACTCTTTGGCATACAATTATGGTGGTCATTTGATGACCCGAAAATCAGGACATGTGATTGAATGATGAAACTGAAAGTTAAAATTGAGGTGGTCCAGAAAAATGCTCTAGATGTGGTCAAACAGAGATGACTCTACGGCCCCCCTCCGATGCTGATTTACCCATTTAAATCTGTTGATGTCTGTTTGTTTTCAAAGTCCTCACTTGTCTGAGCCTTGTCTGCTGCACTGGGTTAGAATCTTGCAGGGAAGAGGGTGTCATTGCACTCCCTTTATGGTTTGAATCTCTTGCAGATCTCTGCCGGTTCATCCACGCTTTTGAGAGTGGGAGAGAGACATCTGAGTCTTTCCTCTGTTTCTTGTTTTTTTTCCCCCTAAGTAAGATAATTCAAGATCTTGCCTGAGCTGTGTTTTCCGTCTTTAATTGTGGGGTTATGAAGAGAGAGGGCACGAGAAGGCTCACAATGATCATAGGGTGAGAGCTGGAGATAGTGTGTCTCACGGTCCAGGATCGGACATGTGTTAGAACACACAGGGTAGAGACGGGTCCAAGAGCTCAGCGGAGAGGAGACAGCCCTGGGGGATACTGGTGACATCATCACAGCTCCGATGCTCACAGGGTCCTATAGGTCACCATTCCTCTCTGCTTCTTCTGGTAAGTATAGACATCTCGGTGTGGAAAAGAAAAACTCAGTGTCTTCTTCTCCCTCCATCTGCCTCCAAATAAGAGCAAACTCCACCCATTCTACTCAAGTGAGTATCTTTCTTGAGTGCCCAGAGATGGTATCAACCAGACGGTTAGCTCCTTGAAGATGGAGAACAATAGTTTATCAGTTCATTTCTCACCATCCCTGTCACGGCAGTAGATATGTGGCAGCAATTCAATAAATCCTTAATACACAGGGAAAGAGATGGCCAGTCTTTCTCTGTCATCTGCTCCTGTGCTTAGCTACCTTTACAAAAACAGGACTCTTCTAGTGCCTAACACAGTATTTCTTGGCCTGCAAGACGTGACCTGAGCTGGGGACAGAAAGTTCCCGGGAGATTGGAACTGAACAGCTTGGGCTGCAAGACCTCTTAGCCTAGCCTCCAGCCGCTGCCTGTGGCTGCTGTGAGCATGTTCTCTTCACCCCAGACCTACCACTGCCCAGGCCTCCATCTTCCATTGTCATCGTGGACCTTCCACATTCCTCCCCTTTGCCTAGCCCTGCAGAGACAGAGACAGAGAGAGAGAGGGAGAGCAGAGAGGAGAGGAGAGGAGGAAAGAGGAAAGGAAGAGATAAGAGGGGAGGAGGGGCAGGGAAGAAGAGGGGAGGGAAGAGGAGGGGAGGGGAGAGGAGAGGGGGCGAGGGGAGGGAAGAGAGAATACAGCCTATAATTCAGTCAAGAGCCTAAATATTTCTCTAGTAGAAATACTGGGTTATCTCTTAAAATCTCAAAAGACCAGAATCCCCAGCCTATCTTTTCGTTTTGATAAATACAAGAATTGGGAAAATTTAAGAATCTAAAATGGTGGACTAGGAAGCCTAGAAAGAGAGGCCCAGGTCTTAGTATAAAGAAATCAAGAACCATTGATCTAAATTTAGCTCTACCCATCTGTTTCCTCCCTTCTTCCTTGGAAAAAGGAAACTCCATTAAAGACAAGGAACTGATACCATTTTAAAATAATCTACAAAGTAAAGCAATGGGCCCCTTCTTCCATAATTTTCTCTAATTATGTTTCCCACCCTGCTGTTTTCCAACACAGTCTATTCTTATCTTCCAGACCCATGAAGGAAACTTTGCAAGACTGACTGTTCTGCTTTCCTGGGGGTTGGTCAAAGGAAGTGTAGGTTTGTGGGTTGAACAGAGAAATGATGGAAAAGGAGAACTGTCAAGGAAGAGATGTAAGAGCTTAATAAATAGCCTGTCAATGCGAAAAATAGCCACAGGGGCCTATACGTAGTAATGGGCTCCAGGGAGTAAGAAGAGGATATGAGACTGAATAAGGAAGGAAAAGGTTAGAGGAGGAGAGTAAATTTCCTCCTGGGTGGAAGTGACCCCAAGAGGAGTAGGGAATTTGTTCATGAACTTGCAGTGGGATTTGCACTTTTAGCGTTATTCCCAGGCTTGTGATTGGGAAGATGAACAGGGTCGAGTCTCTCAGCCACTGAGTCTCCTCTGTGCCTGGCCCCAACTCCGAAAGCTGTCCTCAAGGAGCGGTTCTCCAGGGACACACTGCTTTGGCTTTGTGCTTGTGGGAAATTGATTACACCTTGGACACTATACCTCACCCTGATTCTTCTGTCCTTGATGTCACTGAAACAAAAGTCACAAAATCCATAAAATTCATAGCAAGTGTGAGAGGGGGAAGGGAGCAGCCTTAGACATCACCAGCCCCCATTCCCTTTGCAGAAGAGAACGCCAAGGGCAGAAGGGGGAAGTCACTTCCTTGATGTCACGTGGCTGCCGAGCTGACTCCATCCCAGGTCTGTTGATGGGAATGCTGCCTGTTGCTCTGATTTATCTGAGGTCTCTTTCCTGTTGAGGGATCACCTTTCCAGACGGAGCACAAGTAGTGCCCTTGTGCAAAGCCCTTTGCACAGGTTCTGTGACAGGTGCCAGTGGCACCAGGTCCTTAGACAAGTAACACATGTCCCCTCCATGCTGGGTGTGTCAGCTTGAGCCTGGAGTGAAAAGCTTTTCCACTCTTCACTGAAGAGCATGTCTGTCACCCAGAGGCTAGTGCTTCTAGAAGATTAACCTTGTCTCTCTCCTTTACCCTGAGACCACCTCCCATTAACCCACCTGATCAGAATTCCAGCAGGTGGCTAGCCACCACTATCCCCTCTCTGCTTTATTGTTCCCTGGGATCTTTCCTTTCATCATTACATGGCCCTGAGTTGATAGAGCCCCAGAGCTGAAAGTGACAACTTAGGGGTTCCAGTAGGATTTCTACCATATCTCTGACAGGTGCTCATTTAGAGATGGAGAATTTACTACTTTATAATGCATCCTGCTCCCCCTTTTGACCAGGAATCACACGATTTGTACACAGTGCTCTTGTGTGCTGTTCTCTGAGCCCGCACAGCAGAGGCAAAGCTGTCTTCACAAGGCAGTTCTTCAGATGTTGGAAGGCGGCTGTCCCGCCTCCCTTGAGTGTTCCATTCCCAGCAAAGCATCTCTATTTATTTCACCCATTCTTTACTTGACAGTGTTTCCAGATCCTTTCCTATTCTGGTCACTCTTTCCTATTTGTCAATGTCCCTTTTAATAAGAGGGTGCCAGAGAAAACTCCAAAAGTGTGTACAATTAGATTCCGATTAGTTCCAAATATGACACATCTGTCAGCATAATGTAAGTTTTAGAGGCCACATTACGCTTTCGGCTTATATTGAGCTCAGATTCAACAGACCTTCTAAGTCTTGTTCATGTGAGCTGTCATTGGCATGGCCTGTACAAACCCACGTGCTTTTTGGAGGCAGTAAATGAGTCAGCTGTCTGATTCAAATGCAACTTGTTGACTTCAGCCAATCTTACTAGGCAGCTGATGTCTTTACGGACACTCCTCCTGCCAAGCAGTGTGTTATCTACTCTTCCCAACCTAGTGATATTTGCACATTTTAAGCTTGCTGTTTCTGTCTTTATCCAAATCATTGATAAAAATATTGACCAAGAAAAAGCAAAGGACTGTGGCACACAATCAAGGACCCTCCTTCATTATTTCACTAATCAATACTCCTTGGGTATTTTTACTCAACCAATTACAAATTCATCTGATTCCTCGTAGTACAGAAGATTCCTACATAGAAGATGGTGTTCCGCCCACCTCAGCCATGTGTTCCAGTAAATGCTTTGGAAAATTTTAGCCTCAGTCCTCAGTGCTTGCCTTGATACATCTGGTTACGTGGAGACTGTGGTTCCAGACATGCCAGCCTTTCCTGTGGCGGGGGGCTGCTGATGATTCGGCTTCCTAATCCAGAGCCCAGAGATGCCTAGTTGGTGCCCTGAGGATTTTGGCTCAAGTGTGAGCGGGCTTGGAGCCAGCCTCTAGGCACCAGTCCAGGGGTCTGGTTGGACAGCCCTTCAGAATTCCTAACATAAATGATCCTGTCAAATCTGGTGGACGGTGGAGGTATAGGGATCAAGCTATGCAGCTAGTGTTCCAACTGAGAGTCTTTCTCAATTAGCATCAGAACATCCTCAAGGCCACCCCTAGGAAATACATGTCGAAATCTGCCAGCTTCCATTATCCAGGGACCACTACCTCTGAACTGAGACTGAAAAGTGGAGCTTCTCAGCAAGGAGCCGGGTTCAGTCAGGGCCCAGGGGTTTGACGGCTTTGGGAAGGAAAGCAATGGGTCTGCATTCTCACTCTTTCCCTGGGGTGGGTTTCTCCCCTACCTCTATCTGATCTTCCCTCCTGCTTATCTGATGCAAACGCTGCTCATTTGTTTTCACAGTCTTTCATTCTGAAACGTGACTCTGCTTTCTGTACATTGTGCTTCCTCCACAACGTTCCAAGAGAGTGTGGACTGTGGAGGAGAGGCCATCTAGGGATGTTGCTGCCCCAGGCAAGAGCACCATATTTTCCATTGAAGAAAAGATGAGACAAGTGTTCCTTCTTTCTTTCCTAGGAACAAAGTGCCTCTAGAAAGATGTGAGTCCTCACGGGTGGTCATTGCCATTGGTTAGGGTGGCCCAGCCTTCCGCTGCTCCCAGTGCTTGGAGAGGACCCTGGGTAGATCATGTGGGTAGTGCAGTGGTGAGGCAAGGGGTGCAGCTGGGTGGGACTCCCGTGACCTCTGCACTTCAGAGGAGGGCACAGCAGCACTGGGACACTTCACCAGGGACCTTGGCAGAACTAGAATATCTATTGTTCTCCTTTCTGCAAAGTCGCCCGTTGCTAAGGGGAGAAGAGGAGGGGTGGAGGGGGATAATGGATGCTGTGAGCTTTCTCCTTCCTCAGAGGAGGACCTCAGATCCCCATGAATACTGACAGGATAGTAAATAAATAATAAAAGGATAATACCTTCTTGCACCTCCAGACTTTAACGGGTGGAATCATGTTCTCTTTGCTTATATTCTGAAGCGGTGAGTGGCTTGACCCTGTTGCCTTCCAGGGGGTGTTGGTTTGCGTTTCCCATTTGTCTCCTGTGGATCTGATTTCTGTATGAACAGAATTGGCTCTCCACACCTTATTCTCCTTTGCACTTGGTGGCAGGGGCCTTCCCAGAACCACCTCACTTTCTCTAAATGTCTCCTGGAGCTCCTTCCTTTTCCTGCGTCGTGTCCCCCCTCAGTCCTGAGAAGCTATCTCTTCTCTCATGCCAGCAGATTATGTTTGCATCTTTCCAATATGGTGTCAACTTTGCAGTACATTTTCTTCTTTTTTTTTGTGAGGAAGACTGTCCCTGAGCTAACATCTGTGCCAATCTTCCTCTATTTTATGTGGGATGCTGCCTCAGCCTGGCTTGATGATTGGCGCCAGGTCCACTCCTGGGATCTGAATCTGCGAACCCCAGGCTGCTGAAGCGGAGCAAGTGAACTTACCCACTATGCCACCGGGACGGCCCCTGCAGTACATTTGTAAAGGGATAAATCTTTTATTTTTAGCATCTTTATTTTCAAAATCTTAGGATGAGGGGCATTTAAAAATAACTTATTGTATCTTTTCTCTTTATAAAACAATGCTTGTTTACTGCAGGAAAATTTGAAACTACAGATAAGTTTTTTAAAAAAGCAAAGAATGATCACTCTTAATGTGACCACTGTTAGCATTTTGGTATATTTCCTTTTACTCTTTGTGTGCATGTGTGTGTCTGTGAATGCAAATCAAATGGGCTGTACTGTACACTTTGTGACCTGAGTTTTCACCCGATAATTATTGTGGACAGGGAGCCGTTCTGTCTCTTGCTTTTTGGTATGGGGCTTCTAAAACCAAACAGAGTGGCCGCGCTTGTCGTTCATCCCCCATCTGTACAAGATGACGGCCTGGTGTGTTTGTCTCTTGGCCAAGCCGTGACTGAGTGTTTTTTTCCTTTCTCTCTTTATATCTGTAAGATCTTTCAGTGGCTGATTCCTTTCCAAGATGTATTTCTCATCATTGTATCTTGGTGCTCAGAGAGCTTCTTGCCCTTCTGGAGAGGTCATTGGTGGCTCTTGCTAAGGGCCCTGCTGTCCTTGCGCCCCCTGTCGCCCCTGTGACCGGGAAAAGCAGCCCGTCTGCTCCCTGGTGAGGAGGCAGAGGCCCGGATGAGGAGGGGGAGAGGGATGGGTCACAGAAGCACCATGCTGGGAGGAGTGATATGGCTCCAGGTCCAGGAGAAGTCTGGAGAGAAATCTCTGTGGCAGCTACAGAAACGAAAGAGCCTGGGGTGGGACAAGACAGACCTCCCAGCCTTCGAAGGGCTGTTCAGCCAGAGGGAGATGTGTCCTGCTCTCCATGGCCCTGAGGATGGGTGAGTACAGACGCTGCACGAATGGCTGAGGCAGATGAGAAGGCAGAGCTCATGGAACCTTTATTTTACAGACAGGAAACTGAGTCCCAGAATGGCAAAGTTCTTATAGCAAGTAACAGTGGAGCTCGGGCTTGGGAACAGACTCCTGGCTCCCAGCACAGAGTTATTGCTGCAGCCCAGTGTCAGAGCAGATCTAAGAACTGTCCTGACTGCTGGTGGGGCACTGGGACAGGTGACCAAGGGCAAGTGTGGCCCCTCCTTGAAAAACAGCAAGAATAAGGCTCAGTTCACTTCCTGTTTTCTGTAAGAGTAGGGTTTGGGGATGTGGGGGCCCAGAGAAAGTGATGATTGGCATCCCTTCCCCTAAAACAAACCGGTCAACCAGGAAGTGATTTAAACTGAGACTGAGATTAAGAAGCCCAGTGACTAAGAAGTGGTCCCTGCCTTCAGAGAGTTTAATGACGTGCTACGTTGTGTGGTGGAGGTTTTGCATGCTATGGAAGCACAGCAGAAAAAGACGGGTGCTACTGAGCTGCAGCTGGTGGAAAGCTTTCGGAAGGAGCTGGTCTTACAAGGATGAATAGGATTTACATACACATAGTAGCAGGAGGAGTGTTGCACCAGCCCACGGAGTCACACGGACCGCCGCTCAAATTCCAGCTTCTCAGTTTCATTCATCCATCCATTCATTCTTTCACTCACTCAACTAATACTTACGGAACTGTTCTAGGTTTGGGGATATGACAGCGGCCCCTGTTCTCATGGAGCTTACATTCCAGTGAAGTGGCAGAGTGACCTTGGGCAGCTCAACCTTTCTTCCCTCAGTTTCAAAACGGGAGTGCTGAGTCCCACCTCACAGGGTCGTTCTGAGTGAGCCAGATAAGTGTGATGAAGATTAGTGAGAAGGCGTGTGTAAAGCCCTTCACGGCACCCAGCACATGTGAATGTCACCCACAGGCTGTCACTATTACTGTCATTTTTGTGATGATGTTATTATTATTATTATTAGAGAACCAGAGCTGGAAGGTAGGCACTCCCCTGGTATCTGGAGAAAGGCCTGTGGGGAGAGAATTAAAGCCAGTGAGCGGGGTCCAAGCTGGTGCAGTAGGCAGTGGGGTGGGTGGTGGAGGGGTGGTAGTGGTGTCCTGTTCTGGACAAAGGCTATGGGTTCCTAAGAGCCATAATGACGATAAAATAAGTGATTTTATCCAGCACCAGCACCCTCCTGGGTCCTCTGCTAAACAGTCTGCAAGGATAATTTCATTGATTTCTCCATCTCCCCTGGGAGGCAGAGGGTTACAGATGAGGGAACTGAGGCTCAGGCAACTAAACGATGACCCAGAATCAAGCAGTAAAGCCAGGATTCAAACCCAGCACTCATGACCTCTACATGCAAGGTGGTCCACCCGGGGTGTGCTGGAGTGGCTGGCAGCCGGCAGCTGAGGGGATGCCGTGTCTGAGCAGAGCTCCGCACTCTTGCCAGGGAGGGCTTCTAGGAAGAGGCAGCCGCCACGGCTGACAGAAGCTGGGACCCTGGAGGGAGCCTCGTGCCAGCCCTTTTCTGTTCTGGAGACAGTGCTTGCCAGAGCTGTGAGTGCCTCCTTCCGGCTGGGGGAGACTCCCCAGGGCTGTGTGGGGAGGGCTGACTGTGCCTGGGGACTGTGTTGGGTCCCTAAGGAAAGGCGAGGGTGAGAGCCCAGTTCACTGTCTGGGCACTTGAGTTGAGGTTCTCTGGGGCCTGGAAAAGATGGTACCTTGCGGGCTAGTTAAAGAAGTCCCCGGCCCACGGCAGTCCTGCCTCCTCTCCTTTCCTCTGCCCGAGCTTCTTCGGCAGATTTGCCATCGTCTGCAGCGGTGAGTGGGGAGAGGTCACGCTCTACAACTGAAGCAACCACTACTGCCCAGGGAACTCTCTTTCACTTTTGGGATCTGGGCGTGAATATTTTTTTCTCCAGCCTCTGTTGCACGTGGCTGAAGCAAGCCCTAAAGAAGGGTCACGTGCCCAGATCAATCTGATCAGAGAATGAGGACCTCGGGAGGGTCCCTCACAGGCAGAGAGGAGAGGCTGGTCATCCCTGGACCACGTGGAGGGGAGGAGAGGCGGCCCTGGGAGAGCACTTCCCATTCCTTCCCCAAACCTCGCTCTGTCCCTGACCCTTACTTACCCACTTACTCTTCAGTCAGCTCTATCAGTGGGTGGCCTGAGGACTGCCAGCAGGTAACCATTAGGATCCATGGGGTCCCCAAATGAACATTGAATTCAAAGAAAACTGTTATTTCTGCTTCTCCAGCAGGAGACTAGGAAGGGACCACTGGCTCAGGAAAGGCTCAAAGTCAGCCATCGCTGCGTGGGCCTCAACTGGCTTCTGTCAGTTCCTTCTTCATGATTCATCTCCCTAACCCACGTTCCATTAAACTGGAATTTAGTGATTATTCAGAGTCCCCTAATATTTATTTTATGAAGTGGCTTCTCTGTGCCAAGTACTAAGTTGGGGCTTTCACAGAGTTAGGTCATGTAGTCATTTAAAAACACAGGGCTCAAAGTTTACCCTTGCATGATCTATGAGAAAAAGGTTTACTAAGCAGATGAGTGGTGTGCGCAAGACTGCCAGGGCTGATTTAACCTGCTGAAGAGGACAGACGCCTGCCAGTGCTTCAGAAGCGCTTGCTTACGTGCACAGACAGCAGATCCAGGAGACAGGGCCATGCAGTGGGAAGGACCCGGGACAGAAAGGCAACAGAACTAGACTCCAGTGCTGGTTCTGTGCCACATCCCGGCCACTGCACGGCGCCATCCAGTCCCCGTTTCTCCAACTTGTCCGTGGAGATAGCACAGCCCTCCCCAAAGCCGAGGCACTAAACGAGGTGTGTAGTGGGCCTCCATTTGTGTGGAAAAGGGAGAAACTATGAACAGATGCACACGCTCATTTGTACTCGCTTCTCTAGTCATAAGACATTCTGTCAGATTAGTCAAGAAGTGAACAATGGTGGCTGCCTCTGAGGGACAGAGAGAGAGAGGGAGAACGGGACGGAGGTGGACCTGGGCGGGAGGAAGAGCTTCACCGTGGAGACATCTTCACCAGGAACCGCGGAAATCCATTACCGATTTAAAAATTAGAGTCAAGAAAAAAGCCTTCCTGAAATCCAGATATAACATTATGTAGAACTTTCAAACCAAAAAGAAGTTGCCTTGGCTCTAAGATGGTGACGTTGGCTGTTTCTGATCATTGTTTCTCTTTCTGAAATGCTCTCACACTATGTTTTAACTGGTTCATTTCTAGACTCTCGCCCAAGGTGGGTGTTATTCCTCAAGGCCAGCTTCCTTGGCGGAGATTTTTGATGTATTGGGTTTCTGCTGCTTTCTCTACTTCCTTATTCCTACAAACGTGTGTGTTGATGTGTGGGTGTGCCCACACACACACGTACACGCGTGTGCACACACACACACGCACACTTGTGCATGTCGTCACCTCCGCCCCCTTCCCCACCACGTATGAAAGGTGAGTCCCTTAAACCAAAACTCCCTTAAATGGCATCCAGGGGTCCTCCACACTGGGCCTGAACTTAACCTGAAGGAAAATGAGCCTAAGGCAGCATTTATTCAAAGAGCTTGATTCTTCACCCCAAGGACTCTGCTTTTCAAATCAAGAGTGTTCAGAAGGGCACAGATTGCAGACCATTACAAGGTCTCTGTTATGGTCCACAGTCTCTGCTTTTGTGAGGCATGAACAGCCTCTCCGAGAATGCACTGACAACACAACATGCCTAGTAAATGGACCACAATTCTAGAGCTCGGGTTTGATTTTTTTCCCCAGTGTTTTACAGTTGATACATTTTTACAAGCCCTTGGATTGGCACGGGGGCAGAGGGCGGGGTCATGGGATTAGCTGTCGCTTCGCTGGTTATCTCTCGGTTCCGTGACAGCCCTGGAGACGCCATGGAGAATCTGGTGCATGGGGAATCCAGGCTAGGCTTGAAGAGTTAATTGACTTAGAGAACAAGATAGAGCTTATAGTGGACGCGTGGAGGAAACGTTTAGGGGCTGTCGCTTCCAGCCCCCAGCCAGGATGAGACACTTGGGAGTGCCATGCACAGTGATGTGTGTGGAAGTGGCATGTGACACCACAGGCATCAGTGGGAGCTTCTGAGGTTGGAGAGGTGACTGGGCAATGTTTTCCAAGCTCCCTGGTGTACTCTGGTTTGGCCAACCCGTGTGTTGCTGCAAGAATTTGAGAAAAAGTTAAAACATAGGATGAGAAAACATGGTTATTTGTGACTTTCCTTTAATAGAGGGGGAAAGATTTCTAGGCATGAGCTTTGGCAAAATAGGGTCATAGTAAAGAAAATGGTTGAGTATGTCTCCATGCTTTTGAATATTGTTGGTGTCACTTGCACTCTGTCATTTTTCCCTTCAGGGGGTTATTTGGGGAGAATTGCATACATCCCAGGCTTGAACTTCCAAACAAATTGAGCTGCAGCCGGCCCAGCAGCTTTGATTGGCATGTCCTTAGGATGACCTTGCAGATACATGTTTCTTTTTGTTCAGCTTCATCTGCCTCCTCTGCCCTGACACACACACGCACACACACGTGCACATGCACAAACACACACATACATGCATTGTTTCTTCCTTTGCAGAAGAGATGGGCAGCCTCTCTCTCCTCATGCTAGAGCAAATCCTTGGGAAGCTGAAGATTATTGTGATGATATTTTTAGTCTCTTTGTGCCGTTTGCTAGTAAATTTTAAAATGTCATTGTGAGCGGATTGCAGCAAGTCACCGAGGGGCAGGCCTGTGTGTTAGACACTTTTGGAGCCTCCAGTGACACATGCCCAGTGCCCTTGGGGACTCAGCACAAGTTTGCAGATGATGACTGTGACTTTGGGGAGTCCCTACATTCCTTGAATTTCTCAAGGGGTCCCTGGCACAGGAAAGGAAGGTGGAAGTTGTTTTCCCTCATCGCTTCACCTCCCTGGAAGCAAACCTAGGCCTTCAGAGAGCCCCTTTCTGAGGGCAAGTGTGGTTCTGCGTGAGTGGGTTGCAGCCACACGGGACGGTTATCTCCTCAGTGGTGGGGAGCTGGAGGTGTGGGAAATTCCATGGAGATAGGAAGCCAGTTCCTAGACTCCACTCTGCCACCAGCATCCCGTGGAACCCTCACATGTCCTTAGCTCTGAGCCTCGGTTCCCCATGGGTAAAGTGGGTCTAGTAAGACCCGCCTCACATTGTTGCCAAGAGGATCGTTTTAAATACATATCTTATTGGAACATTTAAACATGCAAAGAATGGAGGAAATAGTAGAGTGAACCTTCATATTTCCTCAGCCAGTTTCAGTAATTATCAACTCATGACAAATCTTGTGTCATCGATACCCCCACCCATGACTCCCTGCCCGTTATTACCCCCCAGTGCCAGAATATGAGGACTTAATGGAATGAACCAATGGCAGGGAGTTGCCTTCTAGAGTGCCTAACAGGTAGCAGGTACTTAGAAAATGTCTTTGGAATCTGAGCTTGTAATAGAACGAGCTTTATAATTATTACCTCTTGGCGCATCTGTGGTGGCCAGAGGACACAATATTACTTTGTGTCTTATAGATGAGAAGACCTAGTCTTCTTAGGTCAAGTGACTTCTCTAAGGTCATGCAGCCACCAAGGAATATGAGGCTATGATCAGGACCTGGGTCTCTTAAATTCCACACATGCACTCTTGGCTCCAGGCTCTGCTGCCTCTGTGTTGATTTTTCCTTTTGGCTACCTTCTTAGGGAGGAGCAGGAGACTTGTAAAATTTTATGTGGGTCACAGTTTAAAGAGAACCTGTTTATGGGACTATAATAGCTACATATCCATGGACAAAACTGCTTACTGTCTTTGAAGGATCAGCAAATCCAGCTCAATTTATCAAACACTTAGTGCGTTCCTTTTGGCCTTGATCTCCAGAAAGCAGAGGATAAGTAAGATATAATTGCTGCTCTCAGGAAGCTCACAGTCTCATACGCACCAAACCACATAGCTAACCAAACAGAGCAGAAAATGATGGGTGCATGTCGACAGGATGAGCCAAGCGCTGAGGGTGCGTGGACGAAGGGTGTGGAATGCCTGGCTGTTGTCTCCACTAAGGATTATCAATACTTCCAAAAATTGCAACCCTGGCACTGTGGCAATCTGTGCTTTCACTTACACGATTGTAAAAGTTGACTGCTAGATTTAAGGATATTCGTGTAATCTTTTCATGAACTAAGAGTCCTCATTAGATCAGTTTAATAGACCACTAGATTAAGATTAGCTCCACCAGTGGAACTACCATCTACTAATCTATTAATCAATATTATTTACCATGAAAATTTAGGCCAACGCTGAAGAGTTAGCCAACTGAAAAGCTAGAAGGACCAGTCTGCACAAGACCACTCTCACTTCTGACACCAATTGCAAGTCTGGGGGTCTCCAAGGGCACCCTTAGATTTAGTAGCTTGCTGGAAGGACTCACAGATCTCACTGAAAGCTGTTATACTTACGTCACAGTTTATTACAGCCAAAGGATACAGGTTGAAATCAGCCAAAGGAAGAAGTGTATAGTGTGGAGTCCAAGAAAGGACGAAACACAGAGCTTCTGGTGTCCTCTCCTCGTGGAGTCAGGACAGTGTCACTTTCTCAGCATCAATGTGTGAAAATGCTCACAATGTATCGCCAACCAGGAAAACTCCCCTGAAATTTAGTGTCTAGAGTTTGTATTGGGGCTTGATCGCATACCACCTGCATGGCTGCCCTTTAGTCTCCAGCCCTTCTGGGGGTAAAACTGATACCGTATGGCCTAAAGACCCCACCCTGAATCACGTGATTAGACTCCCTGGTGGCCAAATCCCCCAGGCAAACAAAGACCTTCCCATCAGGCATGGCATTCTAAGCAGCCGAGGGAAAGGCCAGAGGTCTCTTTGGTTAAGGTTAATTCCTTGCTACACAACCACCAAAGAGTCCCCATTTGAGAGCATATCAATGGCCAGATTCGGGGGGAGCTGGACCTTTTGAGGAGGGAAGGAGGTGGACATAATACTGATCATAGTTCTGAAAATCATTTTACTTTTTCAAGGTAAAATGTGGTAGTGAGGAATTTAAACAATTTTTTTCTTTCTGGCTCATGAATAGCCACACAGCAAACACATTGCAGAACTGAGGCTAGAACCCCACTTTAAGAGTCGTCATCAACACAAATCATTGATGGCGACGAGCCCTCAACTCCCTCGACTCCTGGGCACCCCCAGCGTAACCGCCTGATGTTTTTCTCCCCAGACTCAAGAAGGAGTGAGAGAAGAGAACAGCGGGGATGCTGCCAAACAGGAGATTTTGAAACTCTCTTTCCTTCCCTCTCATCTTCCCTCCTTCTCTCCCATCAGTATTTATTGACTACATGGTGAATAAGAATGGAAAGAAGGGAGAGAGAGAGGAAGGAGGAGAGTCTCCTTGTTTCTCTCAGGCATTTGTTGTCCCGGGAGCTTTCTTCCAGGCTGCCTACTATTTTCTGGGAGGTAGATTTCCCTTCTCCTTCTCAGCCTCAATATTCACTATTCTGTTTCAGCAGCAGAAACAATCAAAATGTAATGCGTCATTCAGAAATTCTGATCTGGCTTGTGTGGGATCCCAGAGAACCCTGGGTGCTTAGCCTCTTGGCCTGGAGATAATAAATGGCGGTGAGACCAAGGAGAAGGCAAGCTCTAATGTTAAGCTGTGCATTTTGTTCAGTAAGTAAAAGATGTCTTGTGCATGTTCTGGGGGCCAACTCCAGCCACTCCTGGAGGTTAAGCATTTGGGATGACTTGAGCTCATTGGAAAAAAAATCCCCCAGCCGGCGACACAGGGAAGTGGCTGTACCCTATGGTTCAGAGCAGTGAGCCTGACTGGAGCAGCTGAGGCTGCAGATTTCCTGGCAGTCACTTCTCAACAATGCAGTGAGTCAGGGCCTTGAGTGCAAGGAGATGATGTGTGTTTGCTCTGTGGGTGGGGGCGGGGAGAACAGGGATGTGGGGCAGGCTGCAGAATGGAGGCGGTTCCCCCAGGAGGATGTACCACTGTGCTACCCTTGGTTCCTGGTTCCTGGCTCCAGGTGGGAAGAGATCGGGCCCGGTCTCTCTTTCTGGGGCAGTGGGTAAAATCCCTTCTGGACATGGGTTGCTCGTGTCTGGGTTGATCCTGCCAGTCTGTCTCATTTTTCAGGAATAGAACTGTGAAAGGGATAGAAAGAGAATGTTGAGAAATAAGTACATTCTCCTTAACGCAGAAGCTGGGGATTGGGAGACCAATTGTAGAAAGCAAGGCTGTTGTCTTAACAGCCCAATGGTAGAGTCTGAGGTGGATGGTAAGAAGCTAGAATAACCATGAAGATGGGTCCTTGCCGTGGGCCAGTAGCAGTTTAAGACTCAGAGCTGGGAAGCAGGATGATAAGTTTCCAGTGTATGCTCAGCACTAACTTGCAGACCAAACCTATCACTTCTGTTGGATCTAATGCCTCTTTACCCTCTGTGTTTTGTGGAGCTATGCTGAAGCTTGGGGAAAGAATATAGGTGAAGAATCTGTGGAAGGAGGACATCATTGAGATGCAACAGGATGGATTATTGATTGGCTCAAGGTCAAATCATTATTTCCTGGCTGAAGAAAGAAAATACCCTGGTGGGGGGGGCAGAAGTCGTGGGTTGTGATCCTAGATCAGGTAAGGGAATAAAGCAACTTTTCTCAAACTTCCATGGAACTGGGTAGTTTGTCATCAAAGAGGTTCCATGATTGAGTCAGTGAATGCTGGATTAAACCGAGACACTGCAGGTCTTCTCGGAACCTCTGATGTGCACTGGCATATTTAATTTCCTAAAAGAGAAGAGATTGTGCGTGTGGAGCATCTGTCAGTACCTAGAAAATCCAGCTTTCTGAAGAACACAGTGAGGGGAATGTGGAAGAGATAAAAAGAACATAGGTTTGGAATTATTCAGATCTGGATAAAATCCCAACTCAGCCACTTACTAGTGTCCTAGTGTAACTCTGCTCAAGTAACTAACCTTCTTGGGTCTTAATTTCCTTGTGAATAAAATAAGACTAATAATTCCTGTCTTATAAATTATTGTGAGGAATAAATGTGATGATATATGTAAAGAATCCTGAAAAGAAAGTCTGTAACATAGTGAGCACACAGAAAATGATGGATGGATGTGTGGAGGGATGGATAGATGAGTGGATAGATAGAACAACCAGACTTTAGCTATGCAGAGTCATTGTTCTGGGACACACCTAGACCACCAAGCGTGAGTTCGTGTGTGTGTGAATGTGCCTGCTTATACACCTTCATACGTGCTCATGTGTGTGTGAGCACTCATACATGAATTTTTCTGAATCTTTTCCAAAGATATAAAAGTTAGGAGCTTCTTCACTGCACTGTAACTATTTACCCATCTGTCTCTGTCACAGCACTGAGTCTTGAAGCACAAAGGCCACAGCACAGTCCCTGGAACACAGTCGCTGCTTATAAAATCATTGTAAAAGAACTTGTCAGCGCCCCTTCTCAATTGTCTGGGCAGGTAGGGCTACCACACCAGGGGCATCTGAAAGGCCTGACCCCACCAGCCTATTAATGTATCTTTACCGCTCTTTGAGCATCAACAATAAATCCTTTGAGCTCAGGGATGACTAGGCAGCTGGAGGGGCTGATGACAAGGTCTGTGTATGTAGTGTGGGATGCGCTGCACAGGGCAGTGGGTTCTGCCATCAGCACCACAGGGCAGGAGTTTGGACTCCTGGCTGGGCCCAGGCCCTTCCCTTCCCTGCCTGGCGAGGTGGTTAGTCACATGCAGCAGTTGCTATGGGTCTGAGCTGGATTGTGGAGTCGGCCCAGTCCACCCTCCCATGCTGGGGCCTGCACACGCTGAGTCTACTCAGTAGCCCTCTGTGTGCAGAGCCTCTTCCTGGGCTCTGTGGGGTGATAGCAAGAAAGGAGGAAGCTGGGCAGAGACCACCTATACATTCAACCACAGAGCAACCATCCCCTCCCTTCCTCCTCTATTTCCACCACTTTCTGGATGTTTCCTCCTCTTGTTGGCTCCACGTCTCTCTCTGTCCCAGAGTCTAGTGAGTTGAGGCCCATGCCCAGCTAAACCTGAGCATGCAGAAGACACTGACTTCTGTCACTGTGGCTGTGGCTCTGTCCAGGATGAACTCAATCTAGAAAGACAGAGCCGACTCCTGGTGATGGAGAGCACTGAACCCAAAGACAAGGCATGAGTGTCGGGGGCAGGATCTCAGCTCCCCTACAGTCTGAATGGAAGGAGCAATCCCTTTTATGGATGATGTCACTTACTAATTTCAGATCAGGTTACTGGACATTATGTGTCATAGTGGCCTGGGCGTGTCTACAGGAAGTGCCAGGGCCCAGCTGTGGAGAACACTCCATTCTCCTGAAGCGAAGTGGAGGATGCCTCTGTCACCAGTGGCCCCAGGTTTGAGGAAGATCTAGGAAGTGCTTCTGCATGTCTTACCTTATTTTTCTTACTGGCGTCTCTTCCCATTTGTTCTGGCCCTTGTTTTTAGTGAAGAGGAGGAGCAACTAACCACTATTCTCTATTAGTTAACAAAATCTGAAATCAAACCAACCAGCAAACATTGCCTGCTAAAGGAGCCAGTGTCACCAAATACCATGATGAGAGTTAATTGCATAGTCTTTTTGCCAGTAGAGTGTCGCTGCAAGTTGCTGAAAATTGTTTCTCATGCAGTCCTAGTTGAAAACAAACACTATTTTAGATGTAGGTTGTCTAACCATGATATGACAGGGACGGCTCCGTCAGCAGGTTGAAGCCAGAGTGACTGATGTCAACAAAACAATGAACACAGTGCCTTTCCTCTTCTGACCAGAACACATGGGTACTGGAAAGATTTATTATTTATTCATTTGCATGTGAAATCTTTCAAAGGGCACAGTCTTTAAATAAAAGTTACCAACATGTTTCCAAATGTCATTTTTTTCACACTGAGAAGCCTGCCACCTCTGCTTTTGAATGGAGGGCAGTGACTGTGTCTTAATATAGTGCTTGTTACAGTGCTCTGTGCAAAGTGGGGGATTTTAAAGCCCAGTAAGTTCATGAAAAGCAAGGTAACTACATAAGTTAAGTTAGATAATCAGATGCTGTCAGGCCTTCTATGACATGTCAAACAAATGTTTGAAAGTCAAACCATGCCTCGGTGCTGGTCTCGCCGCACGGCGAGGACCCGGCAGCCGTCTCCCCTTCAGTTCTTGCCCTTCTTATCCATGAGCTACTGAGACAGCACAGTGGACCTGAAATTTATTCCTGGACTCAAGTCTGATCAGTGCCTGCTCTGGCCCTACAATCAGCTTGCGGGTGGCGGGAGAGGAGGCATGGATGGGAGCCAGTTGGAAAGTTGGCGGGACCAGCAGTGCAGCTGACGTGATGAATTCTGTGTGGACACTGTGCATGAGGGAATTGTCTCCAAGCTTGTTTCCACTCTGTGAGCTCCTCTCAGAGAATCTGTTCACAAAGGGACAAGCCACAAAAATATAGACCCTGGAGCAAAAGCAGCAAGGGAGGGAGGAGCCTTGAAGAACGGTATCCCAAATTAGGCTGATCTACAGCATCACCCATGAAGCATTTTCAAAACCAGATTCTTTTACCCCCAAGATTCTGATTTAGTAGATTTGGGGCAGAGCTGGGAATCGGCATATTTTGACAAGTCCCCTAAGTGATTCTGACACTTAGCTAATGTGGGAGCCAGTGACGTTGCCCTCAGTGCCCCATTTCAACATCACCTTTGCACTGTGGCAACCTGTCTCCTCTGTCCCAAGCATCGATGAGGGGCTGAGCCACCAACTCACTTCTTTCCGTTCTCCAGGGCTGAGGACCTGCTTTCTGGTCCCCCCACTTGCCCCAGCACAGTTAGGTGTGGATTCTCCTTAGAGTGTAAGCCTGGCACAGAGAGAGTAGACACAGAGAGAAGCGTAGAGCCACTGATTTCCTTCTGTATTTGTTTCGTAGGAAAAAAAAGGAATTATGAGTACTGAGCCTGAAGAAAGCAAGAATAAGGGAGGATTTCATGAAACTTCAAGTTTATAAACAATGTTCTACACGTCAATTCTCCATTTTGTGAGCTAGAACATAAGGAAAAGGCCCCAAATTGAAGCTAGAGGCTTGTAGGTTAGACTAAGAAATCATATGTGACCTAAAGGGACAAGACACACTAGGAGGTGATGACTGAGTGTCCTCTGTCACAGAGGTTTTCATGCTTAGCACAGGGTGGCTTATGGCCTCCTTGCCCAGAGGCAGGAGGGTAGATCAGAACACAGCTGGGTATCACTCACAGGCTAAAAGTCTTCCTTGTATTGTTTTCCATTTGAAAAGCTATTATTGGCACATGCCTGTGGGACACACACTTGACTAGTTCTCATAAAGTGTTGAAAGGTTACCTTGAAATGTATGCCTTTTCCCTTTAGGTTTTGGCACTGGTGTGTAACCTGAGGCAATGGCACAGAGTTGTTTGGTGGGTTCTTCCTGTATGAAACTAGATTTGACCCACCCAGAGAGTAAATACTCACTCTCAACCTTATGAGCACTGAGTGCTACCAAAATGAGCTCATCTATTGTTTCCAAATTGATAGTCACCCACTGAGTCATACATGCAAGTGAATTCCTCAGACCTGGCTGATTACAGCACGCGAGGGCTGATGGTAAGCTAGACTCAGAGGCTGCCTGCGCCCGTGGAGCTTATGTTTTCCTAAAGGAGACAGAGAGGAGATAAATAAATAAGTGAGATAATTTCAGAGAGTGACGGATGTTGTGATAGAGAATAATAAGGGCTGGGAGGTGGACTGGGGTGTTGGGAAGGACTTTACTGGAGGTGATGCTAGATTGAGGAACAGAAGGTGAGAGAGGATCTAGCTGGGTAAAGAGGTAGGAGATGGGTCTTACAAAGGTCTTGGGGTAGAAACCAGTGTGGAGTGTTTGGTGAAGAGGAAGGAAGCCAGTGTGGCTGAAATGAAATAAGCAAGGGATTGAATGGTAGGAAATGAGGTTTGAGAGAAGCCAGAGTCCAAGGCTTGTCAAGTTTTGGAGGCCATGACACCGAGTTTAGATGTATTCCATGTCCATGGTCATTCAGCTTAGGTCTTTGTGTGATGTTCTCACTAAGGTTATATCTTAAGGATCCATGCATTTAGTACTGGTGGAGGGCACTGACGGGTTTAGCCAGCCTCCTCCTTTACAGGCAAGGAGGCCTGGAGAGGGACAGTGACTTACCTGCCCCAGGCTCTTATACATTCTTGGGAGTAGCCCATCTAAGACTCATTTTACCACTACCACAATATAGAAGGGTCTCACTTTGGGAGGGTGAGGAGGGATTGTCTGAAATCTGAATCCAGGCAGGGCACGCATTAGAATGTTTGGGATTGGGGTAAAGGAAGCAGAGATGCTCAGTCCAGAACTGGGACCCAGGAAGGCCAAGGCAGCTAGCCGGCAAACAGAAGGGAAGCAGCAAGCTGTCTGGGTTGCCAGGTGGAGAAGAGTAAGAAGCCTGGACCTCAGTGGGGGAGAGTGGGAGATGGAATCTGTTTTTCTGTGTCTTCTGGGAAAACCAAGCAGTGGGAGGAATAAAGAATATTTTCCATTTTAGCCACAAATTACACTGCATTCTGTCCTGGGCTTCAGGCATGCCTGTAGACTTAGGTGCTGTGCCATATGACTGCCTCATGCCCCTTTGCCAAGATTCCCCTCCTAGATTGAGGCCCTGTCCCTAAATGTATTTATCTGTCTCTAGACTCTCTACATGGCTCTGGGAGTCAGTCCTGGGCAAGCCTACAGGTCTGAGGGGCAAGACTTGGAGGCTCAGCCTGAGAGGCCGTTTGTGCTTGGGCTGTGGGGACCAGGACCATTCTGGGGGCTGACATCAAGGTGACAGGAGCTATGGGGGACTCAAGCTCAGTGAAGGGAGGGGTATGTGGTCACAAGCTGGCCTCACTCCTCTGGTCAGGCCATGAAGGCTTCCTGGAAGAGGAGCTACTTTAGAAGAGAGAACTAAAGAGAGAGAGAAGATGGTGAAGTTGGTGGGGATCTCTGTTCCTGGAGTAGGTGTTGTTTGTGAGAGGTCTTGAAGGCTCCCTCTGGAGACAGAGCATTGAGCAGCTGTGTCTGAGGGCAGAGTGGGACCAGAATGGCAGAATGAGGTCATACAGGATGGCTGTGTGGCTTTGGAACAGGAACAGTGGCTCCTGGATCTGTTCTGTGGGTAGCATTGCCCAACTTGAAGTGGGGGTTTCCTTGTCACTTTGACAAGGAAACTTCACCCGATGTGTCCCACTTAGGGCCAGGGTCTCTGGCGGATGAGACAATAATAATGATGATGATAATAATATTAGGTAACAAGCACTGGGTTCTAACTATATGCCAGACATGGCTCTGTGCATGTTCCTATGTGTTAACTCAGTTCACCTTCACAGCAGCAATCTTAACTATTAATAGTTGGTTTATTGTTTAAATAGTTGTTTATTATTGTTTAATAGTTGGCACTATTTTCAATCTCATTTTTAAGGATGAGAAAATTGAAGTATAGAGAAGTTGGTAACATGTGGTCAATAAGTATTCAAGCTGAGAGTCCAACCCAGGCAGCTACCTCCAGGCTAGACTACACTGCAAATTTCCTGGGGTACCACTGGCTCCCCCAGCCAGGATGCCGGGATGCTCAGCTCTAGCAGGGAAAAAGAAAAAGGAGATGAGAGAGGGAGAGAAAGAAGATAAATGAGCAAAGAATGTTTTTTCTCCAATGCAATTTCATGGCCCCGTTTCACAGATTGCTGGCCCCAACCCTGAGCCTCACTATCTTTTTCTTTGTTTTCTTCAACATATATCCGGAGGACTCTGGAAATTCACAACATAACTCCTATCAGTTTATGGCTTTCATTCATTTAGTGAAAGTTACCCAAATTCCATCTCTGCCCTCTAACACATGCTGTCCTGTGAGTGGCTGAATGTATGACATTGGCTGCCTCAGTTACTAATTTCCACATGAAACTGCACTGAGGTGTTCCCCACACCCAGGGCAATTGATACACACAATGGGCCAGCTCAGGAAAACGCATAAAACTCCTTCACCCTGAGATCTGCAGCTACACGCGATCAGGCTGTGTCCCCTCTCCTTCTCCCAGAGCCGAGGAGTCCCTGGGTTTTCCTGGACTCTTGTCTTTGACAGTGTCCCAAGGACCCTCCAATGGAAAAGTACCTTGCCCTTCTTCTCATTGTCCCTCTATCCCCAGTTTTCCGCCCCCTCAACCCACCATGCTCCAGGTTTTCTGTGTATTCGTGTCTCCTCCAGCCAGCCATGTCAGATAATGATACATCATGGAGGCATCCAGCACAGGAACCTCAGGAGCGGCGCTTGCTCAACTTTGAGAGCTTGTATTCTTGGTGACGATACTGGAACAAACTACTGCCATTTGACCCTTATTCAGACACAGTTGAACCTGGAGCAAGACTTTAATCTTCTGCCTAATCCCTGGTTTAAGTCAGTCTCTCAGTCCTCCTCCTCCACGAGGCCCCTGTCTGGGACCAGCTCCCATGCGTCACACAATTTAACTAGCCCTGGTTTACCCAAGTCATTATGGGAAACAGGTAGTTTCTCCAAATGATTTCCTTAAGAAACCCCACCTAGGCACTGCAGACCCTCCCCATTTTCAGTCCTCCATGGTGTTGCCTGTGACAGAAAGGGGTTTGGTTTCAGTTAACTCCAGGCCGAGAGAAGACCTCCATATGCTGTAATAGTTGGATTCCTTGTCTCAGAAAATCAAGGCAGACCAAGTGTCCCTTAAGACAGAGATGAGGAACTGTCAATCTTATTCTGACCTAGCATTGCCCTCAGGAGTTCTAATAATATGTAGGTCATGCCCTGCTTGCCTCTTTGCCCAGAGAGGGACTTGATGAGGCTGGTTAAAGGTCACCAAGATTTGTTTTCAGAGTTGACGTCCGTGAACGTTGATTGCGCAAACATTTTTCGAGCTTACACTGGTACCTGACACTGTGCTTAAACACCAGGTACATGAAGATGAATAAAGCATGGCCTCTGCTCTCTGGAGGTGGCAGTCCATGAGGAGGAAAGACAAAAAAGTCAATAGTTATAGCAGAAGGTATGAGACTGGAGATGCGTAGGGCCTGAACTATGGCATTGGCTGTCGAAAAGAGAGGAGGGGCAATTCAGTAGAATGTTTAAGGAAGTGGACTCTGTCAGACTTGGGACTGATTGAGGTGAGTATGTGGGAGGAAATAGCCTAAGTAAATACTTCAGTTGCAGGCTTTCCCTGCTCAAAGGGTCATGGTTCAGTTCACTGAGTTAGGGGATATAAAAGAAGAGGAGAAAGGTTTAAGGGGCAAGATGATCCATTCTTCTGGGGCATTTTGAGCTTGGGACATTCCACTAAAGATGTCCACTAGACAGCTGGACAAATGTGTTTGGAGCTCAGCTGAGAAATCTGAGCTGGTGATAAAGATTTGAGAGTCCTCAACAGGTGGGTGGTCAGTAAAGCCATGATTTTACCCGCGAAGGGATAATTTCATGAAGGAGGCTAGTATTAAACTCTGCTTCAACCCAGTGTTGCCTCCAACTTCTTGAGCAAGCAGACTGTAGCAGCTCTCACTCCTCTTACCTCCCATCCACTTTCTCATGGTCTGCAGTCCTGGTTTTTCTCCACCATTCACCTGAAAATTTTGACAGGTCGCAGATGATCTTAATGGCGATTTCAAATGGATGCTTTGCTGCTCTTGGCTTACTTGATTTCTGTCAAGAAGACCTGCATTCTCTTCTTGAAACTTCCCTCCCTGGGCTTTGGTGGCACTACTCTCTTCTAGTTTCCTTCCTATGCTGTGGCTACTTTTTGGTCTACTTATTTTTTAGATGACGGAGCCCTGCAGAGGCAGCATTATTTAAAGTGCAGGGTGCTGGACTCAGACAAGGGGATTCCAGGCTGCAACAACGGACCAAGTTCCTCAGCCTTCTGAGCTCGCTTCCCCCAGCTATAAAATGGAGACAATAATCATGACTTCAAGGGTTATTGCAAGAAGAATTGAATGGGAGATGTCTCAGGCACTTAGCTGATTGTCAGTCACATTGTAAGCAATTTAAAAGTGGTGTTTGTTGTTTGGTGTGTTTGTAGGCTAGATGGCAAAAACCAGCGGAAAGGAAATTGTTTAATTATGGTTACCTAAATGTGGTCCCTTAACCAACAGTATCAGCACCATCAGCACCAGTATTACCTGGAAACATGTTAGAAATGCAAATTCTCAGGCCGACTCCAAACCTGCTGAATCCATATCTTTGGTGGCACCCAGAATCTATTCTAACAAGTCCTATAGGTGAGTTTGAAAATGCATGCTAAAGTCTGAGAACACTGGTTTAAAATAAAGAAGAGCAAACTCCTTGAGGAGACGGTGAGATTCGCAAAGGTCGAGACAGGCAGTCAACAGGAGGGGGAAGACATCTCTCCGAACAGACAGGAAGCTCAGATGAGTCAATCTTCTCCCTGCCTAAAACCCTGCTCTGTCCACACTCCTCTCTTGTTACACTGAACCACTTGTTAGGGCTATGTTGTGACAGCTCAGTGCTTTTGCACATGGCTCTTTCTCTGGAATACCTTCATCTCTCTTTTCATCCTGGAAAACTCTTATCATCCTTTAATCACAAGTAAAATGTCTGCTCATCTTTGAAGTCTTTCCTTATTCCCCTAGGCAGGTAGTCACTCCCTCCTCCGTGTTCCCTGACATGTGTCATATCATGTTGCAATTTATGTTCATCTTTCTCAGTTTCTTCCACTAGATAGGGAATTCCTTAAAGGCAAAGAATATGAGCTATTTTTGTGCATATCACTAGTGCCTAGTGCAAGAACAATGCTGAGCACACAGCTGATGTTCAGTGAATGCTTCCTGTATAGAAACAGGAGTACTAACAACTCACAATTATACAGAACTTAAAATTTTCCAAGAACTATCACATATGTGGTATACTCATTGAATGCTCAGTAGGGCAAGTTTACCAGTCTTCCCATAAGAGATGAGGATGGGGGCACAGAGAAATTAGATAATATGCCCAAGCTTGCTTAGCTAATAAAGAGGTAGAGACGGGGAATGAAGCCCAGGTCTTGCATTTCCAAATCCACTGTTTTTTCCTCTCCTTGACACTGCCCCTGAAATATTTGCAGGAACATAGGCTCGTTGTATGAACAGTCTAATAGAAACAGGTCTGACCTTGTGTATTCCTAATCACTTGTTATCAGCTGGAGGTGGTGGGGCAGATGATGATGATGAAGCTGCTGCTGCTGCTGCTGTTTAGTTTCCTGCCCCTGTAGGCCTCTCTAAAGAAAGAGGACCACAGCCTGCTCCCACGGAGGCCCAATCCAGTTGTTCCCCAAGCATGATGCTTACTGATCACCAGGCATTTTTCATCTTTGTTCTTCTTTTTTTGGTTCAGATTAATCTGCATTGTTTAACATTGGTATGACTGAGCATCTCTTCTCCAGAGCCTTGCTTTAAGTATATCCAGAATATAACAATCTGGATTAAATCCAAGGGGGAATCTGTAGATAACTACCTTCTCAGGAGGTGGAGTGTAACTCCCCACCCCTTAAATGTGGGCTGCACATAGTGACTTCTGTCTAAAGAGTAAAGCACATAAGGGGAAAAAGAGTGACTTTACAGTAAGGCAACCTGACGAACACTACCTCCACCAAGCCATCCAGGTTGACATCATCCGTGACAGGTCATATTACAGACTGTACCCTTGATAAGATGTGATGACAATGGCACTTTACCTCTGTGGTCTTCCTCCCCAAAACCCCATAACTTCAGTCTAACTTTGAAAAAACTTCAGACTAGCCCATATTGAGGAACATTCTAAAATTACTTGACAAGTACTCCTTAAAGCTGGCAAGGTCATCAACAACAAGGCAAGTCTGAGAAACTGTCAGTCTAGAGGAGCTAAGGAAACATGATGACGAAATATACTGTGGGATTTCGGATGGGGCCCTGGAACAGAAAAAGAATATTAGGTGAAAACTAAGAAAATCCAAATAAAGTAAACTATTTAGTTAATAATAATGTACAATATTGATTCATTGGTTGTGCAAAATGTACCCATGCTAATCTAATAGGGAAAACTGGATGCAGAGTATATATACACATATATAAATGAGATATATATGTATATTCTCTCTACCATCTTGGAAGCTTTTCTGTAAATCTAAAACTATCCTAAAATAAAAAGTTTATTTAAAGAGAAGAAAGGAAGTAGAGGAAGGAATTCGCATGTTACTGGTGAAAATGCAAAGTGGCTCAGCCATTTTGGGAAACAGTCCCTCAGCTGCTTATAAAATCAAACATACACTTACCCTATGACTCAGCGATTCGTGTTTACCTAAGTGAAATGAAAACCTATGCTCACACCAAACCTGTACACAAATACTTATAACAGCTTTATTCAGAATCTCCAAACACCGGAAACAATGCAAACGTCTCTCAGCTCGTGACCGGTGCGTGAACTGTGGTGCATCCATCCAGTGAGACACTACGAGCAACGGAAGGGAGCAAACCCCTGGGGATGCAGCATGGATGAGTCTCAAATGCGTTGCGCTAAGTGAGAGCAGTCAGCTCAAAAGGCTTCACACTGTGCGAATTTACTTCTATGACATTTTGGAAAAGGCAAAACTAAAGGGGCAGACAGCAGATCTTGCCGGGAGCTGGGGATTGGGGGAGGAGACGGACTACAAAGGGACATGGGGGGAAACTGAATGTGATGGAATTGTTCTACCTCCTGATTGTGGTTGTGGTTGCACAACGTACATGTTTAGCAAAATGCGCAGAACTGCGCGTTAATAAAGGTGAATGTTACTATATGTAAATTATATCTTAATTTAAAAATGAAAAAAAGACCCCAACTCGAGGGTGACTGCCCACTTTTAGAATTGCTCTCCAAGGGATTTGTTGAATAGTATTCTCACCTATTGAATTTTCAGTGATCTCATTGCGAAGCGTTCAGTTTGCCACCTGTGGTTTTACGTGAACGTCACTGGGTGACTTGCTGTTTGAAGACTTGGAAGTGGTGGCCGTAGTCCAGGGACAGACTCCAGACAGTAGAGACAAAGAAACAGGCACAGACCACAGCTGGGGCCGTGTCCTGACAATGGTGACGTCAGCTGTGTGCTTTGATATAATCACGAGCTGGTTAGACCTTACTTTGTATGACATCTTATAGTTGACGGAGCTCTCTCGCAGCAGGAACTCCTGTGGTCCGCACAATCCCTCTGCCACTTAGGTGGGACAAGTGTTGTCATCTCTGTTTAAAAGGAGAGGGAGGCGCCAAGACTTCTCACCTCTCTGTGCAGGTGTACTGGCTGGGCCCTCTCCACAGGTTGCCTAATTAATACAAAATGCATGGTAATTTGGCGTGATAGATGTTACCATTTTACAGATCAGGAATATAATTACTTTATAGATAAGGAAACTGAGGTTCTGGGAATTTCGCAAGGTTGCTTGGCCAGTAAGTATTAGAGCCAAGAATTCAGCTCAGATGTTCTGGTTCCAGGTCTACTCCTCTTGCTATTCTTCCATGGCTTTTATGCAGATGTGGTTATTAATGGTGTTTTGCCATGAATCTTCACATCTTTGACGTGCCAGTGAGTGGAGAGTCTTAATTAGCCTCCATCATCAGAGCCAGTGATTATCCGTAGGCTTCTTTGCTCCCTGTCATCTTTATTAGTGACTTTGGGAGCTTGGAAGGCAGGCTGTGATCTTTGTGTTTCTCCAGGCCTCTTGTGTTTGGATAGTGTCTGGATGGATGAGAAGTGTGTGTGTGTTGGAAGCTATGACTTCCAGAAAAAAGGGCTCATCGGTATAAACATGAGAGGGGGAGATTTTTCAACAAACGCCAAAACATCTATATCAAAATGAGTATTTTTCTGTAAGATAGCTGCTTTAAGAGACATCCAATTCAATTGCTTTTTAGTTATGTCTCGTTTTTGTGTAAAATAGTAATACCACCATCCTTACCAAAGTTGGGTCTGAAATCCCTTCCCTGTTTCCTTAGTGGTCTCTGAGCTCCCTCTGGGCAGGGCTGGGCCTGCTCCTCACTGTGTCCCCAGGATCCAGACACAAAGCCCAGTCCATCCAAGGTGCTCCAGACTGTGTTTGTTGAGGGGAACCAAACCAAAACTCATTCTCCAGGACAGAGTTGTCACTTCAGGGTAGAGGCTGGTCTAAAAACATCTCATCGTCCTTGGCCCTTGGCCTGAAAGAGGTTGACAACTACCTGGCAAGAAACCTTAGCCAAAACCATCGCAGAGCCATACTACCCCCAGGGGTTTGTTAGGCATCTCACACAATTGTCCTTTTTCCTTTGCGCCCACTTCATTTGGGGCCATATTTCCTGCTTCTCTGCTTGTACTTACTTCTCTTTACCCCATTTCTCCCAGGACTGTATAACTCTACTCTTAGGGCCACTCTGAACCCAGTCTCACCTTATTCACTGGTGTTTCTCGCCCTCATCTCATGGACCAAGCATAAGTTTTTTCTCCCTCTCTTTGCTCTGCTCTTTTACCAGGGAGCCCCACTGGGGAGAAACGGGTAACATGGAACCTATTAACCGGACTATTCTCTTCCCTACTCACCGCTGATATTTCAGAATGTACCTGGTTTGCTGGAGTTTAAGGCAGAACTTCTTATCTCTAGACCAGAGGGCAGAAAAAGAGTCAGAGAATCCTCAAATCCTTCACTGTAATTAGGGAGGCCTCGGGAAGAGCCCCACCATGCATCTCCATATTTCTTTTCAGAGTCTCTATTGAGTGTTATTACCCACCTGCCCATCTTCAGTTTTCTGCATCAAAATCGTAGAGGAAAATACCACTAGTGTGAATGAAACTAAGAATTAATATGAAAGAAAAAAGAAAGAAATGCTGCTCTCTCTTAATGTTTGGCCTAATTTAGAAGAATATGAATGAGTCTTGTTCTAGTCCCAATAGAAATAAGTTTATGTGCTCCTGCCAGTCAGAACGGTCACAACATGTATTATTCTCATTGTGCAATGGAAAGTCTGCTGGGCTAGCAGTCTAGAGACCTGATTCTATCACTAAGTCTATGAAAAAGTAAGTATCCCTGTTTACATCATCTGTAAATGAAGGCGCTGATAACTAAATGACTTCAGCCTTAACACTCATTTCCACCCCCATTTATTAAGCCAGCTCAGCCCTGTGCTCAGTTCCAGACATGCAATGAGATAGATGCATCATTCCTTTCCTCAAGGTCCCCACAGGCTCACTCCCAAGGTAACCCTCACTCCCAAACCAGCTAGTGATTCTCGAATCCTTGGAGTGTGTGGGTGCTCCCTGTGTTTCATTAAACTGTGAGCCCCCAGGGGCAGTGATTATATACACTTTCTTCTGTCTCCCCACCGAGCCTAGTACCAAAGTCTGCACACAGTGGGCACACAGAGGTTTTTGGAAAGAAGTCTTTTAGGCCAAGAAGGCCCTTAGTCTACAGTACAAGCTTTCAAGGCTAGATGGCACTGTTGCTAGCGCCAAATCAGGGATGTTCTGAAATAGTGGTGAGGAGGGAAGCGAAAATAGAGCCGGGCCTGCACATTCACTTGCTGAGTTTGGTTCAGACTCACTGCAGAAATGCAGAGGGACTCCCACCTTACCAGCAGAGGGCTTGGCCATCTTCACGGCATCTTCACAAACATGGCTTCAGATGGGCTTCACAACAACCTTGGCAGTAGGCAGAATACTGTATCAATTGTAAGTTTGTAGAACCGCAACCCAGAGAGATCGAGCACCTAGACTAAAGTTATACGGCAATTAATTGGCAAAAATTTTCAGCATTCATACCTTGTGGGCGTCACCCCACCAAATGAGGGTCTGCAGAGAAGAAGGAGTGTGGTCAGTGATATGACTGTCCCGGGTTAGCGGCCTGGGTGAACCAGATCCAGTCTGAGGGGGGAAAGTTCAGATTCGCAGCCAGACTGACTGCAAAGCATCAGATTGAGCTGTACCTTGCAGTGTCTGCATCTGTGACCACAGAAGAACACAGCCATTGTAGAGGAAATAAGTAATACCACATAAAGGTTCTTTGAAGAATAAAAATTGTGGGTCGTTTGCACAATTATTAGGATCTAAGATCAGTGGTTGATGTTTTATTTAAAGGATAATCTATTTATAAGATGCTTCCCTGTAGTTGGGTTGTATCTGTCATTTGGCCGTTGCTTTATCAAGTTCACATGTTGCTCATTACAACAAAACAAAGAAAACCATCCTGTGCAGTAGGCAGGATAGGTGTCATGACTGTGCCCATTTTACTGATGAAGAAACAGAGGATCAGAAATGTTAAGAGACATGTCCAAGATCACACAGCTGATCTCGAATTAAAACTTCAGCCCAAAAGGAAGCTGAAATCAAATTTGTCCTCTTTTCACCATAGTTTTTCCAGGCTATACCAGCTCGTCTAGAAATCACAAAATTAGGAAGGGTATTATTGATATGGACAGTAAGGCATCAGAGACTAGAAAAATGCCCATTTAGAGATAGATAAATAATATGCAAATTAAATATAATAATATTTCGAATGATAAATAATATGCAAATTTATGCAAAATTGAGAGAAAATTAATATCTCTTATTTGTACCTTCTGATTATCTCTACCCTCCTGTTTCTCCCCAGGATGATGAAGATAAGCTGACCTGGAAAGATCGTTTCCCAGGTTACTTGATGAACTTTGCCTCCATCTTGTTCATGGTAATTTCCTTGAGGAACTATGCCTGCCTATGACTTACGCATGTTAGATCCTGTTCTGTGAACGCTGTGGTGTGTCATTGTATTACACTATGGGCATAGTGAGGGGTTAGTAAAGAGGAAGCCGCAGTCCTACATACAGGGGTAGGATCTTATCTGATAGTGAGTCCACGGCTGGTATCAGTTACCTGAAGAGGGGAAGGTGATTCCCCCAGACAGAAAACCAGAACTGGGAGGGGTTAGTGGTCTTCACTGGTTATAGGAGGGGCTTCTAGATTTCCAGAAAAAAGAGGGTAGAAGGGGGTTCTATCCTCCCAGCCTTGACCACAGATGTTTGAAGTTGGAACTTCCAGGGGGTGGGTTGTGAGATGGTGCCTTCCACACTGAGACAGACCATAACCTTGGAAGAAGTAACCAGGTAAGATGGCTGCAGAATTGTGAAGCCTGTCCGGGGTGCGAGCTGGCTCTCTCTAATGGTTTGTGGAATAGAACAGAGTCTGGAAGCCATAGGAGACAGCCAGCCTGGGCTCTGTAGGCCTGGTTATTCAGCTTCCCTGTAGCTACTGTGTTTATTTTCCTTAGAGTTGGGGAAGGCCTTTTGGAAAGACCCAGCTGGTCTCAGCCGTGTCAGGGAAGGTGAGGACGGAGTCTGTGATTCGTTTTTAAGTCAGATCCGTAAACTGGTAGCAGATTGTTCTTGGGACCCAGGATGCGTGAGCTAACAGTTACTGAAGACGGAGGTCCTGACTGTAACTGAAGATGCAGTCCTCTCGGAGGGCTCACCTTGGGTCACTAAGTCATCTGCCCCCTTTTACGGGTAGACTCCTTCTGGTGTTCAAGACTGGAGCTTCTGTCTTACAAAGGAGACTTGTGTCCTTACAGCATCTTTAAACAGGACCACACGTTAGTTGTGGCTGGGGGAGGGATTGCTTACTCCAAAAATTGAGGCTGAAAGCATAATAATTTTCTGGACTTACTGGCCAGAGGTAACTCTGACCCCAGCCCGAGGTTATTATTGCCGTTATTATTGTCCTTCATTGAGGACAAGAACTGTGTCCTAGTCTCAGAAATTTAAAAGTGAGGGAAGCACCTAATTCAACTCCTCATTTTGCAGACGAAGTGCAGAGGTGATGGGTGCCCTGCCAAAACTTAGAAGGCTATGTTTGTTATCTTCTCACTGCTTAACAAAAGCAAGGCATGTAGAGTTTATTCAAGAATACGTGGGTAATTGCAATGTGTTAACCTGGAATGATATAAACTTTAATTTAGCACTTTGAAGCCTCCCACAATGTACATATTGATGTCAAAGAGTTTATTCATTTATTCAAGAAATATTTAGGGGCCAGCCCTGTGGCTGAGTGGTTAAGTTCTCACGCTGTGCTTCAGTGGCCCAGGGTTTCCCCTGTTCGGGCCCTGGGTGTGGACCTAGCACCGCTCATCAAGCCATGCTGAGGCGGCATCCCACATAGCAGAGCCAGAAGGACCTACAACTAGAATATACAAGTATGTAATGGTGGGCTATGGGGAGAAGAAAAAAAAAAAAAGGATTGGCAACAGATGTTAGGTCAGGACCAATCTTTTTTAAAAAAAAGTTTGTAAGTGGAATGATTCTCTTAAAAAAAACAAAAAAGAAATATTTAATGGGTGCCAACTATGTACTTGTCACTATTCTTAGGCATTGGGGATAGAGCAGAAAATAAAATAATCCCTCCCTTAAGGAGTTTATAGATAACAAATATGCCCTTAAATAAGAAAGTAGATAGTAACATAGACGTCTATCTCCAGTAGTGGTAGGGTAGGATATTTGTAACATCTCATCTTGCTGAAAATAACAAAACAATTTGGATAATATATTTTTCAATCTTCTGAAAGCCTCCGAGGGCCGACAGGATAGTAGGGAACTAGGCTAAACGCTAAGGGAAATGGGAACCGAGGAACCACAGACCCGGGCACTAATGCTGCTTCTACCTCGAGGACGTCTTCCCATCTAGGCGAGCTTGAGCTTTGGTTTTGGTGGTTTTATGGGGCAACGAGGATAGAAGTCATGAGGTATGGCTGGCTCAAAGTAGAGATTCTAAGAGGAAGTCCTCACCAAATTTAATTGGAAATTTAAAGGGCTGTGCTCTCAGAATAAAGATGAAATAGAACTAAACCCACCTCCTCCCTACTTATGGGACTGCAGAGAAAATTATGTTCTAAGTAGAACAGGGAGGAAAAAGGAAACAAAACCCTGTCCCTGAGAAGTGGGCATGGGAAATGCCCATTGTGGATTTGCAGCCTGGCTCATCACATGAGAGGGCCAGGGAGCCTCAGGGTGTGAACCTGGTCCAGGACTAGGAGTGCTTCCACGTGCCCAGCAGAAGCAAATACGAGTTCTCCCTGTGGGGAGCCATATTTATGCTAGGCTTCAAAAAGTCCTCCAGAAGAATTTTTCAAGGGCAATGAAGAGAATAGAGTCAGCAATAACCAATTACACAAGAAGCTAAAGCACCATAAGAAAGAACCAGTGGAAATAGACAGCAAAGACTAAAGATATTGAAATATTAGTCACAGGTTAAAACATTAATCTTGAAAATATCTGCAAAGAATAAGAAACTATTTGAAAGATTTGAAAACACCACTAAATCTGCTAGAAGTGAATATTATAATACATATAATAATGAATATATCTAACATATATTATGATAAATATATATATGACCATGGATAGGCTTAATAGCAAATTAGACACAGCTGAAGAGATAATTTGTAAACTGCAACACAGGTTAGAAGACATTATCCATAATGCAGTATAGAAAGGCAAAAGATGGAAATACAGAAGAGAAATCAAAATAGAGTGAGAAGATTTAACATATATTTAATTGCACTACTAGAAAAAGAGGAAAGAGAATAGTTAGTGAATGAGATATAATGACTGATGGTTTCCCAATCTTCTACAGAATTCCAACCCACAGGTCAAAGAAGACCAATGAAACTCAAGCAGAAAAAAGGAAATCTACATCTAGATTCATCACAGTGAAAACATAGAATATATAAGACACTAGAAAAAGCTCAAACAAGGTCAGAAATCAAAAGACAAACTACCTTCAATGAAGAGACTATTAGACTGACTGTTGATTTCTCAGAGCAATTGGAAGCCAGAATGCAGTGACACACTCTCTAGATGTGCTGAAAAGAAAAAATTGCTAACCCAGAATTGTGTCCCCAGGAGAAATATCATGTAGAAATATCATGAGGATAAAATGAAGATATTTATAGACAAACAAAAACTGAAAGTTTTCCACCAACTGCATCTTTCATGAAAGGAAATTCTAAGAATGTATTTCAGATGTGATCCCATATGGAAAACCATAGTTTTAAGAAGAATGAGGAGTAATCAAAGTGGTCAATATGTGGGAAAACCAATATGAACCTTGACTGTGAGGACAATGATGACGTCTCATGAGGTTAAAAATAGAGTAGAATTAAAATATACACAACAATAATATATAATTTGGGTGGGCAATAAATGGAACAATAACATTCTAAGTTTCTTATATCATCTCCTTGACTATTTATATGGAAGTGCAAAGACTAAGCGTAGTCAAGACACTCTTGAAGAGGAATAAGGAGGGATGTGCTGCTCTATCAAATAGAAACATTAGAAAACAACGGTAAGTATGACAATGTGGTGTTATTGTGGGAAGAGATAATTCGATTAAGGCAACAAAACAGAAGATCAAGAGTTAGATCCATGCAAGTGGCACTGCATATGAGTGGAGAGAAAGGAGACCTGAAAGAATTTCATCATGGGGTGTAAAACAGAGAGAAGCCAAGAATGACTCTAAGGTTTTTATCCTGAGCCATGAAAAAGCTGGAGTTATTCTTGACTTAGAGAGGGAAGAATTCTGGAGTTGCTTTCTTGATAGATATAAATCTGGAGTTCAGAGGAGACATCCAAGCTGGGGACCTAATCGTGTAATCAGATGGTAGAGATGGTGTTTAAGGCCATGAGTTTGTATGAGATCACCAGGGAAATGAGAGCAGAGAGAGAAAAGGCCCAAGGACTGAGCCCCCAAGACACTGCAATGTTAAAGTTTGGGAGCATGAGGAGGAGCCAAAAAGAAGATTGAAAAGGAAAGCCAGGGAAGAGTGGGGATTCCTGGAAGCCAAGGAAGGATGGCAAGAGGGGAGGGCTATCTATTGTGTCAGATGCTACTGCTAGGTCAGGGGATGAGAGGACTGAAAAGAGAAGCTTCTCTGCTGTATGAGGGAAGAACTTGTATCGTCATCGTTAGCACTGTCAACAGCAGATAGATGACTGCATCCCCATTGACAAATACTGACAACTGGGTCAGTGATGAGTCATCTCCCCCAGAGTCTAGTTTTGTTTTTAATTCCATGGAGACTTCCTAAACCTAGATTGGAAGGTGGGAAAACTTTCTGTGTTGTTTAGAAATAATATATAATTATCTCTTATTTTATCTCCCCTTTCCCAACCCCACCCAACTCCAAGTCTTGATGCAAATAAGATTCTGTATCAGAACCAAGAACTAATTGAAAATCGCACTATGCCTGGGGTCCTCCAGCTGTAACCAGCAAGTGGTGAGAACTGGCATGTGGGAGCAGGAGCTGGGAGTAGAACGGTGGGAATAGGGCAGAGCCCCGTTCAAAGTTCACAGCTGTCCATCAGGTGCTCTCGGCTAGTCCTGGGTTAGGCTCATTGACTGAGAGAATCACTAACAGCGCTCATTTTTACTTTCAAAAATATTCCAGTTCAGACAACAAATTATATAGTCTGCACCTATTAATTTTAAAAAGTCCTTGTTTTGCACTATTCTCATTTTTTTCAAAAACCGCAACCGTCTAAAGAAAAGGACTTGGCGTTTCCCTAGAATAAGGTGTGGGGTGTGAGATAAAGAGGTCAGGATGGTGTTTATAAAAGATTGTTTTTGTTATGGAATCAGAGTAAGCCAAAGGCATCTACTGTCGAATATTGTCCCTCCTCCACGCCCTGTGACTCAACCTTGGCAGAAGATGCCGAGACCATGGCCATGAGGAAGGTTCTTCAGATGCCAGTCTGGCAGATCAGTTGCGGGTATTTTTCATGGGCTGATGAGGGCAAAGAAATGCCCTGGGGCTGTGTTCATCTTCCCACCTGTGGTACAGACCAGCATGGACAAAGGTGAATTTACTCTTTCTTCTCCAACTCAGTGTATTGAGCTAAAGTTTCTTTCCTTTTTGAATTAACCCTCTTTTTGTTTTCTTTTTATGCGGGAAAGGATTCTCAGAGGCAATGTCCTTTCTCTAGAGCTAGGTGCCTGAGCTTTCTTCCTATGCCCATGACAGTCATTTACTTGTGCTTACTTCTTGGGAACCAGCCATCAGAAACCCTCCTCTGTCACTTGGGTTATTAGCCTCCTAGCCTGCTAACCGCTCTCCCTGCTTTTACACTGTGCCCTACAGCTCAGCAGGCTACTGACCTTTTCACAGTCTAGGTCAAATCATGTCACCCCTCTGCTCAAAACTCTCTAGAGGCTTCCCATCTCCTGAGGTGTAGAAACCGTCATCCTTGTGCTACAGGGCTGACCTTCCTCCTTGTCCACCCCGCCCCCATCTCCTGCTCCAGCTGCATCTCTGCCCCTTGCTCCGTCTACTTCAGCTCCCTCTGCCTGAAGCTTTCTCTCCTGTTTCCTCCTTTAGGTCCTTGCTGAAATGTCGCCTTCTCACCCAGGCCTTTCCTGACGAGCCTGTGTTAAATTGCAGCCTGTCCCTGTGCCCCTGTGTTGTGCTTCATTTGTTTCTATAGCATTTATCACACCAGATATACTACATAGTTTACTGTCTATCTTTCTCTGCTAGAAGATCAACTTCATGAGGGCAGAAATTTCCATCTGTTTTGTTCACTTTTATATCCTTGACACCTAGAACCGTGACTAGCACCTAGAAGGCACTCAAGACATATTTTCTGAATGACTGAATGAGAAAATAAATTAATTAAAGAGATGCCAGAGACAGCTTAATATGCCAATGATAAAATCATTAGTGTGTGCATTTTTTTGACTGGAGCTGCTGTCATGTGCCACGGCCTAGACTGGGCACTGTCCCCTGGTTCAGTAGAGGTGGCTTCTGCCTTGTGCATTTCTACTTTCTCCTCCTTATTCTTTCCTCCAAGCCTTTTCCAAAGGAAACTGTCAAAAAGCTGCTTCTGTGGAGTTTCTCTGTCTAATCCCCGTGCCCTCTGCTCAGAGCATAGCAGCAGCTGGTCAGCTGAGGCCTGTGACTCTGTGCAGCTTCTACCAGCCTCATCCTTGTGTGCATGCAATGGTTTTCTCAACTCTGCTTCAGAATGCACATCCTGGAGGGTAGGGACCTGGCCAGCTCTCCTTCCTGTCTGTCTCGTAGTGTGAAATAGGAGTCTGGACTTGCTTCCATTGCAATTTGGCTACACCCAAAAGTAAAGCTATGGGATTAAAACACCATAAGTAACAGAGACAATGAAACTGTGACCATGTACACGGATCAGCAAATCTTTACCAAACTGGTTCCACATGTGAGGCACCTCTTTAAAATGGCGTGAGACACAGAATGCAGCACAAGACTAATCCCTGCTTTTGGCCTAATTGGGGGAGACTGATCACAAACATGAAATATACCCAGCGCGTGGTTTGCACAGTAAGTGATTGGAAAATATTTGTTGAATTTAATTAAAAATTTCAATAATGCAGCCGCAAGTGGTGAAAATAGTACAGGACTTAATGCCAAAAGACTGAGTTCTAATGACTCAGATGAGGTTATAGAGTGGAGCCATGCAGCATCGTTCAATTCCTGGGTGTCACTAAATCGCATCTACAAAAGGCATAGCTTGCATGATTGTTGCAAGGATTAGTGCTAGCTAAGATGTGCATTGAACAATGACATTGAGACGGCACAAATAGGTTACCTGTTGTTGATGATGTTGTTACCACCATTAGCATCTCAGCTTTGCCGTGTGCCCTCCAGACCTTGGACCAGTCCACTTGCTGCTTCTTGGGTCTCCGTTTCCTTATGCTATATGAGAGCAAAGGCTAGACATGGACGATCCCTAAATGCTAAAATTCCTTAATTCCTACCGTGACTCAGGAGACTAGGGTTGTAGTCGTGGCTTTGTGACCTTGAACAAATCACTTCATTTTCCACACCTCTTCCTTCATCTGCAAAATGATCATGGGACTGGGTTGGTACTCTCCATGCTTTTCCAGTTTTAAAATTGTGAATCTTGAGGTGCTTGTGAGAAACACTGAGGGAGAGGTTCAAATCCTGATTTCTATATAGCAGGATAGAAAATCAAGACCAGAGAAGTTCAGATGGCACAGAATGGCTCTGGAGGGCTGGGGAGGAGCATGTTGGAGGCGGGGCCAGGCGGAAGGCAGGATGGGCAAAGGGCTTTCTTAAGTGAGTGGAGCAGTGCCTCTGCAGCTTGAATAGGCATCTCGTTAAAAGGCTGGTTGTGAGTCAGTAGGTCTGGAGTTGTGCTTGAGACTCTGATCAAGCTCCCAGCTGACGCGGCAGGTCTCCGGATCATACTCTGAGTGGCAAGAAGAGTGTTTCTTCCCCATTTGAGCAGCTGGGCCTCTCAGAGAAAGAGAATAGAGCTGATCTCCTCCCTACTCATCCCTCCATGCCCCACCCCCGGGACCCTAAAGCAAAGGATGTTTTTGCCATTGTTGCTTTTCCCAAGTCATTCCCCCATCACAATCCCAAAGGCACACATACGCTCGCTCACTCTTCGGTGCCCTGGCGTCCCCCGCCTCATCGATACTTCCATCGCTGGCCTTCACTGCAAAAGTGATTTTGGGGGAAAAGAATCTCACACCACATTTTCCAGGCCCTTAGTGTCTGGCAGTGACAATCCCAGAGGACCAGGAAGTGAAAATGTCTACATTGTTGGAGAGGGTGATGTCATGTCCAGGTTTTCCCACTTACATGGGAGTCATTCCTCCCTCGGCCTGGAGGCTGGGCCTTCTGCTGCTCCGGCCTGACACTGCACCAGAAGAGGGGCCTCCCACAGGGTGTTTTTCCCATCTAACCTCTCCTCCACCCTGACATACATGCATGCATGCACGTATACATGCACACACATGTGTGCACACACACACACACACCCTCCTGCCACCCAGAGAACTGCCTTCCTGCCTTCTTACCAAGGGCTTCTTTTTTCACCCCATGGCCCACAGGGCAAACACTACTATTCGTAAAGCACACGGGAGGAACAGCTGAGGCTGCCACCAGTACTCCCCAGGCATCAGCACCCCCGGGCACCCTGAAGACGTCCATACCTTGACATGTCTGCAACCCATGCACCATTTGCAGCCCACAGTGTCACTCACACTGCTTGCAAAGCACTGCCCAAGACAGAGTTCCCTCCCCTCCCTTTCCCTCCCCTCCCCTCCTCTCTCCTCTCCTCCTCTCCCCTCCCCTGCTGTCTAGGGAGGGGATGTGGGGTCAGGGGCAGTTTGTTTCATCAGAGGGAACCTTTTGCCTGCCCTATTTTCTCCCCATGTTCTCCACTTAGCCCTTCACAGCCAGTGCTGCCCCCATTCCCAGACCCCAGAAGCAACAGGACCTGAACAGTGTCCTTTGCAGAAAGAATTCTAAGAAAGAGACTTCACTTGATGGAGACAAATTCGAATTTTGCTCTGAGTAGATTCCACCCCTCGCAGTTCCTTCTCCTCCCTCTGCCCTCTCGAAGGCTCACTCAGGGCACTTTCTTCTCCTGACATCCTTGTGCTTTGTGCAGATGGCCCTTCCTTGGCTGTGATGGGAGAGGAGAGGGAGCTGCCTGGGAGAGCGCCTCATTACTCTTAGGTTCTAGAAAGAGGAAATGGGGGGTCCCTTTGAGGTCAAGTGCCTGGTAAACTTTCCTTTTAAACACAGCAGCCAGAGATTTCTGCACCAAATGAGAAATGTGAGTCCTCCATTTCAAATTGCTTGGTAGAGAAATTTAGAGTGATATTTTATTCGCCCTGAGGACTAAGAGTCTAAATCTCTTATTTCTGATTTCTCCCCGTTTTCTCCTCTGGGCAGTCTTCCCACACCCACCCCATTAAGCTCGAACTCACCCTTTCTCAGCTCATACCCCTTCAATGGCTCCCTATTTCCTTTCTTTGAAGGCTCGCTTTAAATTCCACTTGCTCCACACGTGTTACAGAACCGGGTTCACTTTTGCCTGCTGCCCAGAAGGCCAGACACTGAGACGATGAGATTGAAGCAGCGAGAGGGTTTACTCACAAGGCAGCCATGTGAGGAAGCCAGAGCACGAGTCTCAAATCTACTTCCCCAAAAATAGGGACTCAGGGATATTTATGGGATGGGGGGCAAGGTGGTCTGAAGTGTGGAGAGAGGTGGTTGGAGGTGAGGACAGGTGAGGGAATTGATGATCTACGCAAGCATAGTCAGACTTCATGTCTCTTCATGGGACCCATGTTCGCAAAATGGCGGCGTGAGCATGATCTGAGGGTGGAGTTTTTAGCCTCTTGACGTCAAAAGGTCGCCTATTGGACATCTGCGTGAGCCTAGTTGATGGGTTGGTGGTCTCGACCGGCCTGGGGTGGACAAGGAGTTCTAATTCCTGAAAAACAGCTCAGACACCCATTACCATGGTGACCCAGGCTCCAGGGAGATGTTGTCTATAGGAGCCTAGTGGGAGGCAGACAGCATAGTGCCTAAGCAGCACAGTTAACAGTGGGCGGGTTAAACAGCTAAAAGCTACAATCAGTAATTGCAAAAAGGAAACAAACCTTTAGTTCCTAGCTACTTAATCATCAATGGCTAACTCTTTGCCAGTTCAGCTGTTCCCTGACCACCCGCATCTACTTGCCCCACTGTACTCTCACTTCCTTTAACGGCTACAGTCTTCATTTACCACTTAATTCATTCTCGGTTATTATTTACTGTGGTTTAATAGGAGTTCACTTTATCTTCGTAGTAGACTGAAAGCTCCCTAATTAAAGAAATCATGTGTGTGTTGTACATGCCACAGTCTCCAGCGTTTCCATCCTTAGTTTTCGTGGTGTGTCATCGGCCATTTAGAATCTGATAGAAAATGGCAGCCGCTCTCTCCTGGAAAACGCACCCACACTGAGAATTTGCGTGGGAGTTCAGAGAGTCTGCAGTTCCTTTGTTGCGCACCCATGGCCTCCAGATTAATACACTTGACACAGCAGATAGTACTGTTGGCTGAGCAAATAACAGGTGCTCAATAATTGTCCGCTGAGGTGTGACTCTCCCTATTTGTCCTGAACAGATTGCCCTGACGTTCTCGATTGTCTTTGGGGTCATTGTGTATCGGATCACCACTGCAGCTGCTCTGTCTCTCAACAAGGCCACTCGCTCCAATGTCCGGGTGACAGTGACAGCAACGGCGGTTATCATCAACCTCGTGGTCATCCTCATCCTGGACGAGATCTATGGTGCCGTGGCCAAGTGGCTCACCAAAATCGGTACTGTGTCACCAAACCCCACGTTTGCCCTAGGCTCCTGTGAATGTGGTCAATTCACTGTGTGCAAGGGTTTGGGTGGTAAAGACCCAAAGTGAATAAAAGGACAGGAAGGAGACGTTTCGTGCAGTGCGTTTTAGTTGGATAAATGAGTAAGTACAGTAGTTCTCTGCTTGTAGGGCCTACCAAGGGCCTCCCCTCAAGGCAGAAATCCTTCCTGTGACATTCTCTGTCAATAGTCCTCCGGCCCAGGTCCTTTGCCTCACTTTCCCTTGAGGATAATCCACAGGGTCTATTCTTTGTAGCCAAACCTAGAAGCAAGACAGGTTCAGCATTTCCTGTTAAAAACTGCAGAGTGTTAGCTCCCCTCATTTTCCCAGCAGTGTTTATCAAGTTGGGAAAGCCTCTCGACACTTGAGCCTGAGGGTCTTATCTATGCCCATATTGTCAGAGGCCCAGAAAATCCACACACTCCCCATGCACTGAGCAGACTTCAAAGAGGCGTATCAGACTTCCTAAGCTTCAAGCCAGTGAGAAAAATGCAGTGGCCTCATATTCAGACCCATTCAGACCCGTCATTTGAGCCGCAACCTGCTGTTCCCTGAGCAGCACTTTTCCGCATTTGTGCTTATTAGCTGGGGGGAGGCTGAGAGCCAAGACCCTCTCCTCTTTGTGCTTGTGCTGGGTGGCCGAGGCACCCCTTTCCCTCGTGGGTCTGGGCACTAGGAGTCTCAGCCTCTCTGACCTCAGGGAAGCTGAATTTGTGATATGATGTCTTTAATCCACTGACCAGTTAGAAGCTAGACGGTTGATAGGATAACCCCCTCTTCAAGAGAGCTTTCCCTGAAGGATCAGAGAATTCCAGAAGGGTTTCACTGGTTCCAGTTGCTCCTTCAGTGCCTCTCCTGGCGTGGCCTCTGCTCACAGTGGGTGTCTACTTTGGGTTTCTATGTGGATGTAGGCAATTGACCATGGAGAGTGGCAGTTCTGCTCTCTTTAGGCGTGTACATATTTATAAGTGTTGTCTATGTTCCTTCGTAAGTTTCTTAAGAAAAGTAAGCAGAGACTTTCACATCAGTGCATTCAGTGGTGTACAGGATTCTCTGGATGCACTTAGGAGGGGCAGCCAACAGTCCAGGGGCCCAGGGCAGGCTTCTGAGGTGAAGGCGTCCAGTTGGAGAGCTCAGAGGTAAGTGGTAGCCAGACAGACCTGTGTGGAGGGAGGAGGGAGTGGGCAGGACGAGAAGCAGCTTCCTGGCAGAGGAAATGGAATGAGAAATAAGGCAATGAAGGGAGGAATTTGCTCCGTCCGGGGCAGGAAAGGCAGACAGAGAAATGGCATGTGGGCTGGGTTTGTACAATGGTGGGATTCGGTGGGTCTAAATGCCAGGGGAGTCGAAGGAACAGAGCCCAGCATACGGAAGAAAGAAACCACGAAGCGTGTCCAGGACACAAGAGAGCTCAGTGCCGTGGTTGCTCGAGGGTCCACAACACAGGCAGGCCACAGTGCAGTGGGAGACTAGGCCCAGAGAGTTGACAATACCTCTTTTTTTGGTGGAAGACCTTGAATGCCAGGCTGAGGACTCTGCTTATTTTCATAGACAATGGAAAATTGTTGACCAGAGTTCAAAGGGGCATCAAACAAAAGGTACCCACCTTCCTGGCCTGATTCTTGAACCAGCTGAGAAATAAGGCAGAGGCAGACATAGATAAAAACCAAGATTTCATTTTTATAGCTGAAAAAGGCTTCAATGGAGGAAGCAGCTTTGCAAGAAAGCCAAATCGGCTTCCTCATACGGGCTTCCATACAGACTTACCCTCCCAGTGGCAGACAACAGGGGATAGGACAGCCCTGCAAGTTGAGGACACGGGGAAGGGGCACAGAAGAACACATGCTTGCTGCAGGCCCTTTGTGCCACAAAGGAAGGGCAGAGGAAGTAGGTAGACAAGGATGCCAGTGTCACCTTCCAGATCCACCAGTGGGATAAGCTATGGTCCCTTCTCTCACCCAAGAGGAGCAATGAGTGAGGTGGGGAAACAAGGCAGGGCGTTACAGCTAATCTCACTTGGTCCACATGGGGAAACATCAAGGGTGGAATGTCCCCCATCTCCCCAACGGCTCCGGACGCGACACCACTGGGGGTTTTTTGAAGAGTGTGACGTGATGGGAGCTGCATGTTTGCGCAACTGTTCTGGTAGGGATATAGGAAGCCACAGAGCAGAGAGAGGCAGGGGTCCCCAACATAAAGCAGATTAGTGAGGGTGTGGGCAGGAGGTGGGGAAGAGGCACGGGGAATCAGCGATGCTGTGGAAATGTCCTCTTGTTTGTTTGTACTACTTGATTTCACTTTTCTTGCACAGCTCCATAGTGGTAAAGATGGAAGATAAATACAGTGGTCAACAGTCCAAAACTCATTAACACGTAGGTTAGTTAGTGGACACGTCTCAAGTACAAGGCTGGGCAAGGTTTCCTTGCATTGGGCCATAAAGCAGTTTCTACACTTTGAGGCTTCATCCACTCTTCCTGATGGCACACCCTCCCTCACCCAAAAAGTTCAGGCCCCTTCGTGCTGTTAAACCAAGACACTAGAAGAAATTGCGCACTGGAGAGGAGGCGAAATTCTAACAAGCACATTTTGTTCTTTGTGGTAGCGATGCTCATAGAGCATTTTTAAATTGAAAACAAATTCTGTCTCATTTTGTCTTCACAAAAACTAATGTGTGGTCAGCAGGGGAAGCATTATATTCTCATTTTACTAAGGTTCAAACTTAAATTCTACCTCTATGGTGCAAATATCTTCCACGCTGTTTTGCTGAAAGTTTCTTACTGTCTGGACTGAAGTGGTGTATTGGGTCTCCATTCGGGAACCCACACAGGAACCCCTGTGGGAATTGTCCTGGGTTGTTGCTCGTGTCTATCTTTAGACTAGGTGTTCCCACAGGGCTCGGAGAGTTGCCTTTGTAGAGTAGGACACTGAATTCAATTTTCAGTGGAAAGAAACTTTGAATTCTAGACTTGGCTCCTTTCTCCCTCCTGCCCCCAGCTGTGTGGCATTGGACAAATGGAACTTCTCTGAACCAAGTTTTATTAATTTTTCCTTCACTATTTCCTGCTTCCTGTCCATGGATCATCACTCCTATCTGGACTATTGTCACAGCCTAAAGACTATGCTCTTGTCTTCAGCCTCTTTCAATGGGCCTCTATCTTGGAAATCCCCACCCGGGAAGCCTTTCTCAAGGCTGGATTAGGGGGGAGGCATCACGCCCATTCAGCCCCTGCAGAAAGCTTCCTTTTGCCCTGAGATCAGATATAAATTAGCTCTTGAGGCTCTCAACCATCTTTTCACTGTCCTGCATCCCAGCTGACTCACCCAACTCATGGTCACCCCACATCATCCTGTGTGTCCCCACCCCTGTACCTCACTCAGGCTGCGTGACTGCTGGAACCACCCCCAGGGACCCTCCCTTTAAAGGGCCTCTGGAGGCCTGCCTCCTCCATGAATCCTTTTCGGGACGCTCAGCCCTCAGTGGGTTTCCTCCCACCACTTCTGAACTCCTTGGGCACAGGTCATTCATTTGCTCATCCCTCAGATGTGGGTTGAGCGCCTGCTTTGCACCAGACACAGTTCAGGGAACATAGCCGTAAATAGGAAAGACACGGTCCCTGCTCTCCTTGTATTTACGCTGTAGTAAGGGCAAGATGGAGCGTAAATAACAGCATTCCACAGAGGGTGAGAAAGCAAAACAGGGTGGTGTGATAGTGGCTATGGGGAGCCCACTTTGGATCAGGTGGTCAGGAAAAGCCCATGGAGGTGGTAACACTACAGTGAAACCTGAATGATAGGAGGGCACCAGCCCCACCGAGATCGGGATGGAGGACTCCAGGAAGAGGCAACAGCAAGGGAAAAGCAGAGAGGACCCAATACCACAGGCAGGGTGGCTTATAAAGCAGCAAGGGGGAGTAAGGTTGGGGAGGATTATCTACTCAGCCCACTGGAAGTTTATCATGTCCTGTCTTATATCGTTCCTGTATTTGTGTGCGTGTTTCCCAGCATCAGAATAGACGGGGCTATGCTAAGGTACTAGAGTGATCTTAAAATCTCAATTGCATAACGTGAAGTTGTTTCCTTGTTCTTGCTCACGTTACATGTCTAATGTGATGGAGCAGGGGTCCTTGCTTCATGCAGTTGTTCAAGGACCCAGACTGATGGAGGCCACATGGATGCCATGTCAAGGGAAGAGAGAGCTGGAGGGTCACATAGAGGCTCTGAAATGCTTCCGTCTGGAAGTGTCATCCATCACTTCTGTCAAAGCGTGCTGGCTAGAACCAGCCTAATCATGAAGAGGTTGGAAAATATGTGGAAGTGCACAGACGTTCCCTGAGCAGGAAAGGTCTCTGCCACTTGCTCCGACCAGGCTGCAAAGCCCTGGAGAACAGCTCCTCTGTCTCATGTGTCTTTTTATCTCCTACACAGTGCCTGCCCCATGACGGATCTTAGCACAAGTTTGCAATTGCAAGATGCCATTATTGGTGAAATACATCTCTCTTGTCATTCATGCTTTCAAAAATTTTTTTTCAGAGTGTTCATAGACTAGGCATCCTGTTAGCCACGGCAGAGGCTACAGTGAGTATATATGTATTCATTATTTCAACTCTGCCTGCTTGCAAAAGGATTTGAGGAAATACTGAGATGAATAACGCAAATGCAGACTTGTCACAATGGGACAGTGACTGAAAGACACAACAAAGATAAGAGAAGACTTGAATTTTCCTTCATGGCAAAGAGTACACACATGAGCAGAGTTGGTCATACACAGCAGGGGGTGGCCAGCGTACCTGCAGGCAGAGGTGTGATTTCAGAGTCCCCCAGGCCTCCACAGAGACATAAAGCTGTGGTAATGCCACCTAATGGAATGAGGATTCTGCCAGGCTCAGGGCCCTTCCTTCACCATTCTCACACTGGGTTTTAATGCCCGTCTGGCTTCCTGCCCCAGATCTCCTGATTGATGAAGAGGCTGGGACTGCATGCTTGGCTCACCAGGTGCAAACAGCTGGTGTAAACAGCCCAACAAGTTCCCAAGTGTTTCCCGCAAGGCTGGGTGATGGGAGACCGATTTCCTCGGAGCATCCCTCCAGAAGCCTGGGTGTCAGGCCTAGCTGAGGTTCATTCTTGCCACAAATATTTAGGACCAAAGGCAGAATTGGTTAAATGCCTCGAGAGTGTTGGGCTGAGCAGCGGTAGATAAAGACAGTAATTGTCTCCCTGGCTGCCATCATAACAATAGTCATGGGCTTGAGCGCAAGACGACATAATCTGGAGGCTACGCAGCACTGGTGGAGCAGGGGCTGGGCTGAAACCTGCGCTGGTGGGTTGGGGGTGCTAGGGAAGGGAAGTGAAGGAAGCTTTGGAGCCTTCTCGGCCAGGGCACACTGGACCCCATGTGTAGCCCAGTTCAGCAAACATCAGTAATTGAAGTTAGTGAGGATCCCAGTGAATGGGTAGGGCAAGGACTGTCTTCAACCCCATGACCTGTTCATTCCTGAAGGGGTCACTGGTGGTGGTTATAGGGGAAGGATCCAGTTCCTGGGGTAGGAAGCAAGAGCTGGGCAGACGTCAGGACCCCAGATACTCAGGGAAAAGGAGAGGGCTCAGATATGCCGGAGGCCAGGGTATGAGGCAAGTCAACAGTGGCCACCGGGCAGACCAATGCAAGGCATGCTTCTGTCCTAGTTGGTTAGGGCTGCTATACCAAAATACCACAGACTGGGTGGCTTATAAATGACAGAAATTTATTTCTCATAGCTCTGGAGGCTGGAAGTCCGAGATCAGGGCGCCAGCGGGGTTGGGTGAAGGCCCTCTTCCGGGTCACAGACTTCTCACTGTGTCCTCATTTGGTAGCAGGGGCGAGGGAGCTCTCGAGCCTCTTTTACAAGGACACTAATCCATTCATGAGGGCTCACCCACATGACCTCAGCACCTCCCAAAGGCCCCGCCTCCGAATACACTGGGCATTAGGTTTTCAACATGTGAATTTTGGGAGGACACAAACATTCAGACCATAGCAGCTTCTTCCTTGAGTTGGGCACAGAGATATACTGTGCCTTTGAGGCAGTGAGCTTCTGAGCCCACACGCTGGAAAGCAGCTTCTCTAGTGCTCCTGAAAACTGTAGGTTCTTAACACAGTGACACAGGCCTAGGTCAGGCTTGGCCTGGAAAGGGGCTTGTGTGCACACTAGCTTCCGGGAATTCTAGCTAGAGGCAGAGTGGAGGAACGAGGGCTGACATTAGGCTTCTAAGCCAAATAATCAAGATGCCATCAGCTTGTCTTTATCAGTATCATTCCCTAACTCCAGCTCTGCAGCCACAGCCCTCTCTTCTTCTGTTCAAAACTGCGTGCAAACAACTGGGCTGTGTGTGAAGCTGTACACCTCATCCTTTGCTCTCCATAGAGCCTTTCCTACTTACAGGGTTGGGCTTACTGTAGGTACTCAAAAAATGATTATTGTAGCTAATCAAAGTCTCTGATTCTTATGGAAATGGCTGTATTTGTGAGTCGTTTGAATATTGTTGATATCCTGCTCTTGAGTGTGGCTGCCCCAGATGCTACTGAAGTGGGGGCAGGGAAGTGAATAAAAGGAGAGATGGGGGAAAGAGCCTGATTTTTCCTGAGCACCCGCCATGTATGAGACACTGGTAGGCCTTGTACATACAGTGTCCCACGTGATTTTCACCATAGGTGCTGGCAGTTGGTCATTTCTTTCATTTTACTTATGAGAAGCTGAAAGGGTTTAGAAACTTGACCAAGGCACATGGTTAATAGAGGTAGTGTAAGCATGCACGTGCGTGCACGCACACACACACACACACACTCTGTGCCAAGCACTGCTTTAAGCACTTTATGTATGTATATCAGTATATTTAATCCTTAAAACGGCCCCAATGGCGCAGGTAGTCTTAACACCTCCATTTTAGAGATGAGAAGACTGAGATGCAAGAGGTAATAATAGGCTCAAGGTCACGTGGCTAGTAAGTGAGTCTATCCTCAGCATTCTTGCTAAGACCGTGGCTCTCTACTGCCTGGTAATATGTAGCTGTCCTTGTTCCTGAGAAAATTTTCAATGTGTTGGGAAAGCGAAATAAGACACTCCAGAGGAGCCAGAAGATTGCATATGCAGTACACCCACCCTATGAATGTCAGGTGGTAGGGGTCTCCGGGGACAGTCAGGGACACTCAGCGGGAGCAAGCTCTGAGTGCACTGTCACCTGCCTCCCAGGCCCGTGTACATGAGGAGGCCTCCATAGCTTCACAGACTTTGGGGTCCCACTGCTTTATTAAATTAAAAAAAAATAAAAATTTTTAAAAGAACTGAAATGCCACCAGGAAGTCCTGAGTCTAAAACTTTGTGTCTAGTTCTAAGCTATCCTCAGCAAAAGTCAATACCTTACCACTAAGGAGAGAAGAGAAGGAAGAAAGGGAAAAGGAGGGGAAAACTCTGCACCAAAGGCTGCCGGAACGTCAAAAATTCCTTAAAGAAGAACACTTTGGGTATATATGGATGGATCTAATTTCCATCAGATGTGGGCGGTGTGTTTTTAGAGCGCAGGGCGAAGTGCCGGCTGTACTAGCTCAGAATATGGGGATGAGCCATCGGCTTCACTGCAGCCTGAGGCTGCTCAGGAACCTACATCCAGAGCAAGGATACGTGTGGATGCGTGTGGGTGTGTGTGAGTGCGTGTGGGCCAGGCTGGGACCTATGCCTTCCTGGGGGGGAGACCATAGTGGTGGTAATTTGAAATCTGGCCTGAGAGTCAGGTCGCCGGGTTGTGTTCCTGCTCTGCCACCAGCTCCTACTCCCTGGGTGGCCTTGGGCAGCTGGGGAGGAAGCGTCGCCTGCCTGCCCATCTGGGGGCCAGGGGAGGGTGGGGCAAGAGCGTTCTACCACTGTCTGAGGGCGCCTCAGTGATGCTGGATAAAGTACTGTAAATGCTGTCTGGGAAGGAGAGAGGAGGTGGGAGGCTGCTACTAATAATGAAAAAGATGTACTCATGGTTGTAGCCCAAGTTTGTGGAACAATTCATTCCAGTTATATGAAGCTAATATTAGTAAGAGTGCTACTTATAATAGTTGAATATAACTGGCAAGAATTCCTTTCCAAATTTGAGCTGTAACTATGAACAACTCTCTTTCATTTTTCCAGTTAGTCATGAAAGCACTTCTCTCTCCTATTAGCAAGAAGTCCAATATGTTCCTCTCCCTTTCTTTGAGTTTTCTGAGAACCCAGGGACGCAAACCAGGACAAAGGAAAGGAGTTGTGGTGCTCGTTCTGTGTTTGCCACATTCTCTCCAGATCTCTTCTTCACCAGGTTCTCTGCCCCCGAACCCCAGCAGATCGTGCCACCTGAGCTCCCCGACTCTGACTTCTGGTTGGGTTCAGCCCGCAGGAAGTAATGGAAGGAGCTTAGGGGACAGGAGAAGGAATTGGGGCTATTTCTTTCCTGATTCTCCTTCACCTCTGGCAAAACTCCATCCTTTCTCAACTACAGCTTCTACAGGATGCGGCCTCCCTCATGGTCCTTCTTGGGCTCCAGTAACACCATTTCTTCTCCTTGTCCCGTCATTGCTATAAGTAGTGCCTTCATTAGAATTGTTTCCTTTGAACCATCTGAGGTGAATTCTATTTCCTGCTGGCACCCTGACTAATAGAGGAGGTCAGGCCAACATCCACACTTAAACAAGCAAATGCCTGAAGTATGACCAGCCCTCACTCCTTCAGATCTCATTGCTACACGACATTGCTATTGGGTGCTGGCCCTGTCCCATCAGACAGAGGAGGCTGCTGAGATAGTCCCTGCATACCGCAGGTCCCGGAGAGGCCACCAGGCTCTTCAAGGGAGGATGGTCCTGGTCCTCTCCTTCAGGGTAAGCTCAGTCTAGGGACTGCAGCTCTCAGGACACATAAACACCTCCACCCTCATTTCCAGGATATCATCCTCCACAGAGACCCAGAACCAAGGACACCCTTCTCTCCTTGGAAATCCACCCTAACTGCATACAGCTTGTCTTCTTCTTTTTTTTTTTTTTGAGGAAGATTAGCCCTGACCTAGCTACTCCAGTCCTCCTCTTTTTTGCTGAGGAAGCCTGGCCCTGAGCTAACATCAGTGCCCATCTTCCTCTACTTTCTATGTGGGACGCCTACCACAGCATGGTGTGCCAAGCAATGCCATGTCCCCACCCGGGATCCAAACCAGCGAACCTTGGGCAACTGAGAAGTGGAACGTGCGAACTTAACCGCTGCACCACCGTGCCAGCCACAGCTTGTCTTCTTAAACTTTCAAAAGACAATAGATCTGATGATACCCCATTTCACCTCTCTCTGAGGGAGGTGGTTCCCAGTGACTCCAGGGGCCCTCAGCACCCCAAGTGATGCCAAAGTGCCCACCCTGACCTTCTCAGAGGGCTCTGTCAGAGATTTTTAGGTACCTTGTGCCATTTGTCTCACTAAAGAAGAGGAAACAGCTGTTCAGATGAAATGTCTGATAGAGTGCCTTGCTAAACTATAATAACGAAAGCAAATGTTTGAGACCTTATACTATGCTCGGTGCTTCCCATACTTTCTTTCACTTGGTCTTCACAATAAATATTTAAAGAAGGTGCCATTTTAGTAATTAGAATGACAGGGCTCAGAAAGGTAAGTCACTTACCTGGGGACACTGGGACAGAAAGGGCTTCTGAGTTCCAGCCTAGTCTTCCTGTATTCTTCTATAATAGCCTTGTGAATTGTATCGTAGAACATAGAAGAGCAGAAGCAGGAGGGACTTGGGAAATCACCCAGTCCAACCTCCACATCAAGGCCCAGACTTGCTCGAGGTTCTGAGTCCTTAAAGCTGGCCAGGTGCTTTGAAGGATAGTTCTCAATTTATACAATGCTCCACCAGCCCTGTGGCGTGACTCAGTGGGGGAGGGGGGACCAAAGCACAGAGGTCCAAGGACTCAGTGTGTCTAACTCTGAGCTCTTAATTTTTCCTCTAAGCCTGTTGCTGTTCATCATTCTTCTGTTCTTATTTTGCATCATTCTTCCCATCTCAGGCGATGGCACTGCCAGCCACTCAAATGCGCTCATCAAAATCCAAGCGTCATCCTGGAGCTCTCTCTCTCTTTTTCACCCCTAGAATCCAGTCTGTTAAATATTGTCTACTCCACCTTCCAACATATCCCAGATCGGATCACTTTTCCCAGGTTCCATCCTCATATTGGTCATCTTTTGCCTGGACAATTCTACACTTGGTTTTTTTCTCTCTGCTTCCACTTCTGCCCGCCCCTGCAACCCTCACCACACATACACAGTTCATTTTCTGTGATCTTTTTAAAATTTACTGTCACTATACGTCTCCCCTATGCAAAGCCTTAAGGTGACTTCTCATTGTGCTTCCAGTGAATCTGAAGTCCGTCCCGTGGCCCGCAGAGCCCTGTTCACGAGCCCCTGCCCTCCCTCCAGCTCCACTGCCTGACACTTCCTCCTTGCTCCGAATGCTCCAGTCACTTGGCCCTATCTCTTCCTTGTACATCCTTAGGTCTCTTCTGTCCCCAGGCCTTTCCCTTGCTGTTGCCACCTCCTAGAACCCTCCCCATCTCCTTCATGCTGGTTCTTCCTTATCCTTCAGGTCACAGCTGAGAGGTGACCTCCTCAGAGCCTTTCCTGACCATTCTGACTAACGCAGTCTTCCTGTCACCTTTTCCTTCTCCTTCTCATGTCCTTGCCTGTTCCTTCAATACTCAGTGCTCTCTGAAATGGTCCTATTTGTCTACCTCTCTCTTCTAGACTGTAAACTCCACGTGGCAGGGAGCTTACTGGTTTGGCCCATCACTGTATTTCCAGTGCCCAAAGCTTGGCACATAATAGTACTTGATAGATAATTGTTGAGTGAAAAAAGATAATGATGGAAAAGGTAAAAACATTCTCTTTGAGTGGCCTTCCCCTGGGAAGACATGAGGGGATGGACAGAGGATGGAATTACTCCATTCCTACTCACTGGGGGCTTGGTTTCCAGACCCACGTGCACATTTGCAAGATGACTCACTGGTCTTGTGTCTGCAGTTGAAGCTGGGAGTGCCTACTTGCTCTCTCCCTGCTCTTGTCATTGCCTTGGGGAGAAAATCCCCAGGGCAGTTGTAAGAATCAAATGAGGAATCCCATTCGATGCCAGTGCCTGGCACACAGTGGGCACGGGGCATGGAGTTCTCATGACTGACCCGTAACAGAACACCGCTCGCACCGCTGCTAGCTCCTCTCTCTCTCTTCCGGGACTCCCTTCCTACGTAGCCTCCTTTTCCCTTAAAATGAGATGCCCTAGGGTGCTGTCACCTTGGGCTAGGCTGCTAGACAGCACAGTAGGTCTCATGTCCCTTGTCTGGGAGAAAGAGTCACCTTCCTGACTCTGTGGGAGGGGTCCCTTGTGCTAAGAAACTCTCTAGGG